>NC_090934.1:134458450-134762129 GCF_040938575.1 Ambystoma mexicanum | reverse complement strand
CCTATTGTCATCTTCCTATAACACACTTTTCCCACACGTTATCCCACTTACTGTTCCTGCGAGTTCAAGACAGCACTGTGAAGCCAACCATGACAGCGTGCAGCGGCAATCGATAACACAATTGTACAGGACATGGAGTTCAACTATGGGGTTGACAAATCTCATTGTCAAATATGCAATGAAATGACCAGCAGCCAGTGACCCCTAAGGGTACAAGTGAGCTATATAAATGCATACAAATCAATCACTCAGCCAACCAATCATAAACCTTGGATTGGATCGACAGTCTGTGAGCTTGAGATATGTCCAATCACAGGAGGTAATCTGCAAAGAAAGATGGCTGCCTGGCTTGGCAGCTCACTCATTTAATCCTTTGCCTCTAATCTTAATTAGCAAGTCATGCACGACACTGTAGTTCTGATATGTCGCCTTGACCTAGCAAATCCTGCGCAGAGTACCAAATGCAGACCTGCGAAACTGATCGCTTGTTCTCCACGTTCCTAATTCTATTTTTTTTTGTAGGTCAGCTGGCATTTACTGCCATCCACAAATGTAATAAAAATGTAGCTGCATGCACTTTCTGGTGAGAAATGCCGACTGCCTCCAGGGTACGGGTCTGCGACAGAAGGCCGCTGCCCGCCTTTTAAGCACCATCCCTTTGTTGGCCAATCAATGGATGAACGCATTATTCCACTTGTATGGGAAGGGGTCATGACGTTGGCGTCCACTCTCCGCATTGTGAGCTCTGTGCTTGCGAAAAGAAAAGAAAAGAAAAGAAAAGAAAATAAGCTTCTACAGCAGAAACGTACAAGACTACTGCTGGATATGAACTGGCCAATCAAATTGGACTATCGGAAGTGAGGACTCTGTGATATATATATACTTCAAGATGAGTTGCACTAGGCAGTTTTTACATAACTCATTGAGTGTATGCAAACTCTAATATATTACAAGATGGCAGCCAACTTTGATAAGTGTAACATGAGATGTTTGTGTTTGTGAATATGGTAGAGGGACTTAATGTGTCAACCTGTGTATAAATTGTTGTTTTATGGCGAACTGACTCACTACGAAGAGGCCCGGAAAGGGTGAAACGCGTTAGTTCAGCAGTTTTATTGCTGTTTTGTCTGTGTGTGAAGCTTGTTTTGCCTGTTTTTGGAAATGAAATAAACTATTATAAATGTTAAGATGGGCATCCATATTCCTTGAAAGGAGTGCACCACATGTTTGGGGAAGCCCAAATGAAATATGGGAATATATATTATCTAACAAAAAACGTTCTTAAAGGGACATTATGGTTACAGGTAAAACCTAAAAACCCCAGAAATTTGCATGTTATGGTATGCTACGCAAACATAACTCGCGCTACCACTGTGCACTGCAAGGACTAACACCCATGACATCAAAGATGACATCAAAAATAATGACTAGGACTGATGGGACTTGTACAAAATATCTGGAGTGTAGGTGCTCCATGCATATACAAACCCACATGATACACTGCACACAACTCCCATCGGACGCAATTCTTCATTGATGGTCAAGTAATGCATGTGTCATTCACCCACATAGCATACGCTGTCCCTCGTACAACACACAGCCATACGCTCACCCTCTACAGTAAGGTTAACAAACATACAGTATAGCACATTGTGGGCGTGTATTGCTACAATTCATAAACAGTCCTTCTTCCCTTTCCACTATCCTCTTCCCACCACGCCCTTATCTGCGTCCCTTTCATCGACGCTCCTTCACACACCTGTATGTAGGCGCAATACAAACAGCAGGAAGTAACATAGGACATCATATGATATGATGCACACACTGCGTGCATAACAACTTCATTGCTGGCACGTAGGTTAAACACTTCATAATATGGTCTTCCCATTGTAATTCATGTACTACATGCATGGACTAAATGTCGGAAAAGTGATCCCACAAAAGCAGCAGCGATTGTATAGTAGCTACGTTACGCAAGTGCGTGCAGTCCATGCATGCAAACATGATGCATGCACCTTACCTTGCACACGTTCACAATAGCCTCCTACATTTATATGTACAACCAAACCTTCCATCACACTGTGTACACACCACAACCAGTAAGCACATTGCCCAATTGCTTTGCCTCCTCAGTGCCATTGCTATAGCTGCCATCCTAAAAACAACAGGATGAGCCATGTCGAATCCTCACAGTACCGTGCACTGCGCGGCACTACCGTGCTAGACACTAGAGGTGGGGAGTGGGGAAGGGGTTGAGAAGGTGTTAGGGGTGGTGGGGGATGAAATAAAGAGGCAGGGATTGTGTGTGTAGGAGGGTGTGTAAAAAAAAGTATATATTTTGTGCCTTTTTGTTGTGTTTTCATTATGTACCTGCATTCATACATTTTTTTCTCTTCTTTTTCTGTCTTTTGCTCAGTTTCTGTTTGCTTCTCCTCCTGACATTTTTTCCCACCGAAGATGAACCGTTTGTAACATTTCTAAAGAGTTCTCTGCAAAGCTTCGTGCACAGTGCAAACACAACAGCATTGCCAATGGAAGTAAAAAAAATGCCTTTTCCCTGGAACCAGTGGAACTCTTGCTGGTTATTAATGCTGTCATAGTCTGTGCAGAACATCCCAACACTGGACATAAAGTCGCACATGCTTCTATTTATCCAATGCTGCTTAACCTCCAGCTGTGGACAGCTAACACCCGCATGCTCCCATTTTCGCCTCAGTGTGATCGCTGAAAAAATCACCTTTGCTGTAGGAAAGATCTGCATCACAGCTGTCATCAATCTCTTTAAATAAACAAGCAAAATAAACACATTTGCCCCAAATGTAGTCCTCCAAAATGCACGACCACCGCATCCACAGTACTAACAGAGGCCAAATATTTGCAAAGAAGATCCATGCAGCCCAAACCCCACTCATAAACTGTGGCCCAAAAAGCCTGCACTCCTTTCAACTGAAAATCAGTACCGAAGCCTCTTTCCACGGCATAACTGTGCAGATCGTGCAGAAAGCTATGACCAACTATAAGCACTCGCCGTCTCTGCATGTCCGCTGACCACAGTACATCTACATTTCAGTAAATAAGTCACTGCCCCTTCAGTTAAACCACACCCTGCAATCCTCATTGGATAATCCCCACAATTGCATTTGCTAAGGCTCCATGCTCATAAAGCCATGGTGTGGCACGTGCGCTTTCCCAGCTACAGCTAAGGCCACGCCCCAGTAAAGCACACACAATACTTCTTCCCTTTGCACTTGATTTCTCCAACTGTCCCTTACTGGTGCCTGTTCACAACTATCACATTTTCAAAAACGCCTACACCAACCACATACTGAAACTCTGCATAGCACACTACCATTTCTGTACACAACTCCATATGTCCCCTTTAACACTCTGAGAACATGTTCCCTTTGCTTTCAAAGCCCCTCCACCATAAACCTTTCCTACATGATGCCCTATTTCACCATCCACAACAATCTGCCTGCACTCCCAGCACACCCTTTGCCGTTCACACAACACTGCACCCTTGCGCACACCCACAACAACACTATGAATGCATGTATACGACCATGCAGGCAGCAAACATAGTACAAAAATATAGCATAAATAGCAGCACTTGAACCCAACTCCCTCACTCCATAAAGCACCCATGGACGAAAACAGGTCGCAATTACCACGATCCACAAACATACCATAGCCTCGCTCACCCCTACCCACTACCATTCACAAAGTAGTGTTTCACTAGCAACCTAACCACAACATCGTGACAAGATTGTCCCTACCTCAAGAATTCTACACACATCATAATAAAGAACCCAAATAAGCTGCACTTCAACCACACCCTGTGCCGTACTGCCAGTATGTACACAATGCACCGAGTGGGCACACTGCGTGACTTTTCATTGCACCATGTCCAATCACACATCCAAAACTTTACCATATTCTACCATCCACCTCAGCTGCGGAACCAAACGTACACTCCTGCCAGCTTATTTGTACTGCTCTATGTCATCTGCAACATACTGCACAACCATTCTTTACAGGTCACCACCGTCTACCAGATGCACAGTCAACATTGCATTCGTGGTGTGGATTTCCCAAAGTCCAATGCTCTTCAATCCATGGCTTCGGTCATACACCCAACAGGCTACCCCTTCAACACAGGCACTGCAACTCCATAGTGACAGTATGCAAACCCAGCACCCACTGCCCACACTGCATCACTTTTCACAACACCATCTCCAAGTACGCATCAAAATGTTTACCAAGTAGTAACAGTGTCCTCACCAGCAAAATCACACAAGCAGTCATGGCAGCTCACTTCTCCTCCTGTATTGCGTCTGAAATGTGCTCCACACCCATTCCTTACAGCTCACAATCCTCGGCCTGCTGCAGCCTCTAAAAAGCTTTACTACCTGTGAAACCAAAAATGGTGCGCACTGTGATACCTCTATGAAAACAGAAACCGAATGGCAGAATCACAAAGACATCACAAAGACACAGGAAATCGGTTCATTTTAAAGTAAAATTGCATCTTTATTCATGCCTTGCATTGCATGACAAAATGACAGCAAATCACTACATAAGCAAGCAAATCAGCACTCTCTAAGCATTAATGCAACTAGCCCAGCCCCTCCGGCTTCTTCTAGTGATGCTCTCAGACCAGCTGAGCCTAACCTACTGCATCTCTATAAATGCTCTCTCTCTCGCATTAGCAAATAGCAAAAAAAACGACTAGCTCTCAGCATTTCTCTGTCCCCACACAGCTCTTTCAACCCTTCTGACAAGACAGCTCCCTTCCCTCTAGCTCTCTCTAAAAGCAGCTCCCCAACACTCCCCTAATCCCCTCGTCTGCATCTGCCATCTGCATCTACCGTCTACCATCTGATGCTGATCTCGACTACCTCTACTCAACAGAAACCCCACAGTTATACATTAGCATTGTAGTGCTGTGACACACTCTCACTGCATATGTGCACAGTAAGCGTTTCATAGGAGACAGCATGTCTCTATCTATGTGCATACATTGTTATGGCTTGAACCATACTAGTCATGGTGACATTTTTTTATTTTAGGGACAGGACAAACTATCATTAATATTACACAAGACAGCAGATTCCTAAGCAAAGCATTCTCTTGCTCAGCTAAAACATTCTCTTTCGCCGCCTGTCAGCCAGTCAAGGTTGTCTACTGGTTGTCTACCATGGATTCAAGAATATTTATTAAACAATTCTCACTTTGCGAAAACAACCCAGCGCACGGCAAAATCCATCAGAAATGGACAAAGACAGATTCTAGCGCCTAAAGCTAAGCTACAATGTACTATATAAATGACAAGTGTACATAAATCACATGGCTCTTCAGCATATATGGAACCATTATAGTTTAGACCAAAACCATAGTATCCTATTCTAAACAAAATGCAAAATGAATGCATAAATGCATAAATATAGAAATGAAATGTATTACTCTCATGATAACCCATCATAGACAAAAACTCAGTTTTCACATACTGTGTGTGTCCTAAAGTCCAAGCCTCTTCAGTGCATTGCCTACACCCTTCAGCCATGCACCTAACCGTCTACACGTTCAAGACTGCCTCTGCTACGTAATACATCATCCATTTCATCCACTAGGCCTATCCACATACACAGAAGTATCACCAGCACTACTACCCAACCTGCGCACCTCTATGTACCTCTACAGCTACAATAAGCACCACTTACCATAATCTCGAAAGAAAACACTCTGTCCAACAACCCTTTGCACTTTCATTCACATACTATGGGCGTCCCCACTTCCATTCTCATACTACCACATTCAGTTGCCAACACTAGCCTACTGCAATAAATGTGCACACACCGCACTATGCAAGCACCACCCTGCACCAGATGTACACCCAAACGTCCTTTACTGCACTAAATATGGTAAAGGCCTACGCTCTTCACTGCATGCCCTACAGTCTACGGCCTTCGTCCATGCAGCCAATATTATAATCCTTCCACAAACCCAACGCAACTTCCTTAACCCATGCATGCCACCATGTGCCCAAGTACCGCATTCTATCCGTATAACACACCCACTAAACCTATTTCATGTGCAAATCATTCCCCTTCTACACTGTACCTGCCACCACTTACCACAGAAAGAGGTGACCGCAAACAGGTGACCTGCACACACATCCAGTAATCACATACATCATCTCTAAATTGCACCCATTCACTAAAATTGGTTGCTGTAAGCAAAATACACAAACATACCACAGCCTCCACCAACCCTACACAGACTCATTCACAAAGTATGGTATCCATGTCAACCTACCCACCACTGTTGCACAACATTGGCCATGGTGCACAAAACATCACACAGCATAGTTACCAATCACAATTAAAGTACACTTGTACCATATCCTCTGCGATAGTAACAGTATGCAAACCCAGGACCCACTTCCCACACTGCATCACTTTACACATCACCATCTCCAACTACACATCAAATACTTTTCCATTTTGTAACAGGGTCCTCAGCCTCAAAACCAAACATGCAGCCATGGCAGCTCACTTACACTGCTTTATTGCGTTTGAAATGTGATGCACACTCTTTTTCTTACAGGTCACCACCCTCTACGTACTTCACATTGCAAAATGCATTAGTACTGTATGTGTCGAAAGGTCTAGCCTTTTGAGTGCATGTAAAATATGTAAAAATGTACCTCCCTGTAACTGAGCTCCCTGCAAGTAACAGCACCACGATGCCCAAGGGCTGTTTTGTGCGCTATACAAATGTAAAAAATAAACAAATAAATAAATAACCAGTCTCACTTCCATGTAATGGCACCATTCAATCACCAGCTTGTAACTAATGTGTTTGAAATGTGCTGCACACCCTTTTCTTACAGTTCACCGCCATCTACGTACTGCACATTGCAAAAAGAATTATTACCGTCTCTATCCTAAAGTTGTAGGCTCTTGACTACATGGCCTACCGCCTTCGCCCATGCTCCCAACAGTCTACGCCTTCAACAGTCTCACGTGTACATAATGTCACCATCCATTCACCAACTTGTAACTACTGCACATTCCTAAATGCATTAGTGCCGTGGGTGTCCTACAGTCCTAGCCTCTTCAATGCATGGACTACGGCCTACGGCCTTGGGCCATGCACCCAACAGTGTACACCTTCAGCACTATCACTGCTACATAATTGCACCATCCATTCGACCATGTAACCAACTTCACCTATACACATACACAGCATTGCCACCAACACTACTACCCAACCTGCGCATCGCCATGTACCTATACAGCAGCAAACAACACCACTTACCATAATGTAGAAAGAAAACACAGTAAAAGAGGTTGCTATAAGCAAAATACACACCCTATCCAGACCCATTCACAAAGTATGGTATCCCTGTCAACCTACCCACCACTGTTGCACAATATTGGCCCTAATGCCACAAAACATCACACAGAGTAGTTACCAATCACAATTAAAGTACAGTTGTACCATGTCCTCTGCGATAGTAGCAGTATGCATACCCAGCACCCACTTCCCACACTGCATCACTTTTCACATCACCACCTCAAACAACACATCAAATACTTTTCCATTTTGTAACAGGGTCCACAGCATCAAAACCAAACATGCAGCCATGGCAGCCCACTTGCTTGGCTTTAATGCATTTGAAATGTGATGCACACTCTTTTTCTTACAGGTCACCACCCTCTACATACTTCACATTGCAAAATGCATCAGTTTCGTAAAGGTCTAGCCTCTTGAGTGCATGGCCTTCGGCCTACGGCTGAAGATATGAATTTCTTAGCAATGTTTGGTGGGGTTTTGTGAAGAGGGGAAAACATTAGAGGGGGTCTCAACCTTTTTTATATGGCTTATAACTTTGTTGCCATTTGACGAATGTAGACAAATGTTTTTAGAAATATTATAGATCCATCCTTGAATGGTTGGGCAAAATCTGAATGGTTTGTCAAGTGGGGTCTAGGTTACTTGACTATTTTATGTATGTACATTTTGACACTTTTCAAAAAATAATACATGGCAGATTAGCTGCAATATGTAAGGAGAATTGCCAAGACCTGAAAGCATGGTTTTGCTAATGTGGCCGTCTTTTATTTTATTAAGTGTTATAATGTAGGTGCAAAAATAGTGATATACCTTTGGTGACTGAGGTATAGCCTGTGGCCATGGGCAGTGGCCAGATTGTTCAGGTCATGGCCATGGACAATCTGGCTACTGGCCATGACCACGAGGGACCAGCAATGGGGTTAAAGTGGGCATGGCCACCAGGGACCGACTACGTGGTAAAGATTTTCGAAATTGGGATAGGTTTGAATGGGAAAAATCTGCTTGTGGTTACAGGTTGAAGTGCTGGATGGGTTTGCAACAAATATGCACAAGGAGGGTTAGCAAGAACATCAAAGCATGGTTTTGCAAATATGTCTTGTGTTTTATTTTTTGGAAAGTATGAAAATATAAGTACACAAAACAGCGATATTTGCAAAACCATGCTTTGATGTTCTTGCTAACCCTCCTTGTGCATATTTGCTCCAAACCCATGTCCTGTGTTTTATTTTTTGGAAAGTATGAAAATATAAGTTTACAAAACAGTGATATAACATTGGTGTCTGGGCAATGGGCCTGGCCATCAGCAAGGAGAAATGTGTACTGTGATTTGCTTATTGGGGCATGCGGCATGGCCAAAGTGGTATGTTTGAATGAGAAATAATATTCTGCTTGAGGTTACAGCCTGAAGTGGTGGACTAGATTACAACAAACTTGCGCGATGAGCATTAGCAAGGACCTGATAGCATGTTTTTGGAAATAAGTCTTGTGTTTTTTTTTTTCTTGAAAGTGTAAGAATGTAAGTAGAAGAACTAGTGATATACATTTGGTGTCTGGGTAGTGGGCCTGGCTCTCAGCAAACGCAAATGGGTACTCTGATTTTCCTATTGGTGAAATGGGGCATGACCGAAGCCCATGCCCCATGGATTTGGAGACTGGCCATTGGTTACATTATTAGTGTATAGTGGACACTGAGCTTTGTTAGTGATTTCAATCCGGCAAACACCCAAGTCAAAGCCCAGCATGTAGTTCACAACTGAAACCCTTATTTATTTTTGTCTATAAGTTCAATATTCTGAACAATATACCACTCATATCACACCCTTCTCCTGGAACCCCCATCCCGGTCACATTGACCCAGGGATCAGGCTAGTTTACAAAGGTAAATATTGATTTATGTATTTAAAATGTAATCACAATATATTTTAATAGGTAAACAACAATCACCAATGGGGTGACAGAACACTGAATAATATCTTTAATACACTAGGAATAAGTAATGAGCAAAACAAATGCAGCACAGAAAATAATACTTTTGTATTGGTTCAGATCAGGTTCCCCCTGCAACACCCCTCAACCTCCCAACAGGCAATGTAAAGAGATGGGAGGAGAGAGAGCAGGTATTCTGAAATAGCACAAATCAAAAAGAATATCAGTCCCACCTTCCCCCATAAAACACAAGAGAAAAACGGAATTGACTTTTCAGCTGTCAGATGGCTTTTAAAATTGTCTTTAGAATTGACTGGGCAAAAACACCAAATATCGTCAAAAATACTTAAATTGTTGTAAATTCCTATGGGAGCCGTTTTGAACAGTTGCACACAGTCACAAACAATGATTTAGTCCAAAGACAACATTTGAAATCTCAAAGTCCAAGTCGGAAACAAATTAGAGCTATTTCACATGTGTAGAAACCTTCGGGAATTGTAATTCGCGGCAAACCTTTCCTTGCGCGATATTCGCGATAACGGGAGAATTGTTTGCAATTGGGTTGTATGTATAGCTATGGGTGTTAGGTACAGGTAGGAGTTGAAATCTCATTTCTATCACAAAAACTTAGGGAGTTATATCAGTTTTAGTAGAGTCATTTTTGCGAGATAAGCGCGAGAATGGAAAACATACATGCACTCTGAAAATGACAAATGGGTTTGCTTACACTAGAGAATGACTATGAAAAAGCGAATACCACAGAGGGATTTTACAGTCACGTGATCAGTGTAACCCGCCTGCTGAGAAAACTCGACTTCTTCAGATGAGAAAAGAGTCATCACAAAGATAGTTCTAACAATACTGGTTCTGAATGAAAGATAGGATGGGCTTGAGATAGGGATAAGACAATGCAAATATACTATGGGCCACAGTTCATCCTATTAATACTCACAGGATAAGTTTTTAAATGGGACCGTCAGCTCTGGTCATTGGATTGTGTCTGGTCTAGGAAAGACAGCACATCAGGCACAGTACTGGATCAGCTAGTCGGATTTGCACAGGATCTGCCCTCCTAGTCTGTGGGTATTTGAATCAGCTGGATAGCGAGTTCCCCAGGCAAGCCTAGTGGTGGCAAGCCAGAGAATTTCAGGATACTGTTTCAAAAGGCCTTCTCAGACCACATATCGCTTCACTGGGTGGAGAGAATAAATGTGAGGATTTGGGCTTGGCTGGAAATCAATAGTTCTCTATTGCTGGCAAGAGTTTTGGGTTCTGGATCTGGAAGAATATTAAAGCTGGACATAGAATGCTGGATCAGAGTGCTTCACCGGAATCAGGTAAGTCACTGGATCAGTGAGTCCCTATGTGTTGTCAGCTGTCTCTATTTATGCTTTAAAATGACATCACAAAGGGGGTGTATGGGCCGGCTTAGCTAAGCTGCCCCTGTGAGCTGGGATTGGATTAAAATTCATCTCTGCCTTGCAATTTGAGTGATTGGATCAAGGCTGGATGAAGTCACATTTTATGGTTTGCTTTACAGTCCTCAGAGACCTCCCTTTAGCCACTGGTCTCAAAATCAGATTTGATACTAAATGTACATTTCTATATTGGTCACCATTATACAGATCACACACAAAGATGCCATATTTTATGTAGCAGCTATTCCTCAAAACCCTGCAGCGGTGGGATCTTGTCTCAACTTTCTACAGAATTTTGTCCTTTTTTCGCTATGAACACAATTTCCAAATTTTATGCAAATTTCCACAAATGTGTGTGTTTAACATATGGATGTGTGTGTAAATTCTTACAATTCTAACATTAATACCTTTCGCATAAAACCACACATATTGCCATTCCTGTCTCTTCACACTTGAAGCCAAAAATTAAATTAACAACTCTGTCCTTTTTATATTTTTCCCCACTTTGAATAACAAGTTATGAGTCTTTTAAGAATTGTTCATTGTTCATTCTTAACAGCAGATGGTCGCTTGGCTTCACCCCTTTGTCTGTCCTGGGAGTCCAGTGCATCCCCCTCCTTGGAGAAAGTTCCTTCAGGAGAGTTTACGACCACCTTCCCACCTCCGCTTCCTGGGATGAAAGGCTTGTCATTGTACCTTCTCTTTCTGTAGACAAGAGTCTGTTCTAACCTGCTATTAGCACCTCCAAATGTGTTTCTGCTGAGAGGAAGGCCCTCCTTCTGGGAGAAACCTGCTTTTCCAGTTCTTGTAGCTCAGCCAGTCTAATTAACTTTTTAAATCCAGAAAAAACCAAATGTGTTGCATCAAACATAAATATATTACTTTCTTAGCCTTAAAATCTGTCAGATCAAAAACACAGCTAAAATCTGTATTCCTTTTTGGCAACAATCCTTTTTATGTTTGCTAGTCCAGCAGACTTTTAGTTTTAGCTCACTTTAAAGTTTCATCAGTGAGTCATCTGACAGCTGTCATTCAGGTAGCCCAGGGTACTGCACCCAGATTTGGGCATGGGCTGTCAGTTTTCAGACAATCCAGTTAGTCTGAAGAATGTTTTGCTCTTCACATTAGGACTTCGTATGTTTCACAATACTTTATTAGATACATGAATTTTAGCATCAGGCAAGATTTTGAATGTTAAGAAGTGTTGTGTTATTGGCATTTTGGAGTTTTTAGCAACAGAGCAAATGTCATTTGTAGACACAATTTGGGGTTTCACTTACAAAGTGCTGCTTCTCTCTCTGCACTCTGCTGGTCATGGGGCCCACTGGCACATTTCTGCAGGGTGTGCTCTATTCCACCGCACATGCACCATGGGTGGCAGGTTGTGCATCCCTCTTTTTGTGTGCTGAAGCACATGTTTGTTTTAGGTTTTTGTAGGTTTTTGGCACGCACAAGGGTTTTGCCGCCATTGTTGCCGTTTCTTTCGCCATAACTGGCAGGGTAATGCCACATAGCATAGCGGAGTGGGTCAATACATCCCACAGCTAGGATGCAGGGTAGGTGCACTGAATAATAGGGTGGCTTGGTTGGGCTGGGGTCATGGTCAAGCCTTATGCTGTATACAATTTAACAATGATTAACATCCCCAGCATGCACTGCTGATAACGACAGACATAAGTAGATTTTGGAAAAATATGTTTCTTAAAGGAGGTTCATAGTCCTTTTATATATATGGAAAGAGGAATTATTAATAACCTAAGTACAGTGATGTAACACCATGAAACAATTCCACTTATTAAAACATATTAAATTGACAGAATAAACGTTGTTAAAGGGATGTTATGATTAAGATGCATCCCACCCTAGGGACTCCCTTGCTCCAGTAGTTAGCCAGTGGCATCCCACCTTGGTATTTCATGTTTGGGTTCTCATAAGTACTTGCCCATCAATACTGCCCCTTCTATTTATGCACTTCTCTCACTGCACAATGCATATGTGCATTTATAGGAGCACTGTATACTATTATTTTGTATAATTAAGGGAAATGCAGATGCAAAAGATTTGTAGAAGATTGTTAAGTGGCAGTTGATGTGTGGAAGCTTAATATGGTCATAGCGTTATATGTAACATTTTTGGAAGTGATTGGTGGATGGATGTGTGACTGTTTGAAAGCAGGCATTGTGGCAGTGTTACAAATATAAAATTAAAAAGGTTAGGACTGCCCTCTGCGATGGTGTGGACGTGCCAGTCGGGTCTTTTACTGATCCATGGCCTGGAAATGGAACTGTGGAGACCGCTGAGAGTTACAAAGGTCCATTGATTATGGTCCTTATTGTATGCTGGAGAAAAGTATTTGGGATGAAAATTGTTTCTGTCCTATTTTTCTCTAGTATACAATTGTCCAATATTCCCATTAGCATATCACAAAATGCTAATGGTCATGTTGGAGAATTTTATTGAGTTTAACTACTTTACTGAGAAATTTAAATTAGATGGAGTCTATAAGATCATTTTTTATGGTTCTATTTTTTAACTGTGAAAAGTGATTCCTAAAGGAAACTTTTTTGTGTGTTTTTTTGTTGTTGCAGGAGAGGTCAGAATGTAAAGTGGGGGAAGGAAATGAGCAAAGAGGCACCAACCATAAATATGGAGGGGCAGGTGGACAGGGGAAGATGTTGCACGTGTGTTACAACTAAGGTAGGGGGCAGTGTTTCTCATTCTCCTTGATTACAGCTTCAAAAGCACTTCAAAATTTCTCCCCTCTGCAGAGTGGTGTGTTGCATAATATACAGAGTACTGTTGTCTTCAAAAGATATGGATCAACAGGCTCTTTTATCTCTTGCAAGGTAGGGATTCTGTGTCCCACAGAAGTAGGCTGTGAGGTTACAGTATTGGTTGAGGACGATGAGATGGAGGAAGACAGCCTACTAATTGCTAAGAAAAAAACAACCTTCGGAGAGCATTGCAGTGGTTGGATTTGGTGTGGCAGCGCATGGAGGTGGTCCTTTAGGAGTACTGTTCAGGTAGTCAGCGACTGAGTACACCGTTGCACTCAGTGCATTTCACTTTGGTAGTTTTAGCCTTTGGTACATTCCCAACAGAGGCAAAGAACGGTTTGGGGTTCTTTGTTCATCTAACAAATTATGTGTGGTGAACTGATCGAAATAAATCTGTTTGCATGTGAACAATTACCAAATGAAGAAACAACCCCAATCCCTCTTCACATTCAACCCAAATGCACCCATCTCCAACCACCTCCCGACTTACATTCTTGCTCCCCTCCAGGTCCCCTGCAACCCTGCGGCATCAGCTCTGTCTCTCTAACGCGGGTCGGTTCTGACACTGCAGGGTCCATTTTTCTTTTTGTTCCCTTTTTTTCCTTTGGTACCCGCCCCCAATGTTGAGGAAGCGGGGGACACAACTGCAAACCCAAACCAAAGAATACCGACCAAGGGGAGCGTGGGAAAAACCCTGCAACTTCACTCCAAATGTTCAGTATGTTTTATAATCGACTGAATGGTACTGGCCGAATTCGGTCAAATGTACCGTTCGATCGATTATAAATGATCAAATAGGGTAATACTGTAAAGAACTGCCACACCCATGATTCTCTCTGGGTGCTAGAGTAAGGCACTTCCTCTACCTCATCTTCTCAGTCCTTTTCATTGTCTTTTGAAGTACTGTGCTCTTTTTGTTGTGTAGGTACTCCAGCGAGTGATGGCTCTTGGTAATAGCAGATAAAAAGCAGTTTTGCTAATATTCTTCCAAGTGTGTGCTCCATGCTAGATTGTTAATGGATAATGAGTAAGAATAGGTGTTGGAGTTGTGCAAGGGTACATTTTGAGCTTGAAAGTTCCTAGATCAGCAGAAAATGCATTCCAAACTGCTCGCGAAACACAGGCCCATTCACGAAGTGCTGAAGCGTTTGCGGACACGTCATCATTCCGCACATGAGTACATGGTCTGCGAGGATGTCAGACGTTTGGGAATGTCGACTAACACAAAAACAGTGGAAAAGGTTGCAAAACATGTATAGAAGCATTCAAAATGATGTTAGAAGGTGCGGAATAGCAATGTTTTAAGATGAAACATTGTACATTGGACAAAAATGTTGCCATATTGGGGTAAGTATGACATTAGTAAGTTGTAGGAAATTAATGGTGCACTGGTAAAAACCTACGAAAGTCACTGGAAAACCCTTGTTAAAGGGACATTATGGTTAAGTTGCACTAATCAAAACTTATGAAATCAATTAAACACTTTGTTAAAGGGATATTATAGTTAAGTTGCACCAATAAAAACCTATGAAATTCAATGAAAATCTTTGTTAAAGGGATATTATTGTTACAAATAAAACCGAAAAACCTTAGAAATTCACCAGTTATGGTAAGCTAAGCAACCATAACTCGCACCACCACCGTGTACTGCTTAGACTAACCCCCAAGACATAAAAGATGACATCACAAATGTCATTGATAACATCACTGATGACATCACATATTAAATAAACAGTCCCTACAAGGGGTTGAGTTTATAATGTTGGAAACAAGATGTTAGGGGTGATTGGGAGAACTATCATGAACTATTTAATGAATTAAAGAATGTACTCATGTAAAAACATCATTATATTCTATAGTTGTTTTTAGTAGAGGAATATTATACATACAAATAGGCAATGATTGCAGCATGCACCCTAGAAGTACAATATTTTTTTGATCTGGTAATTTCCAATAGTAAAATAATAAATGATACCCAATGAGAGTTTTGAGCAATGTTAAACATGAAATAAATAGGTAACAATTGGAGCCTCACCACACACCACTTGTGTTAGTAGAAAAGTACATATCTAAAAGCTCAATGTGTACAAATTAGAGGCACATAGAGGGAAACTAAACTAATGATGAAAGAAACAACAGCACCAAAAATGACATTAACATTAGAGTTAATAATTATGTACACAAATTAATTGTGTGTTTGAGGCGTGTTTATTGCCCCATGTGTGTGCACTATGAGCTCAGATAAAAATCTAAGAAAAGTATGTTTAGAACATACAGAAAGGTTAATGTGTAGATATATGGCACCTTTTACATTTTGGAAATTCTCATTGTCAGTTAAAACAAAAAACGAGCCTAATCAGGTCAGTCCAGATATGAGATGTCATAACTGATGTCATGAATGACATTTGTGATGTCATCTTTCATGTCCTGGATGTTAGTCTTAGCAGTGCACGGTGGTGGTACCAAATGTACAGGCCGATTCATGAAATTAATGTGCGCCAAAAATCGCAGCGCAAGCATGCGAAAGCGTGTGAAGCACAGCGCAATCGCAAAAATCACAGCGCAAACGTGCGAAAGCCCCGCACATCGATTCATGGAAGTCCGTGCGCAAGTAAATCCTGGGATGTGTGCTAAAATCGTGCGTGGCGCACACGTCATCAAACGCTGTGCGCTAGACGCACAGGGAAAGCGCACATAGCGCGACGCACAACACACCAAAAGTGGAGGGAACACGGGGCATAACACGCAAAATGGGGAAAAACGCATGAAAATGTGGGGGCTACAGGGAAGTACAGGAGGCAAATGAGCACAAGGCCCACACGCGCACCTACAACACGTATTTATGGAATCGAACAGGGGAAACGTATGCGCCAAAAAAGACGCGCTAATCCGGAAACACGTACGCCAGCAGGAAGCAGGTGTACGCGGCCCCGCACAGCATAAAAGTTCACGCAAACAACAAACAAGCTCAGACGCTACGATGAATATACCGTTCCTCGCAGCAGTGGTCGTGTGTCATTCGCCGTCCTGTTTGGCGTTTGTATCTGCGTTGGCGGCTACGCGCTGGAAGGGCGAGCGGAGGTTCCACTACGTGATTCCTCCTTTACGCACCCTACGGTCTAGTGGTTTTCCAACATGGCGCCGCTGGGAAGTATTTCTTTCCTCCTCTCCCAGAGATCGCCGCGTTGCAACCCCCTTCACTGCGCTAGCTCGCTCCTTTGGGTTTACACGCTAGTTTTTCCAGCCTCAACCGCCACGGTCACTTCTTTGTACCTTTGGTCCGCCTCCCTCGGACTACCTTTCCTTCTCTCTCCCTTTCTACCATTGCCTTCCCTCCTCTTTCCGCTCTCTCCTTACCTTCCGGCTTGTTTCCTCTTACGGTGCGTGGTCCTCCGTGCCTGCCTTCTCTGCCTTACCTTCGGCTGCGCTGTCATCCAGCCGCCTTGGTTTCTGTTGCTCCGGAGTAGTTTTTCTCTGCTGGTACTCTTTCCGGTGGCTCTCCCTCTCTCCGGTTCCTTCTCTACTTTGGATGTCCGGCTTCGCCTGCTCCCATCAGCTACCTGCCTCAGGAACGCCAATACAACTGCTTGCTCCGGATCCTCTCAAGCTGCTTCACTCCTCGGAGGGTTTTTTCTGCCTGAACAGGCTTTTTCCCTTTGCACTGTCTGGTCTCGGGAAGGGGGCCCCAGGTTTGCTATACTTTAGCGCTCACTGTGGCTTCCTCTCGAGACAGATACGTTCTACACAAAAAGGAGAAGGACTACCTCTCTCACAGGCAACTGCAACAGGAGGATTTTGAATCAGGTGAGGAGAGTGGGGAGGAACGGGAGTTAGCGGAATCTTCTAGCCCGGACACCGCAGGAGGAGGAGGATAGCCAGGCGCCGCATTTTGACACCCAGGACCAGCCTTTTTGGGATGTCTGATGACCAGGTGAATGGGAGGTACAGGTTTCCACCACACATAATACTCGAACTGGTGAGTGGGAGGATGACCTCACATCACCCACCCTGTGCTCCCAAGCACTGAGCCCCTTGGAAAAGGTGCTCAATGTACTGCACTTCTTGGCCACTGGATCATTTCAGCGGACAAGTGCCATAGTGGGGGGGTCCCAGAGGCCACGCAGTCACGCTGCCTACACCAGGTGTTGGCCATCATGACTGCACGCCCCTCAGTACGCAGGCACCTATACATGCCCAGAACACCTGCAGAAAGGCAGGCTGCTGTCCAGGACTTTTACGGGGTGGCACACTTCCCCAAAGTGCTAGGTGCTATTGATTGCACCCATGTGGCTCTACGTCCACCCAGGGCAACTAAGCACATCTATAGAAACCGCAAGCACTGGCATTCCATCAACGTGCAGGTAGTATGTGATGCCAAGGGAATCATCACCTCAGTATATGCCACCTATCCAGGCTCCACCCATGATAGTTTAATTTTCAGAATGTCACCCCTAAACCGGTACCTAGAAGCTGGGCGGCATGGTGATACATGGCTGCTTGGTGAGTATAATTGCCTCTGCACATGCATGCATGTCAGATACTGAGTAATGTCACAACCCCACTAATGATACCCATCATCACCTCCCCAGGGGACAGTGCCTACCCTCTGAGCACCCACATGATGACGTCAATTCGGAACCCCACCACAGCACCTGAGGTAAGAAACAACACAGCCCACATTGCAACCCGGGGCATAGTGGAGCGCACATTTGGAGTGCTCAAGTCACGCTTTTGCTCCCTTGACCGCTGTGGTGGCAGCTGCTATACGCGCCCCCAGTGGTGTGCAGGATCATAGTGGCAGCATGTGTCCTGCAAAAAGTTGCAACCCGCCGGGGCCTGCGGGTGGACATGGTGGTGCCCCCACATCCCCAACCACCACTCCGCATGGGAGGTGAAAGGGCACGTGGTAAGGCAGCCCGTACACAGCTGGTGGCTAATTACTTCACCTAAAATACTACCCCTGTGGAGTGCACACAGCCCTGGCACATACCAGCTGACAATCAATGATGATGACATAAGGGACAGTCAACTATACCAGCCTGAGATTGGTCACCTGGAAGTGTTACATTGTGTGCATCCCTACCTACTTAAATACAACCAATGCCGTGTGAAAAAAAACACACATTCATGCTGCATGAATTACTACCCCCTTGAAAAATACACCATGAAAATAGTGCCATGTCACCAAACCCCTCCCCATCTCAGCTACACAACACACCATGGCATGTCATGCAATGTGAAAGCTACAAAAGAAATGCACAACACATAACACAAGTGTTCCAAATGTAAACAGGCCACAGACAATATGCTCCCAGTAATCAATAAGAAACAGCACACATGAACAAATACTTACCAGCAACACAGAACAGCAACACAGGATGAAACAGGGTGAAAATACAACAGTACAAAATCAAAGTAGTGCAAGTCTCAAAACCTGACTAAGCCAGCACATCGACCCCTTCCAACTGCAGAGTGTTGCTGTCTGGCAAATGTGTCAGTGTACTGCATACAACATGAACTGCATCTGCAAAGGAGACAGCCTTGTAAAGACATGAAGAAGGTACATGTGAATAAGGAGAAAGACATGGATGCACAAGCACATATCAATACACCATGCAGTGTTCAATCCAACAACAATCACCACTAGGGATGTACACACAGTTTTGACTACAGACTGCCCACACAGCTCATGGGAGCCTAATGTCACTGTGTAAGTTACTGTCACTTGGTCACACCCTTTGCAAGCCCATGGAAAGGGGAAGCAGGAGGGGTGTGTGTGTCAGGAACCCAAGCATCTAACCCAAAGACAGGACAAGCCTGCATGTGCCCAGCTGGAATACACAGTGGTTGCCCACGGAAGCCACATAAGGCAACACACTGTTAAAAAGAAAAATACAAAAATCAAAAATGGCCATGTGTGGACCAGGGGGGGGGGGGGGGGGGTAGGCCACCCAGGAGGTTCGAGGACAGGGTGCACCCCAACATCCACCTGCGTGGATGTTGAGAAAAAAAAAATACCTCCATGGACTCATGACCTGCACGGCTACGCTAACGTGGGAGAACTGCTGTCGCTCTCTTCACCCTCTGCTGCTACATCAGGAGGTGCCGGTGCTATGGGAGGCAGCCCACGCAAAGCCCTGGTATGGTCCTCCATGGCAGCAAGCATGCGGGTGTGGAAGGTCTGGTTCTGGAGGATGATAGTACGGAGATCCCCATGCAGCACCTCACAGGTTGCCTGCATTTCTGCATACATGGCCTCGCGTGATGCCCGGATCTCCTCACGTGTTGTCTGGAGCTCAGCTGAGAGCGAACGTGTGAGCTGCTCCAGCTGCTGTTCTGCCCTAAAATTTTGTGAAGCCTCAAGTTCAACCAGATTCAACCTGAGGAAATGCAGTTCTAACCTCAGGGCTTCCCTGTGGCCCTGGGACTCTACCGATATGGCTTTGCGCAGAGTCTCCAGTGCCGCCCGTCTTTCCCTGTTGGACGCCAACATGTCCTCCCTGTGTGATTGGCAAATGGACTCTGTTGCCTGCTGTTGGAGCTCCATCTGCCTTTCAGGGGGGAGAATGGAAGCGACCACCCTATCCATTGCCTGAGCCATCATTTCAACCGATGCTCCCTGTTGTGCTGCTATACTGTACATGGAGTTTTCCCATACAGTATTGCCTGGTGGCGCACGGCCACCGCGTCGGCGGGCACCACATCTGTTTGGGGCAAGGCGATCCGCACCTTGCTGTGCTGGCACTGCCTGAGGCTGCATTCCCACTCTGATCTGCTGGCCCAGGAACAGGATCAGAGTGTGACCCTGCATCCGTAACCGCCAAAGGCGGAGTTGCCAACACTGACATCCCCATAGAGGGGTCTACCCCCGGTGCAGGTGGGTTGGACAGAACAGCATCCCTGCCAGAAACACTCACCTGGGACAGCACATACGTCTCATTGTCCGATTCAGCACCTGAATCATAGAGGTCTGGGGAGGTGCACCCAGAGACACCCCTGTACAGTATGGTCTGCAGGAGGATTGGGTTTTCACCCACCACCACCCCACATCCTCCACTGGTGCCTGGTCGTGGCTGAGATTCCTCCTGGGTCTGCACCATCTCCTCCACCTCAACAGCATCAAGTGCATCATAACCTGCAAAAACATGAAAGACAACAAATGGAAACAGGCATGAGCACCATAGCACACACATAGGCCTGACAAGCCAGAGATCCAGTACATGAATTACGCATGACTATAACCCTGGCATGCATGCACTGTCAATGAGTTGGAAGGGGAGGCAAAAAGCAGACACTGAGGACTCCAAGATGGAAAAGCAACACATGTGCTGCATGCTGGATAGCACCAGCAGCACACATTAGCCTGTGAGTGGCATGGACAATCCACATACATGACACATGCCAGCACACAGATGGCACGTAGCATAGCCATGGTACATTTGACAAGTACAGCCATATGATACTGAATGTGTACTGTCACCCAGCCATGTGAGATGGACATGATGAGATGAAAAAAGCAAAATTGTGTGACAAAATACGCATGTTTCACACACTGCAACACATCCAGTATACAATTATACAGTGATGGCAGGCAGATGGATACATCAATGGCTGGTCACTTCAACATGACAGGAAACGACAATCATGTTCCACATTCAAACAGGCCCCAAAAATCAATGTGAGCAGGCCCTTACTCAAACAGCCTGAATGGTCAAATCATTCCCATAACAAGGTAATAAATTTCGCCCATTGTGGGGTGTAATATATGACAGAAGCATGTCACATGTGTGGCATTACAGCAGAAAATTGCGTAGAAAAAATGGGATTATTGAAACAATCAGGCTGAATGAACACTGAAAATTCCGAAAATTGTTGTTGTAAGATGACATTTCAAGGGCAACTGCAGTAATGTGGTGCTAATTGGCCACTGTGGTCAGAAGGGATACTGTCATACCCAAATGCAAGGCCGGTGACTGGTTTGTAGGAAACACATGGGTGATCCATACCACTCAGGACTACACACCCTCACCTGGCACTCAATCACAACACATCACCCAAGCAACATACACATGGATTACACACACATGCATGGGCACTCACCGGACAATGCTTCCTATTCTGGTAGGTCTCCCACGCCTTGGATCTGTTCCTCTGTGACGAAGGTTCCAGCAAATAGACTCATGTTCAGTGAGTTGGTCGTCCTTTGGTGGAGACCCACCGCCAGTCACCAGAGTAGAGGCATGATTGGAAGCCAGCTTGTTCTTTGCTTTGCGTTTCAGGTCATTCCATCGCTTGTAGCAATCATCAGCTGTGCGCCTCACAAATCCAAGGGCACTAATGTGGTCCGCGATGGTCTGCCAGTGGGCCCTACGTTGAGCAGGTGTAGTCTTGCCGCCTGCAGTCACTAAAATTTTGCGGCTATGTGTCAACACATAGGCCACAAGTGCATCAAGTTTGGTGTCATTGAAGCTAGGCTTCCTTGATGTGCCGGAGTGTGTAGCCGTGTCTGGGGTCTCAGCCTGTAGTGCTAGAGCAGCTTTCCTCTTCTGCTTGTAAGGTGGTGCAGATCCTGAGTGGCTTACGCCGCTCTGGACAGTAGGGGCAGAAGTGCAGGTGGACTGGGTACTTGAAGCCTGTAAAGGCACAAAGACCAAAGGTCTTGGTGCAGGCATTGGCTGCAGGGTGATGTTGGCAGGGCCAACGTCGGTGTGATGGACCTGGACCGACACTGTCCCGGCTGGGAGACTTGGAGCTGAGGTGGATTGAGCTGCAGCTGCGCCCGCAGCCACCCCACCCTGGCTACTTGGGGCATTGCTGCCCCAGATCCACGTGGCCTGGTAACAGCAACTTTCACCGCCACACGTGGCTTAGACTTGGTGACCTGGAAGTCAGCCTGGGAGTCATCCTGTGCCGGTTCAGTTGACAAAATGGGCAGGTCCAACAAGGGCTGAGCTGGGATGGTGTCAGCTACGTTTCCCCCAACCATTGGTGGGGGGGCATAGGTGGCCCTGATTGGTCCTCCACACACGGGGATCTAGGCGCACCCTGCAAATCCTGGCCACGTCCCCTACTGCGCACACCATGCCCACCTCTTTGAGATCGGCCACCTTTGCCTCCCGTACTGCTTGGTCGCCTCCCAACCATGGCACTGATGTTGTTGTGTGTATGGGAGTTGCAGTAAATAATTGTCCTGGGCAATTGGGGTGAAAGGGGTAGGGTACTAGATGGAATTCATACCCTAGTGCTCTAGCAAGTCTGTCTATGACCCCTAGGGGAAGATGACGGGTCACGCAATGCACAGGCACCCCAAAAACAAAAGTGCACATGCACGCAACCCCTGGTAGACCACGTGCGTGGAAAAATGAACCCGCACTACGCTGTGGCACCCACAAATACAAAAATAAGCGTACACGTGTTACACGCAGCCTACAATGACCTCTGAAGGGATACGCGACACACGGGGGCAACCACAGTTGGAAAATACGTGCGCGACTCACTGTCTGCCTTGAAAAAGAACGTGAAAAAGACACGCGTGTGCGCGTTGGCAACACCCCCACCAAAAGAAGAAAAGAACGCAGTCTGAGGAAACAGGGAGTACGAACTGGAAACGTTTTGAAGTAATCGCATGTGAACCGACAAGAAGTACAAGAATCACCAGCTCGCTCTCCACAAAAATCACATACAAGAAAATAGCGTGATACTCGTACCTTTTGAGCCAGCCCACACGTGCAACGTCACTTACGCGCTTACGCACTAAGGCCCTTTCCTTCAATAGCACGGTAACGTGCAGTTTTCTCACGTGCGGATTCACTATGCACCCGGGTAGTGGGGAACGCCCGTGCGCGAAACGTCACTTACGC
Source organism: Ambystoma mexicanum (assembly GCF_040938575.1). NCBI lineage: Eukaryota > Metazoa > Chordata > Amphibia > Caudata > Ambystomatidae > Ambystoma > Ambystoma mexicanum. Next base: position 134,738,789 of record NC_090934.1, on the reverse strand, counting down.
GCTTACGCTCTAAGGGCCTTTCCTCGGATTTCACACTGACATGCTTTTTTTTCACGTGCCAAATCACTCTGTATCAAGCTGGCCACGCGAAAATACACGGAAGGCCACGCTCCTGCCCAAAAGGCCATTTTCCTGCCCCCAAGAGACCCGAGCACGCTCCCACCAGCCATCTGCTGCTGCCTGCCTGCTGCCCACGTGCCCTTCTATTTGGTGCCTGCATGTCAGCCATCTGCATGGGTCCAGTTGCTGTGTCCACCCCTGCTGGAACAGAAGACTCCCGACTGGGATACCATCGCTCCACAGCCCAGCCCCAGGACCCAGTTGCCCACCCACGCCTGCCTCGGGTGTAGCCATGTCAGGGCAAACACCATCTGAGACCACTGGCGACCCCCAGCCAGAGAGGCAGAGGGCCACCAGCTTCAGTGAGAAGGAAGTTGGTGTCCTGGTGGAGCATGTCCTGGGGCATTATGATGCCCTCTTTGGAACATCACGTGCCAACAAGGAAGGACGGGAGAGGATCTGGGAGGACGTAGTGGTTCCCATCAACGCGGAGGGGGTGGCAACCCGCGACATCAAGCACGTCTGGAAGCGCTGGGAGGACTTCAGGTCCAGGACCCTCTACAAGGCCCGACACCTCGTGAAGGCAGAGGATGCAGAGGGGTGCCGGGTCAGCATGAGCAACATCCAGATGAGGGTCCTGGAATGACCCGTCTGGAGTTGAGCGGTAAGTGGCCAAGCATTGCTGTGTGAGACAGGGCATGTTGCAGTGTGCTGGTAGTCTGATACTTGCCTGTATGTGTGACATAGGCCATGTATGGATGTGTGTGTGCAGGGACATCATGGTCATGCATGTGAGACCAGTAATGTGTGAAACACATGGATGGTGCATGTGTTCCAATGCAACATGGAGAGCTGAATGCGGAATGCACACATGAATGCATGCCAGTCTCTATTCTTGGACATGGAGGGGGTGAGGGATGGGCGCTGCTCTCATGTACATGTATGGTGCACATGTGTGTGTGTCTGAGAAGTGTGTGAGTGACTTTGTAACGCCATGGATTCATGACACATGTCCGTGATGATGTGTAGATTCACTCATGCAGTGCGGTCACTGTTGTATCCACTGTGTCTGTGGTGTACAAGCCATGATGCATGACCCTCCGGTGATGTGTGTGTATGGGATCAGTATGAGCCATGATGCATGTGAGTTTTAAGGCAACATTTTGGTTAAAAGAGGCCCTTGTACATGGATGCTGATGTTGTTTGCAGGCGCCGTTTCTGTTTCTGCATGTGTGTTGCGTGCATTCACCCATGTGTTGTGGAGGGACAGGATGGAAGTGACATTTGACAGTGGCACTCATGTGTTATTGCTTCCTGTCTAGGGGAATATTGTACTGTACCCTGATGCTTGTGTTCTAGGTCTCCCTCTACGCAGCGTCGAGTGAAGAAGAGGGCGGAGACGGCGCTGTGGAGCCAAGCGGCAGGGATGCCTCCACCGGGCGGCAACGCAAGACCCAGCCACCCTCCCAGGAATTGCCATCATCCGGGAGCGAGGGGACTGATGCCGTGTCTGCCACTACGGCTGTAGCGGAAGGGCCAGGTGAGCCCCCACAGGGGCTTGCAATGGCGGAAGACGGTGCAGAGACATTCAGGTTGGTGGTCTCCACAGAAGAGGAGGAGCCCGCCACTGAGCCGCACATGGGGCCTGGTGGGGGTAGTACCACTGGTGCAAGTAGTGCAGTCCAGGGCCAGGGTCAGGAGGCAGCACAGGTCACTGCAGAGGGGCCTGTGCATGTCGCTGTCCTTGACCCTGTGACTGCACCACCATGCTCCAGCAGGAATGCCCCGTCCCAGGCCCGTCCGCAGGTAGGGGGGAGGCCCACGTCATCTGCCTCTCCACTACCTGTGGACGAGGGGTCCCATGACCATATGGGCTCCGTCCTGATTGGTGTCGCGTTTGGCACGTGTGACATTCGTGATGACGAGTGTGCTTCCTGGGGGGAGCACGCACGCCATCACGAACAGCAGCGTGGCGACATGGCACTGTTGGGAGGGCCCTGGTCGGTGGGTTCCTACATGTGTCGCGCACTCTGGCGGACCTCTCCTCCTCTGTGGAGACTGTGCGCCAGTCATTCTCCCTGCCGTCTTCTGGCCCAGATTCCACCAGGGCCCCCTGTGGACCTGGCCTGACCAACACAGCCAGCTTGGTGGCGATCCCATCCCTGCCACAGTCGGGAGTCGGCGGTCCAGCAGGGGTGGACACCACAACAACTGGAGACCAGCAGATGGAGGATGTGCAGGCATCATCGGATAGGGCACATGGACAGCAGCATCAGCAGCAGGCTCTAGGTGGGAGCAATGATGACTTGGGGCCATCGACATCAGAGGGGCAGGCATCGGCCAGAGGGCAGGAGGACCCTGGAATGGGTGTGTCTTCCGTGTGGCTGCGGTTGGGCCGGCGTATAGATGCAGAGTGGTGGCGGGCAGAAAAGGCACGGCTCACAATGGTCAGGGCGGAGAACTCCATGCGGAGGGCACTGAGGCGGACCGAGTGCCTCGAGGCGATTCGCAGGGAGTTGGAGTGCAACATGGCATCGACCCTGCGAACCCTCGGGGCCATGGAAGAGGACTGCCTCCAGGACATTAACCTGGAGTTCGATGATGCCCTGTCCCGGGACTTCGGAAAGTGAGCCGTCGGACTAGCCTGCCACCATTGTAAATAGTTTTTAGTGTTAGGTTTCCTTTTTGTTTTCATTTCTTTTGGGGTGATTGGACTATGCCCCACACTTTTGTATATAGTTCTTTTCTTAGGTAGTTTTTTAGATAGGTTTAATTTCTTTCGTTGGGCTCATGGACCCTTTCAAAATTGATTGTACATAGTTGGACTTTGGATTTATGTGTGCATTTTCTTTGAACTTCAACATGGGGCAATGGATTTTGATGTTTATGTTTCCTTTGGATTTGTTTTGGTGGCCATTATTTTTGACCATTTTTCTTCTGGATTTATTTGGATTGCATCTACATTTCATTTTTCATATTTTTGGACATACATTCCATTTCATTTTTGTATTATATGTTTGACTTTCCTTTCATTGCATTGATTTTGTTAATAATACATTTTGATATTTTAATTCCATGTGTGGGATTCACTCACTGGGTTCATGCATGTCAAATTGTGGTTTTGCACAATCTATGGCAAACAGTGTGTGTGTGTGTGTGTGTGTGACCGACATGTGTTGATGTACACGGTTGCGTTTTGATTTGTGTCGTGACATAGGCATGTAGGTGTGTGGTGGATTGGTGAAATCATTGCATGTCAAGACTGGGGTGGCGTGCTGTGGAATTGTGGTACACATGAGCGCCATGATTGTGCAGCTTTCTTTTGTGTTGCAGGGGTCATGAGTCGGGGCCTGCTGGCAGATGCCCCTCAATGCTGGATGGATGGGGGTGCTGGGGGACATGAGTTGGGGCCTGGTGGAAATTGCCCCTCAATGCTGGGTGGATGGGGGTGCTGGGGGACATGAGTCGGGGCCTGCTGGCAGGTGCCCCTCAATGCTGGGTGGATGGGGCTGCTGGGGGACATAAGTCAGTGCTCACTTGTGCATGGTGACATGTGGGCTGGCTGGGGGGCTTCAGCAGGGTGGTTGTGCTGCCTGTGGGGTATGGCCAGGGGTGCAGTGTGTACCCCTGTGTTGGGGTCTGACTGCAGGCCCTGGGGAGAGGGGAGAGGGCACACCTGGGAGGATACACACTGGCAATTTGTTGGGGCACCCCCGAAATACACGTACCCCGCTCGCACAGGGCCAATCGCGTGTGAAACTTCCTGCGCATCCCGAAATACACGTACCCCGCTCGCAGAGGCCCAATCGCGTGTGAAACTGCACACCCCCGAGATACATGTACCCCGCCCGCAGAGGGCCAATCGCGTGTGAAACTTCCCGCGCACCCCCGAAATACACGTACCCCGCTCACACAGGGCCAATCGCGTGTTAAACTTCCCACGCACCCCTGAAATATACGTACCCCGCTTGCAGAGGGCCAATCGCGTGTAAAACTTCCCACGCAGCGCGGTACGTGTATTCAGAGGGGTGCGCTGGTTTCATGGTTGGGGGGCTGTATGCTGGTCCACTGGCCAGTGCGCCTATGTACGGGATTTGTGCGCTGTTCATGGTGCACGGGGAGGGGTTGGGGGCATAACTGGGGCTGCTGCAGGGTCGCTGCGCCACTCTGCGCCACGGCTGGTTTTGGATGTTAAAATCCATGAATACGCTGTGCGCGGAAATGGATTTTGGCGCACACGGCTCGCGCAGACTGCCGCACGCGCACACTGTGCACCAGCTGCGTGCGCCACTTGTGCACTGAATTCTATTAATTACCCCCATGATTGCTTAGCTTACCATAACTTGCGAATTTCTGAGGTTTTGCTGTTTTACTTGTAGACATACCGTCCTTTTAACAAAGTTCTTTCATTGAATTTCAGAGGTTTTTATTAGTGCAACTTAACCATAACGTCCCTTTATCAAAGTTGTGTTCAGTAAATATATATATTTATATATAATATACATATGTACATACATATATCCAACACATTTTTAACGATCACCTCCTAATTGTCTGTATCAAAATAATCAGAACTGGTAGGTATTGAAAAAATGTAAACCAGGGCACTCGATCTACAAATATTCAAAATGTATTTAACAACTTCAGCAGAAAAATAACATGATTTCAGGCATGGATTTACTGAAGATATCCCAAGTCATGGAATAAGCACTCCTTTTCTCACCACGCATTCCTCCCTCTCATTAAGACTTTGGGCCTCATTACGACCCAGGCGGTAAGGGGTTAACAGCGCCATAAACGGTGGCGGCGCCATTAATCCCTTACCGCCTAATTACGAGGTCCCTTTGCGGGTCCCCACCTTAACGGCTGGTTTTACCAGCCGTTAAGGAAGGAACCTGCAAAGGGACTTTCGAGGTAATTTCGATACCGCAATTTGCGGTACCGTACTTACCACCTTCCCCATTCCCGTTGAGCCCTATGGGGGCAAAAATGGGAATGGGGAAGGGCCAATGGTGAATGGGGAATTACCGCCCCGCCAACCTTGGAATGGGGCGGTAATTTCACCATCCACCATGACGCAATCGGTAAAATACCGGCGTCAACCATGGCGCTAATAGCGCCATGGTTAACGCGTGGGTCGTAATGACCCTGTTTGTCAGATGTAGCTTCATTGTTTCTAAATCAGCCACCATTTTTATAGTGGTCCCATTTAACTGATCACCTGATCAATTTGATTTGCGGTCAAATGATCGCAACTCATAATGGTGCTCAATGCATTTCTAAAATGAGCGCCATCTTGGAATAACAACTCCAAGCTAGTAATCATTTATATCATTCTTTCCCCATCAAAATATGGCAGTATTCTTTAATATTTAGAAGACGTGATGCCTGAATAGTCATCGGGGCATTCTGTTGATCTTTATTTTTGCCTGAAAAAGATGTCTAATCATCTATAAAATCTACAATGTCATTGCCACATAATGTCCTGCCTGATCACATATTGTACACATAAATCCTCTTTTCCCCCTATTGCCCTTCAAAAAGCTTCAAAAAGCCTTGCCTCAGTCCACCTTTCGGCTTTATTATCACACCCACACACCTATAACCATAGCTGGTTAGATAGCACAGTGTGTAGAGTGCTTGCTTTGACATTTGTGCAGAACCTGCCCACGTGGGTTTGAATCCTGGCAGGGCCAAACTTAGCCTTTGATCCTTCTGAGGTTGATGAATGGGCACCACACATGTGGCTAATAATAAGCAGCGCTCAGATGCCTGATGGTTCATAGCGCTATATAAATGCTAAATATTATTATATTGTAAGCTAACTATATACAGTGTATTTCACCTTTCGGCATATTTAGGCTCCCATGTCACTCATAAGTGAGCTCTGCTCAGCAGTGCACACCAAATTCTGTCCAGAGCCACTGACCCTCATGGTAAACTAAGAGGGCAACCTCCAATACCTCCCCTGGCAATTAACTATTTTTAACAAAGTGGATCCACTAACAGTTCTCATCTGACGGCTCAACTGGCCCTCAATCAGCGGCCACATTTCACACCCCCTTCTCTTTCCAACCGGTTCTCACACATATAATACACATGCCTTCAACTTAGATCATCCAATCGGGGCCCCGTTGTAAGAGCTACTTTCAACACTGATAAGTCACAGAACCTATGTCATTCACAATGGATCCAAACCTAAGAATGTGTATGTTTTATCATGCAGGTCATACAACCAGAGCCCTTAACCAAGAGCTCATTTACAAAATCACTCACTACACACGTTAAGCACCCAGTATATCATGCACTACCTCCGAAGAGCCAGTACATGGCCAGGTACCCTTACCCACCCCAACTAATACGATAATTTCTCTCTTCTTTCCTTCCTGGTGCCACATACGTACCAACTTGAAATATACTGATCTTGCTACGCATCGATGCTTTCAAGCATGTCACGATAACTGAAACCACACAATTGCAAACCATTTGCAGACTATGGGCCTCATTACGAGGTGGGCGGTAAGGGATTACCGGCACCGGTAAGGGCATCGCTGCCGGTAATCCCTTACCGCCCTACTACGAGTTCCCTTTGCAGGTCCTCCCTTAACGCCTGGTTTTACCAGGCGTTAAGGACGGGACCCGCAAAGGGACTTTGGAGCTAATAACGGTATCGCAATTTGCGGTACCGTTATTAGCGCCTTCCCCATTCCCATTGAGCCCTGTGGGGGCTCAAATGGGAATGGGGAAGGGCCCTGGTGAATGGGGAATTACCGCCCCCGTCAACCTTGGAATGGGGCGGTAATAACTCCATTCACCAGGGCGGAGTTGGTAAGGATTTGGAGGCAGCCATGGCGCTAATAGCGCCATGGTTCCCTCCAACCTCGTAATGAGGCCCTATGTCAATTATTGGAATACTATCAACATGCAATTAACATATATACAATAACAACTGTCATAACAACAAATATGCACATTCATATGTCACAAAATTACCGAATTAAACAGGTTGAACACCGGAATGTTCATTTGGTTTTCACTAAATGGGTCTGGCTCTTACAAACAATTATCAATCACACATTATGTATGATCACTATAGCCTTGAAAAAGACCCCTGTTGGTTTGAAACACACGTCTGCTTCAAGTGTATAAATAAATCACAGTTCTGCTTACAGACAAACAAGTAACAAGACTTACCATTCATTCCGTCAAAACTGAAGCTACACCTAGGAACTGTATTGTCAGTGATCCAGCCCACAGGTAACACCCTGGTTCTTAACCAAATCCCAACCCATATATATATATATATATTATATATATAGTATCTGAAGGCCTTAACCCTTTAAGTGCTGTACAATGGCAATGATCTAATTTAGAAATAAAAACAACAGTTGGTCTGCCTTCTGTTGCTGCTCCTGGCCTTCTTGCACACGGCTGACATGTTATGGGCACTATAGAATTTAGCAGTTGTCACTGCATAGTTCAAAGCTTTCACTTTGGGGCTTTTCACTCATTGACTGTATCAAGGCACTGATTAGGGCATCATAGAAAAAGTATACCTTGGTGACAAAGACCATAAATCAGTCGTACATTCGGTCGAAATTTTTTAATGGAATCGACCGTATACATCAATCTATCTACATATATGTTAGGTTTAAGAGTTGCTAAGGGACGGACCGGTGGGGAGGGTGAGCGAGCCGAGGGGTGGGAGGAGCGTATGGTGGTTCCCCCATAAAACCATAGCATAAAAAGTGAAGGAGGCCCACCACAGTCGATGAAAAAGTAGCTCTATACATTAGCCACATTTTAAATGTGTATTGTCAAGGAACTCATATCATGTTGCAATATCTTACGTCACTCCCAAAGAAAAGGGTGTGATCAGGGGCAACCTATACGAAACGCAAATGGTGGCATGTCACTGTAATGCTCACCTGGTATCCACAGGGACGTCACTCAGCCTGTTCTGACCTCTTACGACCTCAAACCCTTCCCTGGAGGCTATTCGACTGGAGACTGGGCCTGAAACACAGGATTGGTAGAGTTTAACTCCCTATTGTCTGTGTGTGCTTGAACCCCTTCTTCCCCGGGGTCCAACCCTTCCCTTTGATCCACAGCTCACCTTGTTTTCTTGGATAGTGTGCTCTCCGTCCTGCTTTCAGCGCAGGGGTGTGTTGATTGATGCAGGCTCGTTGCTGCCTAGTTACTTCACTGGCAAGAGTCTGAAAGGTAAGTATAATGAGTCTTTTGAACAGTTCTCTAACTTCGTTCCTTCACTTCCTTAGATGATGGCCGGCGTCCGGGGATGGCGGCGTGCTGCTGAGATGAGTAGCGCTGAAGGTGAGTGAGAGCGCGATGCGCGATGCACCCCTTTCTTATTTGTATTGAACTGAGTTATTTTTCTGTGTCTTTTAGGTGCTGCAACCTTTTTCAGCTTGGATGCCGGTTATGAAGAACAAATGCGGTGGGTAAGTGCGGTATGCAGTGCCTCTAGATGTTTTCGCGCTAACCTGGAGTGTCTGTTCGCTCTTGCAGATGGATGAGAAGTTCCGGAGACAGAGTTCCCCCAGATCGGCTGGGATTCAGGTAAGTGTTTGAAGCTCGTACAGTATTTAAAAATACGCGAAAATTTGCAGAATGCTTACTAATGCCTTTTTTCTGTTCTTTTCCCTTTTCCTTAGGAAGCGGCATGCCGGGATGGGAATGACACCCCGAAGATGCCCGCAGAACAGAAGGAGCGATGAATGATGGGCAGAAGTGCCGCAAGGTAAGACTGTTCCTAACGGTGTTCTTGTTCTTTCAGGAGTTGAGCACAGAAGAAAGATGCAGGCCTACTGGAGACCGATCCGAACACGGTGAGTGTCAAGCTGCAGGTGCAGAAAACGCAAAGCATGTTTCTCAGCCTGGGTGTGGCTTAAATAGTCTCTGGGTATCCCAGGTGTCTCTGGGCTGAACCACACCCAAAAGACTAGACTGCACATGGAGTTCTGGGAACCAAAATATGTGGGGGCATCCATCTTGTCCCCATCAATGCACTACAAGTCCAATCCCCAATGTTATCCTATGGGAGTGAGTGAGTCTGGTGCCACAAGCGCCAAGTCTGACTCCAAGTGGCTCTTTGGAGGGATGGAGAGGCCCTTGAGGACCATGTAGGTGATCGTGGCCTTGCTCCAGCCTGACATCTTGGAGGGCTGGGGACATGAGGGGCAGGAATCATGACAGCCCTCCCACCAAAGCCCCTCTCAAGGTGGCTCTTCTGTCTGGTCCTGGTTTGGTTGGATGGTTTTGATGAAATCGTCTAAGCAAGCGAGGTGCAAAGATGTACTTACAAGGCTCCCATGTCCTGTCTTGTGGACCATACCCCTTCCAGTCTACTAAGTAGTATAATTTGGATCTGATGTACTTTGAATCTAGGATGTCCTTGACTTCGAATTCTGGCTCCCCGGCGACTACTACTGGCTGCAGTGGCATTGCTACCCGGGTCCCAGGTTGAACAGGTTTATGGAGAGACACGTGGAACACAGGATGAATATGCATGTTTGATGGCAAAGCTAGTCTGACCGCCACAGGATTTATCGCGCAGGTGACGGTGAATGGACCCAGGTATCTTGGACGGAAGGTTTGGGTTCCTTGAATGGACACGTGTTTAGATGCCAGCTAGACTTTGTCTCCCACTTGGTAGTTGGGGGCCTTTGCTCGGTGTTGATCAGCAAACATCTTTTGGCGATTCTTAGCTTTAGTAGGTGTTCAGCTGCCCTTTTAAAGGTTTGAGAAATGGTTGTGTGCAAGGGTTTGACTGCTGGCATTTCCAGGGCTGTAGGAACGTCCAACTCAGAAGTACATGGGTGCCTGCCATACATGGTATAAAAGGGTGTCTGCCCAGTGCTGGTGTGTAGGAAATTATTATAAGCATATTCAGCTATCCATAATAGGTCGAACCAGCTTCCTTCAGCTTGGTGTAACATGCAACGCAGGTACTGCTCGAGCATCTGATTTGTCCTCTCAGTTTGACCATCCGTTTGGGGATGGTGACTGGTGGATAGCCGGATGTCTATCTGGGCCATAGAGCAGCATTTTCTCCAGAAGTTAGATACAAATTGAGTACCTCGGTCTGAGACCAAAACTGAAGGAAACCCATGGATGCCTTCAAGAAATACCTTTGCCAGAGTGGAAGCATTTGGGAGACCCTTAAGAGGAATGAAATGTGCCATTTTTGAAAATAGGTCCACGACCACAAGAATAGTGTTAAACCCCTGACTGGGTGGTAAGACAGTAATAAAATCGAGGGACAACGTGTGATAGGGTGCTGGTGGGATTTCCAATGGTTGTAATAACCCAGCCGGTTTCTGCTTGGATGACTTGTTTTGAGCACACACTCCACAAGATAGGATGAATTGGATAATGTCTTTACGCCACGTGGGCCACCAATAATTTCGTTTTACCTTGGCTAGGGTTTTAGCGATTCCGGGGTGGCCCTCGATCAAGGAATCATGATAACCAGACATGACTTGTTCTCGTAGTTCTTGGTTTGGTAAGAATAAACGATTCCTGAAGTAGGGCAACTGATCTTTTATCATGTAATGTTCTCCTTGTCCACTCCACGCTTGTAATTGCTCCGGACTCATCAGGTTTTGGATTTTTTCATGTAATTCCTTCTGAGTTATGGTTGCTGTGATTCCTAGGAGCTTGTCACTCGGGATGATTGCTATTGGGTCAGGGGTCTGATACCCTTGCTCTTCCACCCCCATACGGGAAAGGGCATCAGCCTTCCCGTTTTTCACCCCTGGTCAAAATGTAATCACGTAGTCATATTCAGCAAAAAAAAGAGCCCAATGTAGTTGTCGTGAGGATTGGGCCTTTGCCGTTTTTAGGTACTGGAGGTTCTGGTGGTCAGTTATTACGGTGATTGTGTGTCTGGCGCCCAAGAGGTAGTGCCGCCATGCCTTAAAGGCTGACTTAATGGCCAGGAGTTCTTTGTCTGTGATAGCGTAATTGAATTCAGGGGGTGTGAATTTACGCGACCAGAAGGCAACAGGGTGTAACTGGCCCATTTCGGGGTCCTTTTGTGAGAGGACGGCTCCCATAGTCATGCTTGAGGCGTCCGTTTCTACCAGGTATGGGAGATCAGGGCGAGGGTGGCATAAGATTGGGGCAGATGTGAATCTTGCTTTGAGTTCGTGGAAAACCTCCTCGGCTTCTGTTGTCCACTGGAACTTTTTGTTGCTTTTCCTTAGTAATGACGTGATGGGATGCACGATTTGCGAAAATCCTGGGATGAACCGGTGGTAGAAGTTTGCAAAACACAGCATACTTTGAACCCTCTTGAATGAATTTGGGGATGGTCAGTTCAGGATAGCATCTACCTTGTCTACATCCATTCGGATTCCATTCGGGCTGAGAATAAAGCCCAAGAATTCCCCCGCTGAGATGTGGAATGAGCACTTTTCAAGCTTGGCATAGAGCTGGTGTTGACAGAGTTTCTCCAATACGGATCGGACATGTTTAACGTGGTCCTGCTTTGATGCGGAATATACTAGGATATCGTCGATGTATACTAGAGCACAGACATCAATCAATTCCCGTAGGACATCGCTCATGAAGTATTGAAATGCAGCAGGCGTGTTGCAAAGGCCAAAGGGCATTACTTGATATTCGTACAAGCCGTATTTGGTGCAAAAAACGGTTTTCCATTCGTCCACCTGTTTTACGCGAACAAGGTGATATGCCCCCCTCAGGTCTAGTTTTGTGTAGATTTGGGCATCTCTGACTTGATCAAGCAATTCAGGGATCAGTGGCAGGGGGTAACGATTTTTTACAGTAATCTGGTTCAGTGCGCGATAGTCAATGCACGTTCTCAAGTCCCCCTCCTTTTTCGGTACGAAGAATAGAGGACTGGCTGCTGGAGACTTCGAGGGACGGATGAACCCGTTGGCCAGGTATTGGTCAAGAAAGGCCTTTAGGTGCTGGTTTTCTGGTTCCGTGAGTGTGAAAATTTGCCCACAAGGGATTTGTGCACCGGGTATCAGGTCGATTTGGCAATTGTATGGTCTATGCGGTGGCAGTGTATTAGCCTGTTCTTTCTGAAAGACATCTTGAAAGTCCTGGTATTCACTTGGTAGGGTGCCGATTGCCACAGTCGCAAGTGTGGAGGTTCTGGTGTCTATTGGTTGTTTCTCTTGGCAATGACATGTGTGGGCGCAAGTCTCGGGAAAGGCCAATTCTTTTGCTCGCCAATCGATTTGAGGATTGTGAGCTACCAACCATGGCATTCCCAAAATCAACCGGAACTGTGGTGCCTTATGAGGTCGAAAACGATAGATTCTTGGTGTCCATCCTTGCACAGAAGGGTTAAAGCTGCAGTGCATTGGGATACTGGACCAGAAGCTATTTCCGTGCCATCAACAGTAGTAACAGTGTCGGGGGTTGATTAAGGGCGTAATGGAAGCCCCATCTTTGCTGCAAGATCCTGGTCGATGTAATTCCCAACGGCTCCACTGTCTATGTACGCTCTTACTGCGTGCATCCGAGATGGTTGTTGGTGATTGATCAAGACCACAGATAGTGCAAAATGGGAGGTCTGTAGTTCACTTTCTTCGCTCGACAAGTGGACTCCTACACTTGCCGGGCTGGGGAGTTTTCCGATTCCTTGATGGTATCTTCCTTGTCCGTGGACCCTACCGTCCTCCTCGGTGGCTTCACAGAGCACTCTTTAAGGAAATTACCTGACCTTCCACAGTACAGACATAACTGCTGCTGTCTCCTTTTATCCCTTTCCGCTTTAGTCAAGGGGGATCTGACCCCCCCGATTTGCATTGGTTCTCCTGAACCTTCCGTTGCTCGGGCAGTATTGTCCTTTGAACGCACATACATAGGGCGAGGGTCCGGTCTGGTTCGATCTGCTCTTCGGTCCTGCAACCTATGATCCAGTTGAACAACAAGGTCAATGAATTCTGAGCAGTCTTTCGGGGGGGTTCACTACTTGTGCAAGAACATCCTTGAGCTCTCCCTGCAACCCCCAATGAAATAACGTGGTTCTCTTCTCCACTGGCCATTCTGCTTCAACTACGAGTCTATTGAACGTGGCTATGTATGTTAATAGGTCTTGATTCCCTTGGCGTAGGGACAGAAGTTCGTTGTCTAATGCCTGCCCATGAGTAAAACTGGCGAACAGCTTTTCCATCTCCTGCTGAAAGCCCCTGAATTCATGCAGCAAAGGATCGTCTTGGGCCACAAAGGGTACAGAACAGTCCACGGCGCTACCACTCAGGTAGGATAGCACAAAAGCGACCCGTGATTGGTCATTCGGAAAGGCCCCTGGCCTACAAAGGAAGTGCAGGCGGCACTGGGGTGGGGCCAAGGGAACTGCCCCAGGAAGGGTTATCTGAACGGGATTCGCTGATGGCACTGGCATCGAGGGCATGCTTCCCAGCAATGGTGCATGCCCTGTTTGTGACTGGAGAAGTTGCCAGCTTACATCATCAGTGCGTTCTTTGGCTACTATCAGCTACCTCAGGGTGTTGGTCTCCTGCCTGGCTGAATGTACAGCGCTCACCTGGTATCCACGGGGGCGTCACTCAGCCTGTTCTGACCACTTACGACCTCAAACCCTTCCCTGGAGGCTATTCGACTGGAGACTGGGCCTGAAACACAGGATTGGTAGAGTTTAACTCCCTATTGTCTCTTTGATCCACAGCTCACCTTGTTTTCTTGGATAGTGTGCTCTCCGTCCTGCTTTCAGCGCAGGGGTGCGTTGATTGATGCAGGCTCGTTGCTGCCTAGTTACTTCACTGGCAAGAGTCTGACAGGTAAGTATAATGAGTCTTTTGAACAGTTCTCTAACTTCGTTCCTTTCCTTCCTTAGATGATGGCCGGCATCCGGGGATGGCGGCGTGCTGCTGAGATGAGTAGTGCTGAAGGTGAGTGAGAGCGCGATGTGCGATGCACCCCTTTTTGTATTTGTATTGAACTGAGTTATTTTCCTGTGTCTTTTAGGTACCGCAAAGTTTTCAGCGTGGATGCCGGTTATGAAGAACAAATGCGGTGGGTAAGCGCGGTATGCGGCACCTCTAGATGTTTACACGCTAACCTGGAGTGTCTGTTCCCTCTTGCAGATGGATGAGAAGTTCCGGAGACAGAGTAAAACGCAAAGCATGTTTCTCAGCCTGGGTGTGGCTTAAATAGTCTCTGGGTATCCCAGGTGTCTCTGGACTGAACCACACCCAAAAGACTAGACCGCACATTGAGGTCTGGGAACCAAAATATGTGGGGGCATCCATCTTGTCCCCATCAATGCACTACAAGTCCAATCCCCAATGTTATCCTATGGGAGTGAGTGAGTCTGGTGCCACAAGCGCCAAGTCTGACTCCAAGTGGGTCTTTGGAGGGATGGAGAGGCCCTTGAGGGCCATGTAGGTGATCGTGGCCTGGCTCCAGCCTGACATCTTGGAGGGCTGGGGACATGAGGGGCAGGAATCATGACAGTCACTCCATAAAGGGCAACAAGTGTGATGAAGTACACCACATACAGGTCCACACATTTCAGGTCACCTCTGGTGAACTACCAAGTCGAAAATGTCCTCCACAACCATTCTGTAATGGTCACCACCCGTACCAAAGAGGCATATGTGAAAATGTGGACGATGGAGTAACGTATCGTTATAACAACTTACCCAAACGAGCAAAGGAAAAAGAAAATGCACTCCATAAACACATTTGTGGAATCCATATACCAGTCTCACAGTGTTGGGATGCATGGCTGCATTACATTGGGGGTGGGTGTGGCCAAGGCCTAGCCCCTTGCGTGCAAGCAGAGGCCTACGGGTGCCTAGCCTCTTGGGTGCATTCGGTCGACAAGGGCTGTCGACCGAATGTACAATGGACCATACTGAGGTCATTGCAACCACTGAGAACCCATAGATAAGGTGAACAGTGGGATCTCCTAATGCAGTCCTCACCCCCTCCATGTTTTCCCATAATAGAAACAAAATGTATGTCTAAATGGTAGTTATTTACATAGTCAATGGTTATCCTGAAATCCTGGTGTATTTAGGTGCTAACAAGGAACGAAATTGCAGACCCCTGCTCCACATGATCGGACAGCATATTCCCAAATAACTTAAATTTCTTCAATTGGCATTAGCCAAAACCACCTCATCCAGAATCTAATTGTTTTTGTTAAATAAAAGGCCAGGAAGGCAACATGAAGTCATTTGGCCATAATTTTCATAGCTAGAAAACAATCCATGCACAGGATGGTTTTTGATTTGCAGGTTGACCAGAACATTTAATTTTCAGGACATGTATTTGATCAAGCACAGGCGAGAATACGCATGCCAGCGCTCCTGATCCCACCCTGTCTCATGATTTATCCTGCATTATGATTTCAGAAATCAAGGTCTCATGAAAGCAAGGTAACTGACTCTGCATTTCTCCCTTTTATCCACAATACAAAAAGTAACATTCAGTATTTTATTTCATTTTATTGATTTAGCTGGCATAAGTAAACTTTACAATATATAAAAAATACAATCAATCATATAAATTTACAATTCCAATTTATTTAAATACAAAAATGCATTTCATCCCTTGAGACAATGAGCTAAGAAAAAAGAAACAAGGAGAATAAAACGATAATATCAAGAAATAAATAAAATACACCAAAAGAGGAACAAATAAAATCAAATGAAGAAGCTCTAAAATCAATTAATACTGATACATGCTCACATTTAAAAATAAAGGACAGTGCCATGAATCTGATCAGTTAACACATAGTTGAGTGCGTTTGCACCACTTTAAACCACTATACATGTGTCTCTTTCACACTCAGTATTAAGAGGATATTTCTGCCCTATTTTTAAGCATGTATGCAGCATTCTTTGCTATCTGGTTTCACAGACACTGCCAATGTCCTTGCCCCGGCATCACACACACACATATGCCATTGTTATTGTAGAACAACGGTGCCCTTGTCTTGCTGTTAGGAAAGGGCCTGGGGGTAATTTAGTGACATGCACCGGGCATCATTTTATGGAAATCTGGCCTTGTGACCACAGTGTCCCCTTTCAAGGCAGCTCCAAGCAGCAACAGGCACTTGTGTTAAAGCTCGTGTGCAGCAGGATTCTTCTGTTTAGTTGTTTCCATGTCAAACTCCACTTTTTGTTGTTTTAATGGGCTTTTTTCAAATCATTATATTTTGCTCTATATCAACGAGGGCCTTTATCATCTCATAATGCCAAATTCTACTTTTTCTCTTTGATCCCTTAATCTAGTTTAGTTTGGCTGCTAGGTGGTGCTTTGCTGCCACCTTCAGCCTAAACTATTGTAGTGAGCTATAGATAGGAGGGAGATGGGTTGTGGGGAGCGACACACATTTTTTGGGCGTTGTTTGTTTATTTTCCCAGCCATTGACCTCCTATAGCTCTGTCTAATCCCTCTGGCCGTTCCCATCCACAACTGGCCTCTCCCCAGCCAAAGTTTCTCCCCAGCCAAAGTTCACCCACCTGGGATCTCTTTGAGCTAGCACTATCATGCAGTAACATCCATTTTTGTGCTATATAGGGCCTTCCAGTGTTATTTCTACGCAGTCTTCTATGAGGCAATGGTTTATTGCAGCTGCAATTGAGCTCTACCAAATGGGCACACAGTCCCTTGTTTCATAATGCATATGTGCCCTCACATCTATTCCTTGCATCAAAGTCCTGTTAGAAACAGACATTCCCAAAGCCAACAGTTTTGGCTTGTGTATAAGTATTAGCCTTTTGCAAGGCACTGACATCACATGACCAGGTACTCACATAGCTTTCTAGCTGTTACCATTTTATGGACAGGTAGTACTATTATGACCGTGCCAGGAAAAATGCCTATTCCATGCCCACATAAAGAAGCCCATGTTTGTTCACTTTTAAATTAATTCTCTTTGGTCCCTTATTTATTCTGTCCATCCAAATAGGTCTAGATGCCTCCCGTGTGAATCCGCAGCAGTACAACCTCCCCTGAGAATCATCCCAGCTCACAGATCATCATGCTGGGGTCATCCTGAGATTTGCGCCTCTTCCACCCTCCTGCCCGCCTTGCGGGTTAGCCAAGCGTATATAATATTTTCATCGTGGGTTGTGTGAGGTCTTGGGTGGTAGATCTGGGAGGGAGAGGAGGAAACACAGAAGGCAAAGTGAACTAGTGAGAGTGATAAATAGACGTTGGGCCTCATTCCGAGTATGGTGGTAGCCATGCTGCTTTTAGCAGCATGGCTACCCCTATACCGGGTACTGGGTCCGGGTTCCTTGAATGGGGAAATACCGGGCCATTCTGACCTTGGAGGGCCCGGTATTTCCCCATTCAAGGAACCCAGACCCGGTACATCCCCATTCCCATTGAGCCACCATAGGGGAGGATGCTAACAATGGGCCCGTTAATGACGGGCCAGTTGTTAGCATCCTGGTCTGTTCTCGGGATCCGCTAAGGACGACTGGCTTTACCAGGCGTACTTAGCGGGTCCCGCAAGCAGACCTCGTAATGAGATGGTAGGGGGTTAACAGCGCCGGCAGGTCTACCGGCACCGTTAACCCCCTACCGCGTGTGTCGTAATGAGGCCCGTTGTCTTCATTTTCAGGGTGTGCGGAGGTGCACTGATGAATTCTTAGGGGCAAAGAATTGGTTGAGATTTTGAGAACATTTGTCACGGTTTGGGGTAAAATATGTTGGGGTTTTATAAGGGTCTCCTGGGAGTTATGCAAATGCCTATTGGGGTGACTTGAGCATCTGCTGGCATACGTTATGTCAATTCAGAGGAAAAATGTACATATCATTTTTTGACTACCTCATTTGAAGACAAATGAAGTTAAAACAAAGTTTGAAAAAAGAGCAAAAAATAAAAATGAGCAGTTTAAAAAAACAGCACAAGGTAAGGAAATCCAGCGACAAGATGGTAGGTAGGGTGTGTGGACACCTCCAATTTTCTTCGATTTTCAAAAAATTTTAATTTGTCAAAAAGGGAGTTTTCTGGAAAATCATTAAAATGAAAAAGGGGCCAACTCACAAATAGTCCACTATCAATTACTCTGAGTTTCTCCAGGAGACAGCTCTGTGGTTAACATAAACAGATGCTAAGGGTTACTCTGGCTTATCCCTCAGCAATTCAGGGGCAAGTCAGAGTTCCAGCAACTTCTTTTGTGAATCAAATATCAGGGCTGAAGGAGTAGGTGAAGGATAAGTAGGAATTACTCTTAATAACTTCTTTATGATTCAAGTAGCAGGGCTTAAGGTGTAGGCGGAGAGTGAGTCAGACTTTCCCTTATTACCATCTATTGGGAATCAAACAGCAGAGCATAAGGAGTAGGTTAAGAATAGGTCAGAGCTATTCTTAATAACTTCTTTGTGAATCAAACAGCAAGACTTAAGGAGTAGGTGAAGGGTGAGTCAGAGTTACCTTTAACTTCTATTCTGAATCAAACAGCAAGGCTTAAGGAGTAGGTGAAGGGTGAGTCAGAGTTAATTTTGATAACTTTTTTGGGAATAAAATTGCAAGATTTAAGGAGTAGGTAAAGGGTGAGTCACAGTTACCCTTATTATCATCTATTGGGAATCAAACAGCAGGGTTTAAGGAGTAGGTTAAGGATAAGTCAGCGCTACTCTTAATAACATTTTTGTGGATCAAATAGCGGGCCTTAAAGAGTAGGTGAAGGGTGAGTCAGATTGACCCTTAATAACTTCTATCGTGAATCAAACTGCAGGTCTTAAGGAGTAGGTGAAGGGTGAATCAGATTGACCTCCAATTACTTCTATTGTGAATCAAATTGCAGGGCTTAAGGAGCAGGTGACGGGTGAGTCAGAGTTACTCTCAATAACTTCTTTGTGATTCAAATAGCAGGGTATAAGGAGTAGGCAAAGGGTACGTCAAAGTTACTCTTAATAACCTCTTTGTGAATCAAATAGCTGGGTTTACGGAGTAGGTGAAGGGTGAGTCAGAGTTACTTTTGATAACCTTTTTGTGAATCAATTTGCAGGGCTTGAGGAGTAGGTGACGGGTGAGTCATAGGGCCTCATTACACGGAAGGCGGTAATGGTTAACGGCCACCATTAATGGTAACGGTGACCGTTAACCATTACCGCCTTACTACGAGGTCCCTTAGCGGGTTGGTGCTTTAACGCCTGCTTTTTGCAGGCGTTAAAAACCAACCCGCTAAGGGACCTCGGAGCTTATTACGGCACCGCAAAATTGCGGTGCCGTAATTAGCGTCTTCCCCATTCCCATAGAGCCCTATGGGACAGAAATGGGAATGGGGAAGGGCAATGGCGGAAGGGGGATTTACCGCCCCTCCAACCTTGGAATGGGGCGGTAAATCCCCTTTCCGCCAAGGCGGTGCCGCCTTCCGTGTAATGAGGCCCATAGTTACTCTTCATAACTTCTTTGTGATTGAAATAGAAGGGTTTATGGAGTAGGTGAAGGGTGAGTCACAGTGACCCTTAATAACATCTATTGTGAATCAAAAAGCAGGGATTAAGGAGTAGGTGCAGGGTAAGTCAGAGTTACTCTTAATAACCTCTTTGTGAATCAAATTGCAGGGTTTAAGGAGTAGGTGACGGGTGAGTCACAGTTACTCTTCATAACTTCTTTGTGATTCAAATAGAAGGGCTTATGGAGTAGGTGAGGCCGGGTGAGTGAGAGTTAGCTTTAGATTTAGCCATCAACTCCCTCGTTCAATTTTCCATGCTTAGAGATTTAACCTGCACGCAGTTTCTCTGAAAGCTGGAGGCCATCTGAGATGGGGAAAAGAGAGCGGCGTGGTAAATGCCGTGGAGATTAACATGGATGGGAAGAGAGGAAAATAAGATGTTCTGGTCCATTTGAGGATCACTAAAGTCATGACCTACTGGCTAGATATATCAGCAGAGTAGCCGGATCTGAAGGTCAACAAACAACAGGCCCTTTGACCGAGGAAAGCCCATTGTATTTGTTGCCCAGGCCAGTGGGTCCCCGACATGTGAACAGTCGATGATGAGGTGTTTATTGAGACTTGAGGCAAACAAGTCCCACTATGGATAACCCAATGTTTGACAAATCTGGCCAAATGCCACCATGGAAAGAGAAAAATCCTGGTAAGATGTGAGGACTCTGCCGATTGAGTGTGTTAGACGATTCTCCATCCCTGGAATGTATGCCATTGACAGTGATAAGAGCCTGGGTTCTACCCAGGGGTGTTGCTAGGTCTGGAAAACATCCAGGGCTACGCTAATCTCAGGACCGTCGAGACTTGGGGCTAGCTAGCCTTTTTGTTGTAGCCCCTGAGCTACTATCCGGGGCTACAACCAAAGGTCCTGGGCCTATAGCCCCCTCAGATCCGCTAGCAACGCCTCTGGTTCTACCTAGTAACATATTTCTTGAGCTAGGTCTACTCAGGCTGTTTGTATGGGCAATGAACATGGTGGATGGTGTCATAGTACTCGAAGTGG
The DNA here is from genome assembly GCF_040938575.1 of Ambystoma mexicanum. Lineage (NCBI taxonomy): Eukaryota > Metazoa > Chordata > Amphibia > Caudata > Ambystomatidae > Ambystoma > Ambystoma mexicanum. Next base: position 134,718,287 of record NC_090934.1, on the reverse strand, counting down.
AAGAGAGTCTGGAATATCCAAACCAACTCAATTCAAGGACCTCTCGGCTTCGCAATGAACACAACGTCCTTGAACTGATACTAAATTCGCCAACCTTTCATGCTGGCAGCTCTCATTATTACTAAAGTGTCTCGGGTAAACAGGGGTATTCCCCCATAGAGGTGCTTGACCATTGGACGTAACTGAAAATAGAGCCGCAGGCTGCCATCTATCTTTGGATCTGCAACCATAGGTGGGCAGGAGCCTGAGTCTGAGCCTCCAGAGCCTGAAGACTAGGGATGATGGGGATAGAGACTCCTAATTTCAGCAGATTGTTGAAAAGAGTCACTCAGTTTGGACTATAGCTGCATTTTTAATTTAATGTGACCTCCTTCAGGGAAATGTAACGACCTACCCAACAAGAAGACTTGTAAACTGTATTGTTTTAGGTCCTTTGTAAAGACACCAATTATCTAGGGCAAATGGTTTTGAACACTGCCCTCTGGCATCCAACTCTCTGGGACAAGAAGCAACCTGTGTTGTAACAATCACTGTAAAATGATTGGCATGTGACCGGTCACTCCTAAAACATGGGAAATGCACATGAAAGACTATTGCCAAAGCCAAGCACAATTAATCATAATTCTTAGCAAATTCATTCTGCTTGGTTCTATATTTCTATAAATAATTATCAAAATGAGCACACACCCTTCTATCAATAGGTGGACATTTATCCCCAGTAAGACCTTTTAACAGTATATACAAAAAGACCAAACCATAGCATAATTTTAAATCAGGCATACAGGCATCACATGCATGCAACAGGGGGGCAGCGAAGTAAGGAGTCAGGTATACAGGAATCACATGCATACAACGGGGGGGGCAGCAAAGTAAGGAGGCAGGCATACAGGCATCACATGCATATAACGGGGGGCAGCGAAGTAAGGAGGCAGGCATACAGGCATCACCATGCATGCAACAGGAGGGATCAGCGAAGTAAGGAAGCAGGCACACAGGCATCACATTCATACAACGGGGGGTGCAATGTAAGGAGGCAGGCATACAAGCATCACATGCATGCAACAGGGGGCAGCGAAGTAAGGGGGCAGGCATACAGGCATCACATGCATACAACGGGGGGGGCAGCAAAGTAAGGAGGCAGGCATACAGGCATCAAATGCATATAACGGGGGGCAGCGAAGTAAGGAGGCAGGCATACAGGCATCACCATGCATGCAACAGGAGGGATCAGCGAAGTAAGGAAGCAGGCACACAGGCATCACATTCATACAACGGGGGGTGCAATGTAAGGAGGCAGGCATACAAGCATCACATGCATGCAACAGGGGGCAGCGAAGTAAGGAGGCAGGCATACAGGCATCACATGCATGCAACATGGGGGCAGTGAAGTAAGGAGGCAGACATACAGGTATCACTTGCATACAACAGGGTCGGGCAGCGAAATAAGGAGGCAGGCATACAGGCATCACATGCATACAATAGGGGGGCAGCAAAGTAAGGAGGCAGGCATACAGGCATCACATGCATACAACGGGGGGCAGCGAAGTAAGGAGGCAGGCATACAGGCATCACATGCATGCAACATGGGGGCAGCGAAGTAAGGAGGCAGGCATACAGGCATCACCATGCATGCAACAGGAGGGATCAGCGAAGTAAGGAAGCAGGCACACAGGCATCACATTCATACAACGGGGGTGCAATATAAGGAGGCAGGCATACAAGCATCACATGCATGCAACAGGGGGCAGCGAAGTAAGGAGGCAGGCATACAGGCATCACATGCATGCAACATGGGGGCAGTGAAGTAAGGAGGCAGACATACAGGTATCACTTGCATACAACCGGGTGGGCAGCGAAATAAGGAGGCAGGCATACAGGCATCACATGCATACAACAGGGGGGGCAGCGAAATAAGGAGGCAGGCATACAGGCATCACATGCATACAACAGGGGGGGGCAGCAAAGTAAGGAGGCAGGCATACAGGCAGCACCATGCATGCAACTGGGGTGGCAGCGAAATAAGAAGGCAGGCGGTAGCGTACAGGGAGCAGACAGGGGCCTTTGGTGAGGGTGCCGGCTAAAGCCTGCCGGTCCCCATTTGGGCTGACAAGGGCAGCTGTGTCCAATCACGAAGCAGCATGCATGCAGGGAAGACAGACCAACAGCCTTTCCTGCTGGCCTAAAGTGGCAACCATGATGAAAATGCCACAAGGCCGGCAGCCGCACAACAGAATGTGCATTTGTAGAAAGAAAAGCATTTTGATGGCCACGCAGGAGGGAACTCAAGGGGCGCTGTGTAAAGCGTAGCCTGGCAGATGAAACCAGTAGTTAAACAAAGTTCTTCTTTTTTCTTTTTTCATGTCAATTTAAATTCGGTGGTCGGAATTTAGTACAGCTGCTTAAATCATCAGGAAGAGCTCCTACCTTATGCTGGCATGCACACCAGGCCGGCACAACCTCCAGGAGTGCAGTTGGTATGGCCCGGTTGGGATTTTCTAGACTTCACGCTGCAGTGTGGTGAAGAGATGAGGGAGAATGATGATTGTAACTGGATGTTACAGGTGGTCTCCATTTCCACAGAGCGTGTGCTCCAAAAGTGTTAATTAATAGGGGAGAGGTCATTACCACTGGAGATAATTACTTGCGTTAACTCTGAGTCAGACAATTATGCAACAATGATTGCTCCCCCAATCAATGACGCTATCCTCAGCAGTCGGACTCTGCTGTTATTAGAATCTCCAACGACTGAACGGAACACACTTCGAATAACTTACATAGAGAAGAAGAGGAGAAACATTGTAATGTTGGGCAGAGGTTTGAGTGCAGCCGTTAGAAGACCTCTGCACTATGGAAACCCCAACACTCTTATAATGCTGAGCTCATCTTTTACTTGGGGTAGCACCGAAAAACAAACATGAAAAGGAATACATTGGTATCTGGTCATTCTATCGAAACCCAAACCATAGAATTTTTTCCATCAAAATACCATTCCATAGAATGGCCATTTCGTTGAAAAAAATGTGATGGTTCCATCGACATGTAATGGTAAGTATTAGGGTTGGGGTTGGGGCTTGGGTTAGTTTAAGATGTTGGGTTGGGGCTTGGGTTAGTTTAAGGGTTAAATTAGGGTTAGGGCTGGAGTTGGGGTTGGGGCTTGGGTTAGATTAAGGGTTAAATTAGGGTTAGGGCTGGGGCTAGGGTTAGGGCTGGGGTTGGGGTTGGGGCTTGGGTTAGATTAAGGGTTAAATTAGGGTTAGGGCTGGGGCTAGGGTTAGGGTTGGGGCTTGGGATAGTTTAAGGGTTAACTTAGGGTTTGGGTTAGGGTTGGGGCTAGGGTTAGGGCTGGGGTTGGGGTTAGGGTTAGGGTTAGGGCTAGGGTTAGTTTAAGGGTTAAATTAGCGATACGGTTAGGGTTGGGGCTTGGGTTAGTTTAAGAGTTACATTAGGGTTAGGGTTAGGGTTAGGGTTAGGGTTGGGGCCAGGGCTAGGGTTAGGGTTGGGGCTTGGGTTAGGTTTGGGGGTAGGCGTGGGGTTTGGGGGGCTGAGGGAGGGAACCCCCCCAATATAAAGAACAAGTTAAAACATTGCAAGGGGCTGCTAGTGCTGAAATTTCACCACTGGACAGCGCAATGTAACGTTTTAAAGTTACACAAAGATACATGGAAATGCTCCTTTTTACATGTAAAAGTGCATTTCCATTGAAACCAGTCCATGTATATTCTCGATGGACTGATTTCGATGGAATTGCACTTTTATATGTAAAATATAGGGTGTCGGAGGCTTGTTATTCGACGGTTTGTATTCAATGCTTTTGGAAGTCGACCCTTTGTTTTCGACGTGATCACTATAAACCAATACGTTGGGTGCAGCTAGAACAGTGGGGTGGCTAAGCGCCTCCTTCATTCGAAAGTTAAATTACTAAATGTCTTTTTAACACTTAGGGCCTGATTCATGGAATTATTTGCACCAAAAATCGTGGATTTGTGCGGCATTCTGCCTGCAAATCCCCATTTGTTAAACAGGGATTTGCGGGCAGAATGGCGCACAAATCCCCGTTTTACGGCGCAAATAATTCCATGAATCAGCCCCTTAGTCTTGTGAAGGGTATGTGCACTCTTTATGAAAGTGCAGGACTGCTCACAACTTGCCATTTTGAGAAACAGTGGAATCGTCCACGCACGCAGCAGGTCCAATTATTCTGCAGATAATCAAATGCAAAACTGGTCCACCATTCAAATCCACCTTTACGTGCGGCGAAATCAAAATACTGCAAAACCACAAAAAAACAAAAAACGAATAGAGGCTGTACCAAACTATCCGAACGCAGACTTCGAGGGTTTATTAGCCAGCGAGCTTTTCTGAACCAGACTACGAATAACAGGGCATCACATTCAGGGGTACATTCTGCCGTTCACAATGCACGATGACAGTACCATCCCACTCTTGTAGACCATGGCGACCCTGTTCTGAAAATTCAGACTCCAAAAAAATATGCCAACTCTAGACACTTTCTGCAGAAAATGCCCGCAAGGATTAACTCGATGCAGAAACAATGTAAAATTCCAATCGCTCCAGCATTTGAAGTTGCATTCGAGTGTAGAGCTTTCTAAGATACACGAATCAGGGCGGAGAAGAGGTGCACCTCATATCCATTGGAGGAAAGGGTGTGGGGCAGAGGCGCAACGAAACCTACATTTCAAGGGGATAGGGGGATCCCAAATGGTGATCGAAGAAATCACTCCAGAAAATAGGCGGGGCAAGCTTGAAGGCTCCACCCCCACAGTACTCTCCCTGTCAATGGTCTGGTTTGGGGACCAACTATCAAATAGTACAATTTAAAGCATAATGTGCAGATAGGCGATGGAAGTGTTTCTGGAAAGTAGCAGCTTCGGCTTCTCAGTGGGTTTGTGCAAGTACAACTCCAACACCGCCAGTTTCGGCAAAGGCTTCCCTCGCTGCTCTGCCTAACACAATTCAAGTGTGCACATCCAGGGGTGCACCTAGGATAATGTGTAGGCACAAGCTAACCAGAAAAAATGTTGGGAGAGGCGCTAACTTCCGAGATGGTGGAGAAGTGGTAAACTTGTGTAGGGGCATCTAACTTCTTTATGCATTGTAATGAGACTATTCTAGTGCAGCTTCAATGCTACAAGCAGTTAACTCTCTGCTTCAAGTCTGAAAACACCCATTTAAGGACTGCTGTGAGAATGAGCTATCAACTGCCCCCCACTTGCTTGTTTTTTAAAGCAGTTTGCAAGATCTCTTCCATGATCTAAATCAGTCAATCTCAACCGTCTCCGTGATAACCTGGGTATCACGGACCAAGCTCTGGCCTGGCTGACCTCTTTCCTCTCTGATCGACACTCCCAGGTCATACTCGGGTCCTTCCTATCATGTATCTCCCTCTCTTCCTTTGGTGTTCCCCAGAGGTCTAATCTCTCGCCCTGGTTTTTCAACCAGTGCCTGGCAACTCTCGCCCACTGAATTGCCATTTTCTGCTCAAATTTCCAGTGCTACGCCGACAACACTCAACACATTTTCAGGCTGCCCTCGGCCACCTCCTCCCCCTCTCTCATCTCGGATTGACTTAATACCATTCAAGACTAGTGTTCCTCCAATGATCTTTGAATGCCAGCAAGACTGACATCCTCCTCATTGGCACACCTTCTCCATCCTTTCCCCTCACTCTCTGGCCGGCCTCCCTTGGCCGTCCGCCTAACCCCACCTTTGAGGCTAAGAACCTATGGGTCATATTTGATTCAACACTTTCCTTCTATGCCCACATCTCTGATGTCTCTAGAAAGTCTAACTTCCTACTGCACCTCCTCAGGGGTACTCTGCCCTTCCTCTCCTACCCCCAGAAGCTCACTGTCTCGCAAGCTCTGGTTCTCTCTAGGTTGGACTATTGTAATAGTCTCTTTCTTAACCTACCTGCCTCTACTCTCCACCCTCTGCAACTAATCCAGAACAGGACTGCCAGACTTGTCCTTGGCCTCAAGCCCTAGGAACGTATCTCTCCAGCCCTGAAATCTCTACATTGGCTCCCAGTGGATGCAAGGATTAAATTCAAAACATTTGCATTGTCCACAAGGCTTTCTGGGGCCTGGGTCCAAAATACCTTCAGCTATCCCTCCGCAAATACCTCCCCTCTCGTTTTTCAAAGAAACGAGCTGGGGTAGATCTCTGTCTTCGACTGGCGCCTCCCTCTGGAACAGCCTCCCTGCCACTCTAAAACTTGAGGAGAACCATCACCGGTTCCAGAAGCACCCCAAGACCTTCCTCTTTGCTTCTGCCTTTGCCCCCCTCTCCTCTGCTGATCTGTTCTCTCATGGCACCGTGCACCTGGCCAACCTCTGTCCTTCAGGACCCAGGTTCCTGCTCACCCTGCCACCCCCTGCACTGCCTCTGGGCCACCCCTTGCACAGGGGTCTGTATCTGTACCCATACAGCCCCCCTCCCTTTTTTCTCTTCCTGCACTTATCTGACCTACCCCGTCTACTGTCTTAAACTCAGCACTTGCCACTTTCTGGCGGCACCACCACTTTTGTTGCTTTTTATTATTTATTTTCATTTATTATTAATTACTCAGTTCTCCTTTTGTTCTGCACTTGCCATCTCTCTCCCCTCCTGGCACTTTTCCCCTCACCTCCCCCTTGCACTTGTACGTTCTCAATGTCACTGGGCCTAGTAAGATCGTTGTTTTGTTCTCCCCTGTTCCCCTCCCTTGCCTTGTCGCGCTCTGAAACACTTGGGTATTGAGCACGATATAAATAAAATATCAATTCAATTCAATTCAAGTGGCGGAAGGCACACTTGGTTGAGGCTTTTTATAACATCATAAGTCATTTACAACTGTAGTGAAGCCATTAACTCTCAGTGGACTCCTTGGAAGGCTAATGGTTGATTTGAATGCTTGATAAAGCAAGCTCAAAGAGTTCTCATGAGGATGTGTTTTGGGAAGGGCAGGTAGTAGGTGGGATTGGCCATAGGAATTAGCATGGCCATGGGCAGTCAGTGGGCTGGTAAATAACAAAACACCCTCAAACTGTGCGTCCCTCACAAGTCATCTCCCTCCTAATTGTACTCCAGTTGAATAGTTTCAGCTTTAAAGCCAAAACATTAAAAATACAATGAAGTAACCTCTCTGGTCAGTTGCATCTCTGGTCCTTGGCTGCTTTGGTGACCTCTCCTCTGGTCCTCTGGTCCTTGGCTCCCTTGCGAGTTGGATCTTTTTGGCTCTCTGGTGAGTTGGTGGCAAAAACAAGAAGCAAAACACTTCAATGTTCTGCCAATCACACAAACAAGTACCTTAACTACCTAAAAACGCACATAACCACTGCTCCACACAGCTGGCAATATATTTAAAATGTTCAGTGTACAGGGCCATATCTTTTAAGATCTGCACACATCAATGTTGTAACAAAGAAATCTTGGCCTGGTCCCTCTGCTACTGCATTAGCCCCTACCATATTTATTGCAGATTCTGAAGCTCCTAAAAAGTGTGAAAATGACAGATGGTGTGCAATGAAACACTCAATATCATAGCATAACAGGACATAGAGTGTGTGGCCGTACTCCGGACGGCCCAAGCAACTTCCGTGGCTGGACGCTACAGGGGAGAAAATGTAGTGTTGGTTCAACCACAATTAGTCTGCTATACTAGAATCTCTGGTGCACTGACTGGCTGGTGAGACTATGTCTGCCTATCAAATCGAGTGATATGAGACTGGGGGAGGGCCAGTGCAGCAATAATGCCATTCTATGAGACAGTATTGGATCCAGTAGCGGAGGAGCACCAGGGTAAACCAATCTGTCCCTACACTGATTAAAACGGTCCTATTTTAAGGGTGTAAATTTAATAATTCATAAGAAGTCCAATTTTAGCAGTTGAAGTCAGGGTGAGATTACATTATTTGCCCAGGATCACAAACTTACACTAAACAGCAGAGCAATGAGTGTAACCTACTCTGCAATTTAGCACAGCCACCTTCTTTCACGGTTTACTTGGAACAAATATTTAAGTTTTCGGTGTCAAGGCCTACAATAACACTGTCCTATAGACAGTGCAAAATACCCAGATTGCATAATAAAGCACCATGACAACATGTAAATCCTTTGACGTACAATAACAAGATTAGGAAATCAAAATCGTAAAGGAATACAGAAGTCACTTTCTTATTGGTCTCACAGATTCACATGTTCGCAAAATCACTTTAATGTATATGCTACTTTAAATTGAAGTGCAATTAAAAGGGGTTAAAATGACAGTTTATTTTCTTGGGAAAAATGAAGGGGGGGGAACTCACCCATCCTCATGTATTTATGGGAATTCTGTTCACCTTTTGGCAACATGTATTTTAAGCACTGTTCATTTTTAAGATGAATTGTCCACTGCACCTCACAGACCCATATATCATTTTGCTTCTATGAAAACCAAACGCATTAGTTAATTTCTATTTAGCAGAGTTCAGTAATCCCTGCACAATTTGCAATTCTACTGCAAAGGACATTTTAAATATTCTTTCAAGGTATCAATTCACTTATTTCTAAAGTTTCCTTGGAGGATGCAAAGCAGCAGGACTAGATGAAGGCTCATCAATCTAATGGCTCCCTCTGGCGATTCTGTCCTCACGTCTGCCAGGCTTTCAGCTATTTCAAGCATCCAATTTTAAGAGAACGCAATCTTGTTCTGCTGCTAACTACAGGACACTGTTCTGCATCAGACACAGTCTGGAATGGGGTGTCCCACAATGACTTTAGGGCTCTTCCTGCCCCCTTTATCACCATCTTCATAAACACCTCCTTTAAATCCGGGATTGTACCAGAGAATCTCAAGGATGCGTGGGTTATCCCCTCAATTAAAAAACCTACTCTTGATCCTAGTAACCCGGCCAATTATAGACCTATTACACCCTTCCTTCTAAACATTCTGGACAGGATAGCATATTTACAAATTCAGGCTTACCTCGAATCAAACAAACTTCTTTGCCTCCGGCAATCAGGCTTTCGTCCCAGACACGGAACAGAAAACGCCCTTATTGACTTAAAAACACAAATTGAGAATCTAAAAGATAAAGGTAACCTGGCCCTACTTCTATTGCTTGACCTATCGTCAGCTTTTGATTTGGTCAATCACCAAATTCTGTGCCAACACCTCAAAACTGCTCAGACGAAGCCACTTCCTGGATTAGTTCATTTTTAGCAAACAGAACTATGCGTGTCTTTTCACCGACCGCCTCTGCTGAACCATATCTTGTCTTATATGGAAGGCTTGTGTGTCTCTCCTGCACTTTGCAATGCATTTACTAAGCCATTTATGATATTCTCGACTATCTGGGTGTCACCTACACCAATTATGCGGATGACACCCAGATACTCATCCCCATCATGGGCAACCATGCTATTGACTCCACAGCACTTAATGATGTTTACTCGGTCATCCAGGCTTGGATGGCCCATCATGGATTGTGTTTAAATGATGAGAAAACCGAGCTACTCATCCTAGGTTCTCCCACCAGTCTCAGTAAATTGGACCATACCTTTAAATCGTTTACCATTGACGGGATTACTATTAACGTCTCTAAGGATACAAAAACACTTGGTATTTACCTTGACTCCACTGTGCCACTTACAAGACAAACAAATGCCGTGGTATCTGCTTCAGCTTACACCTGCAAGCTTATACCAGCATGCAGACCGTTTTTAACTGCCCCCAACTACATCATCCTAGCCAGAACACTGGTTATGGCAAACATTGATTATTGTAATGCCTTTTACATAGGTACTAGCCAAAGATACATTAACAAACTCCAATTTACCCAGAACAATGCTATTAGGGATACCCTTAATATTTCCAGGAAATAACACATCTCTGCCACGCGATGGAGCCTACATTGACTCCATATTGCCTAGAGAATATCACTCAAAACACTTGCACTCACTCACAAATCCAAATCTAACCAGGCACCTAGCTACCTGGCTAACCGCTTCACTACCCACCTGCCCAACCGACCCTTAAGATCTGCACAAGCCCATTCACTGGTAATACCGAGAATCATGCTGCAGAAAGCAGGGGGATCTAGCTTCCCAGGCCTAGCCGCCAAACTCTGGAACACATCACCCTCTACACAGATGGACGAACCATCTTACCTGACATTTAAGAATAAAGTCAAATCCTGGCTCATCGAGCAAGACCACACCTCAGCCAGTATATAACTTCTGTACCTCCACTTTCTTCGCTCTCCTCCGCATGTCTATACACCGCCGTTGTCACTAATTGTGCCTTTTCTGTAAATATGTTCCCCAAGAGTCTGATATACAGCCCTCCCTGTAACATTGTAAAATTGTAAATTTGCCGTCCACTGTTGTATCTTGACACTACTGTAAATTCATTGCCATTCTATGTACCTCCTTTGGTACCCTTCCCTAAGAAATGCGCCCAGAGGCCTGAGGGCCAAGCGCGCAATACAAATAAAATAAATACAAATACAAAATTGTTTCTCCTTTTCCTTTTTAGGAATCAATTTCCTCATAGGATCCCTGGTATCCTTCCGGGACCCTCTATCTTTTGTATCTGGATGTTTCCAGAATCTGCTTTCTCCTCCCTTTCTCTGCATAGGGTTGAGCCATATAAAGAGCTTAACTAGTCCCCATTTGAGACATTTGTCATTGAATTGCTTTCTTTATTTTGTTTGGATGCTCAGATTATATGTCATTTCAACAAATGATACCCTTAGCCTTTGATTTTCCCAGAGAGCAAGAAGCCTTTGGGATATGAATGCTAGTTTCCCATTTCTATATCCCCTCTTTTATTGGAGAAGATAACATATTGTTGGGTGTTCTGACCCACGTTTGGACTATTATGCTACAACATTTGGTGCTGTGGGTTTAGGAAATCCAAGATGGCCGAAAAAGCCCACATGTGCGCCAGAATCTATGAAAACCGCGCAGTTTGTGCGCACACCAAAATGGTCGCCTGACTTGCCACCCCCCGGTGCGGGTGTGCTGGGTCAGAAGAGCCATGAGTGAAATGGGGTGCCAAAGAGAAAAACAGCAGTGCCTGTTCGCTAGAAAGCACTTTAAAAATCACCCTTTGTTTCTCTGAAGGCAAGCTCAGAATGCCCATTTCAAACATTGCAGAATATCCAACAATCTCACTGAACACCAGCAGACATTTGACAGAATAAAGTCTTGTGGGCATACAAAATCTGGAAAGAGGATGAGCCTAAAATAATGTTCATAGCAAAACTGGCTGAGCTGTGGATTTCAGCAGTTTAAGTAAATTTGGACTGAAAGACACTAAAAATCTAAATGTTTAAAAGAAATGAGTGACCTACTTTTGAGTGTCACATAGGTTGCAATTGTTTAAATGTCATAGTTTTAAACTTAGAATCAGCATTCTAGCTGCATGCGTAAAAATTGGAAGTTTGATTTGGACAGGAAAACTGGCAGCCAAAGAGACATTTAGCTGAGGCCTGGCTTAAAAAGAGAGGGAATTTTGCCCACCAGCTACCCCCGACAGGAGTTGAGACTTGCACAACAGCTGTGTTCCCAGGCCTAGCTGCCTTTTGCTGTTCCCACCAAAAGGGATATGACACTTCTCTGATTGAATTACCTGGGCTCTGCAGGAAATTGAACAAAGCCCTGTCCTGACTCAGGCAAATGTTTTATTGGGGGGGGGGGGTCGTAAAAGTGGCTTCCTCCTGGAAGGAAAGGGGAGGAGCACTGCCTGTGAGAGCAAGCTGGCTTGGCAGAACTGGAAAAACCAGAAATTCAACCTTGTGCTGGGGGGAAACCACACCCCTTTGGGGCCAGAACATAAATCTAAAAAGATGGATCATTCATAGAGCGGACTTGTGAAAATTTTATAAGTGATATCATTATTCTTGTGATTTTTCTGTGCACATTTGAAGACGTGTTAGGACCCGGTGGTATGTTCAGGGGGGTTTTTAGCGGAAAAGAGGATATTACTCTAAATGTATGTATGTTAAAAATCTGACACTCCACCACCTAATGCCCACATGCTTTGCGAACATTTGTGTAAATGCGGGGACAAATCCAATATTGGTAACCTGACCAAAAAGTGAAATATGTTGCCATTTTTGAACCCAAGCTCCTAGAAACGACAGGATTGGAACAGGGGCTACCATCAGTAAATGCATGATGTGTGTATGCAATGCCAAACAACTGTCTATCGGGGAAGTATGTATTTGGATCAGATATAGATTGTGTGTAAAGTTGACAGGGGTGGGTTCTCTGTATCATAAACAGACCTCATCATGATGAAACTTCATTTCATTCCCCCAATCAAGGGGAAGAGGAGGAAGTGGCCAATGACAAGTGGAGAGGGGTAGGGCCTAGAAAGCTAGCCTCTCCACCCACTTTCAAAACACATAAAAGCAGACAGTCAGGACAGATAGAGGCATTTCAATTCCATTTGCTGCGGAGCATGCTGCCAGACCATACAACATCCAGAGATCCAGACTTCAAATCCATCAATCTCCAGAACCTGTAGCAGTACCTAGAAAGCAGAGCAGTATCCAGAATCCAGAGAGGCTAGACCAGCAGAGCAGAGCTGACCCAGACCGCTGTTCGCAGAACCAAAGAGCTGAACCGGAGTCCAGTCCAAAACCTGACCAGATCCGTGGCGAGGCCTATTTTAAAATATATTGTGAGTACCTAGCAGAACTGTGCAGAACCAACCTCTTAGTTAAAATAATCTAATCCAAACTATTTTAATCTAAGTAGAACTGCCTCCTAATTGTCACTTGTCATTTGCAAAGCTGTCACCTGTCATTTTCTAGCTGCAAGCTGTAACCTGTCGCTTTGAACTTTTAAAATTTCAAATCCGAAAAACTACCTTTATTTAATCGTCCGTATCTCTGGAACCGTTTGGGTTAACTTTCCTCTGAAAGCTTAGAATCTCAGCTTTTCAACAAGCCTAGTACCGACTTCCTACTCCTTATACCTTCTCCGTAATCACGATTCTCGCACTCGCGAATTTTTACAGCGATTTGCGATTTGGTTAAAAATCCAGCCACTTGTGAAAACAGCAGCTTCCTTGCTTTCCTTTGCCAAAAATTCGTTTAACCTGCTAGTTACTCCCAAATCATTGCTAGAGTGAGCCTGAACTAATATTAACTAGATACCACTCACCCTGAACCTCCTGAAGGGAATTAAAAGCATTTTTCAGCATATTCCTCACTTCATTGCCAGCACATATAAAAGCATTTTGGGCCTATGTTTCAACTTCTATCCGTAGTCTAAGCTTGCTGGGGTGAACTGAATTACATTTGATTGCATTTCTGAGAACTGTGTGCTGTCCTTCCATTTCCTTGCATTGCATAAAGGGGGGGAGTGAATTGTCCAAGAAAGTGATTACATTGTCTTTTGCTGAAACCCTATCAAGTTATTTTCTGTACTGCAATTTCATTCCACCTTGCATCCATTTGAAACCATAAAAGTATTGTTGCTACCTTATCCATCCTATAACCACTCATCATTGATTATAAAGAAGTGTGCTAGTGCCAGACTATCCATTATTGATTACTGCTCAGATTAAGTGTGATATTCAATTATTAATTTATTATAAAGTGTGATATATATATATATATATATATTGTTTAAATTCTCAAATAAACCTTTTAACTTGCAAAACAGAACTACTTCTTGGCTCAGTGGGGTCAGGGGGATTCCAAGAGAGGGGTGTTATATAGGGGTAGTCATCCAGAACTCATGAACTGGACATAAAGATATATCAATAAGGGTTTCTATTCAGTATCCCAGACTAGGCATTGACTTAGCTGTAGTGTTGAATTGAATCCTCTTACAAATTGGGGGCTAGAGCCGGACGTTTGGGTTAGATCTATCACTTGTGCAGATTAATACAGCGTGCCAGCTGACCAGATACACATATCCGGTCGGATCACCACGCTGTGTTACGCTGTAAAGCACTCCTCAAAGGAACGCTCTAAGGAAAAGGTCTGTTTTGCAAAAATAAAATACTAATTTCTGTAAGTCAGGACAGAGACCAATCTCTAGAATGACGACCTTAGTAGACATGAAAATAGCCAGAGAGCACTTCTTACATAAGTTATTTGTGAGAGGTGAGTGGACTCACCAGGACCACATGGTCTGGTTGCAGGCCATCACGCAACAGGTCACTGAAACAGGGTCAGATATATGGAGAGATCAGGGTCCCTTACATGTGGCCCTGAGTGAACTATACATGGCTCCTAAAGCTAAGGATGAACAAGAAAAGATTGCCAGGGTAGCGGCATATTTATATTTACATATGGGAGCCATGCAGGACAAATGTGCTGAAGGCCAAGATCTGGCGAGTAGGCAATTGCTGACATTACAGAAGGCCCAATCTGATCTGGACTCTTCTGAGCAGAGGCTGCACAGAAGCCAGGAGTCCGAAAATGAGAGTAGACAGTACATCATTAAAATAAAGAAGGATATGGATATCCTGCAACAGGAAAAGGCTGACCAGGATACCACAATTCTGGCTTTGCAGAAGGAACGCCAAGACAGTTTGGACTCCCTACTGCAGAGCCAGAAAAAGCTGGAGCAACAGATCAATTTCAACAGGGCATGCACAGAGCAGGTAGCCACCCTGCAAATCCAACTAGACAGAGAGAAAGAGGAGAGCAATAAACTGATCCTGAAAGACCTGGATACCCAGGCAGAGTTTGATCAGGAGCGCCAGAAAGCTGGTGCCTTCCAAAGGCAAAGGGACGACCTGGCGTCACAAATTCAAGCTCTTGGTCAGGAAAGGGACACCTTAGGCCAGGAAGTCTGCCACTTAAGAAGGAAAATGGAAGAAAATCACCTGGCCCTCCAGGGACTGGGTGACCTCCAAAAAGAACACCAGAACTTGTTAGAGCACACCAGGAGGGTGGAGGATGCTCTGGCAAGAAAGGAGCAGGCCAATAGGGACACAGCTCAGGAGGTAACCCTCCTGCAGCAGAGACTGGCCCAGTACTCCAGGACCAATCAGGAGGCACAGAGAGAAAATGAGGCTCTCTGTCAGCACAATGATAGGCTCCAACAACAGGTAGCAATGCAGGAGAGGCTGATAGAGTCTAGTAAGGCCTTAACTGAGGAACTGAAGGCGCAGGCTCTTGCATTGCAACAGGGAGCAGGGGCGGATAGAGACCAGGTTCGCTGGGAAAGGGAAACTCCTGAGCATAACCTCAGGAGCCCTAGTACCAGAGGCCTTTATCTCTCTCAGTCCCTGGACTCTGCCACCCTTATGTCCCCTGGCGCACATGAGCACCGGGCCACAGGGATGGCAGATTACTATCCAGCCAGAAGCATGGGGCTCATAGGCCAGTACCTCCCAGGAATGGATGGGCAGGCATCCGGGTATGGGCACCCAAGCACAGTGCAATTTAGTGGGGAACCCCAGGAGAATAGGCCCATTAAGGGCATCCTGAAAACTTCTGCCCAGTTAGGTCAGTGGGGGGGTACCCATCAAATCCTGGCAGCAAGAAGGAATCTGAAGACTCCTCTGAACGGCGCAGGACACAGGAGACCAGGTCCCCACATTCTGCCAGCCATTCCCAGGCTCGCAGAATCCGGGAAAACCTGGAAGATCAGACAGGAACCTCTGGGAGCAGTGCCTCTGAGTCAGAGGATGAATGGACCAGGGTTACCCGAACCAAAAAGGCCAATAAGGCAAAAAGGGCCTTGCTTAAGGACCCATTGAAACAGATTAAGGCAATCAGGAGTGTCATCACGCCTTATCATAAGAACGCCAAGTACTCTGTTTGGGAACACTTGGAGCTCTATGAGCAAATGATGGAGACTTTTCATTTGAAGGACAGCCAAAGCTGTATCCAATATGTAAAGTGGACATTCTCCCCAGAGTACTCCAGTTTCTTTGCGGGGCTGGAGGACCAAAATCATTTAAGATGGTCCACCTATAAGGCGCCATCTTGAAACATTTTTCTGTCCACAGAAATCCTCAAGAGGCTCGCAAGGCAGCCTACAATTTGCAATGTGGGGAGGATCAGGCCCCACAAGAATTCGTGCAAGAACTGAAACGTGCCTTTACGCAGACCACCAGAAGGGTGCGCACAGACAGCAGAGAATTTGTCAATACATTTTTCCATGCCTTGCCCAAATATATAATGACCCAGCTCGTGAGAGATTTTCATGAGAAAAGATCTTTAGACTGGGTCATTGAACAGGCTACCCGGATCTATGAGGTGCAGAAGCCCATAGAAAATAAAAGCAATACCCAGAAAAGTCCCAAAACCAACAGCACCCCTGCTGCTGCCAAGGTGGCAGAGGTAAAGGTCACCCCCGTTTTGGATTTGGAGATGGGGGGGCCTAAAAACCTACCTGCACCTAATAATTCACAGCCCAGAAGGCCCTCGGGCCAGTCACAGACAGGGAGTCGAGGAGGTAGTCCCACAAATGGGGTCCCCCGCTCCCCTGACTATGTAAGTCCCCGCTACAAGGGAAACCGACCAATCCTGGGTTACGTGTGGACTCCTCCAGCCCAAGGGGGGGGGGATCCAGCCAAGCACCTGACCCGGGGAACTTCCCTCCTAACTTCCCCCAGGAGGGCAGAAATTCTCCAAATCCTGGGCAGAACTTTTTCCCCAGGTATCCGCCCAATTTCCAGCCCCAAAATCATCCATCCTTCTTTCCCCAATTCCCTGAGCCCAGACAACCTAATCCGGGAGAGGGGAGGCCAAGGGTGGAGGGGTACCAAAATCTTCCCAACCAGGGGTACTACCAGAGAAGGGATAGCTACCCTTCCCGGGATCAGCCCAGGGGAGAAAATAGAGCCCCGTATCAGCCTGAGCGGGTTTCCCAGTTAGAGCGCCAGGTCCAAAATATGGCACGGGATCTGGGTCACATACTGAGGGCTCAACAGAACCCTCAGATGAGCATGCCACCGCAGAATGCCCCAAACTCTGGACCTGGTGCTCCAGAACAATGACAGGGGCAGCACCCCGATAACACACCGGTTCCCAGGGAGGATGCACAAGGGGAAGGGGGGTGTAAAGCCTTGGAGGAAGCTTCCTTCCCAACTTGTAAACAGCCCCTTGAAAACCAGGGACCGGAAACAAAATCTCCTACCCCTGAAAGTCTGCCACCCAAGGAGCAGAGAGGAGGTAGGAGAAACAAAGGACCCAAACAGACCCACTTTGTGGAGGAGGTTCAGGTCTTCCAATTTGAGGGAGAGGGATCCTCAGAAGATCCTGGGAAAAGGATCTTCTCCTTCAGAGATGGGGGAACTCCTCCCAAAGAAAAATGGGTCCCAAGGGATGTCAATTCAGACTAGGGAGATATGGAGACTGAGCTACCGCCGCCCATCATCTCATCCCAGAACCCACAATACCGAAATCCCCTGGTTGAAACCCATCCTGATGACTGCCTCCAAAAAGGGGGGGGCAGCCCAGAACCGGAACCAGCGGAACCCACAATGGTCTGATCTCCAGTTGCCAACTTTTTCTTTCAGATTCCCAAGGTTCTCCACAGAATTCTGCCCAAATCTCTTCGCTAGCAATGTCCAAAACCAGAAAGTTAGCCCACCAGTTGTCCAAAAATGTGCATTATCTGTGCCCCCTTGAGGAGAAGGAGGGAAGAAGGGAAGATACTATGCCCCGGTACAAGTACAGGGGCAGGGTACAAT
Source organism: Ambystoma mexicanum (assembly GCF_040938575.1). Lineage (NCBI taxonomy): Eukaryota > Metazoa > Chordata > Amphibia > Caudata > Ambystomatidae > Ambystoma > Ambystoma mexicanum. The sequence goes on along the minus strand of NC_090934.1, from coordinate 134,700,634 downwards.
TTTGGCACTGGTGGACACTGGACCCCAAGCTACCCTTCTGTCCAAAAGGGCCTTTGAGGAACTAAACGCAGGAAGGGGTTTCTGGACAACTGCAGAACTTTGACGGGAAGGAAATTCCCGTTGAGGGGACTGCAGACTTGGACATTAAAATTGGGCGACACAAGGTGAAACACCCGGTCATAGTAGTGACTCCAGAGGGCACCCCTTGTTTACTAGGGAATGACCTCCTGAGAAGGTTGTCACCCCTAATAGATTGTGTAAACAAGGTCCTCTGGACCCAGACTAGCCGACCAATAAAATTAAAACAGAGTGTCAACCATGTTAGTTTGAACGGCACCTGCCACATGGTTGAACAAAAATCTGACCAAGTAGAATTTCACTTCCAGAACAACCAAATTCCAGATGTGACAGTAATAGCAGTAGGACAACAGACTGGTGATGGGGGGTCCTCTCTATTTCTGAAAATCAACCTTCCTTCCAGTTTAAAGTGGTATTCCACACTGGAAGGAAACACCCTGAAATTTTTTACTAATCCACAATCAGAAACTCCCACTCCTATCGTCCAGAAAGATGTGAAATCAGCTCAGAGCCTGGCTGATATTCAGCAAATTGGAGAGCAGTTGTTCATCCCTGTTCAGTTAAATGATGGGAAGGACTCTGTTCTCACTCGAGTGTGCGTGAACAACGGTAAGAGCTTCATCAGCGAAGCCATGTTCCGCCAACTCCCAAAAGATCCAGCCATTCCCACATTCAAACTGATAGACAAATGGGAAATGGACCTGGAAGCACCCAATTCCAAACATCTCCTGCCAAGCAGGTGTATGCTCAAAACCCTCCATTGGCAACAAGAGCATAGTCCACAATTGTTGGGTCGTGCGAGACGTCACTGCCGCTTTTTACTTAGGCAGTGACATTCTCAATCGCTTTGCCATTAGTTTGGACCTAATAAACTTCAAAGCTTGGTCCCGATTAGCGGATAATCCCATGGGCTATGATGATCCAGAAAAAGAATTTAGGTCAGCTCAATTGCTACCTTATGCAGTTGTAATTCAGATCAAAGAGGAAGTCACCATCCCAGAAAGGACCCGACAATTCTCCCTGGAAGTGAAAGCTAAAAGAGGACAACATTTGAAAAACCCTGATGCTTACATACATCTAAACGCTTCTCTCCAACAGCAAGGGTTGGGGGTAAACCCAACTCCATTAGTCAACATAGAACATGACACCATTCTAATAGAGGTGGATAACAGCGACTTAAAGAGTATTACTCTAGCCGCAGGCACCATTATTGGAATGGCGGTTGATGACCGTCATGTTTCCATCGATTTAGGAAATGAACTGTTAGGACCAATCCCCAAGGACTGTTTTGACAGTGACAGTGATGACAATACAACACCAGACAGGATTTTTACCCGGCATGGGGGGAACTTCCTGGTGTACACTTCCTGCCCCTATGGTAAGGAAGATGTGACTTGTGACTTCAGGAGGGATGAGGTGATTTTCCAGGTCCATGAGGGTTGCCTTTCCCACCTGAGGCCTCCAGTCCAAATCAGCACTCTGACCAGGGACTTCTCCACCCAGCTGGAGGAGCCCGCTGAGATAGCCAACCAGAAGTCTTTTCAGGCTTCAGGCAGATGGTGGAAGAGAGAGTCAACCTAGCTGATGCCTGTGTGACTCTGGAACAAAAGCAAAAGTTGAAACAAGTTTTCTTGGATTTCCAAGATCTCTTTGCGGTAGACTCATATGACTGTGGTCGCACTGACATCCACACAACAACAATCCCCACGGACCCTGGCATGACTCCTGTGTTTGTGAAGCAATATCGCTTGCCTCTCGCATCAATGGAGTCCCTTACTGAAATAATTAAGAACCTTGAGTCCCGGGGAATAATCCGTCCAGTCCACAGCACCTTCAATAATCCGGTGCTGGGAATATTGAAGCCAAACGGCCAGTGGAGACTCTGCACCGACCTCAGGGAGCTCACTCAACAAACGGGTCCATACTTCCCGATGGCCTCTGCCCTACATTGACCAAGGGCTGGCCCAGATCCAGGGGTCACAGGTATTCACTGCAATAGACCTGACCAATGGATACTGGACTGTGCCTGTCAGTAGGGAGGACCAATACAAGCTGGCTTTTACCTTTGGGGGCCAGCAGTACACATGGACTCGGACTCCCTTCGGATACCTCAACTCCGGAAATGAATTCAACATTTTCCTACATAAGGCCATGCCCGACCTGGGTGCGAGGGGTAACCTGGCTTATGTAGATGATGTCCTCATCAAAAGTTCATCTGTGGAGGAACACATAGCGGAGATCCGTTATGTTCTGACCCAGTTGAGGGCCGCCGGAGCAAAACTTTCCTTTCAGAAAGCACAGTGGTGTAGAACCCGTGTTAATTTCTTGGGGCATGAGATTACTCCTCAGGGTCTCTGTCCCCAGGAAAAGAAGGTGGAAGCACTCCAAAAACTGAAAGACCCCACAACTCTGCGGGAACTAAGGAGCCTCCTTGGACTGACTAATTACAGCAGAAAGTTCATTGCGGGCTACGCAGAGATCACCAGACCCCTGATTCATCTCCTGAAGGGGGGGGGTCAAGTGGGAATGGGGTCTAGAACAAGCCGAGGCGGCAAAACAACTCAAAAGAAGCCTCTCACAAGCGCCTTGCCTAGCTTACCCTGTCAGAAACAAGGAGTTCTTCCTGGAGACGGGGTTCTCTAATACGTGCTTGACGGCAGTATTATACCAAAAGCATGACCAGGTCAATAAAGTAATCTCCTATGCGAGCAAAAGTTTATCCTCTGTGGAGGAAAAATTCAACGATTGTGAGAAGGCACTCCTGGCAACAGTGTGGGCATTGAAGAATTACCGCCCGTTTATCCAGGGGGAACACATCATAGTGGAGACTCAACACCAGCCTCTTCAATATCTCCAAAGTGACAGAATCCGGCCCGGAAATGTGAGTAATTCCCGAATTACTTCCTGGATTCTGTCAATGCAAGGCTTTCCTGTGGAGGTCCGATATGGCCAAGACAAGAAGAGTCCCCTCGCGCAAGGTCTGGCTGACTAACATGATTGTGCCAGAGAAAACTGTCTCGAGGACAATAAGTACATGTTGACTGTGACATGCTTGTTTACCAAGTGGGTGGAATGTCTCCCAGCCCCAAATTGCAAGGCAGAAACAGCAGCTGCCCTGATGATTAACCACATCTTTTCCCGTTTCGGTCTACCTCAAAGGATTGAGTCAGACAGGGGTAGCCACTTCACCAGTGAAGTAATGACAAAGATGTGGGAGATTCTGGGGGTCAAAAGGAAGTTGCATATTGCTTACCGGCCAGCTTCTTCTGGGGCAGTAGAGAGATATAACCGAACCATTGTGAGCATATTAAAGAAGTTTGTGGCAGATACTGGGCCAAGTTGGGATATCCGATTACCTCTGGTCCTAATGGCCATCAGATCTACCCCTTCATCTGCAACCAAAATGTCACCATTCGAGTTGATGACTGGACGCAAGATGGTGCTTCCGCAGCATTTGCTCTACAGGACCCAAGAGCAGACACTAATAAATGCCTCCACAACTCATGAGTATGTGGAGAATTTAAGGAAACACCTTCAACATGCTTTTGCCTATGCTCAGCGGAATCTAGAAAGATCAGCTGAGAGTATGAAGACCCACTATGACCTGAAAACTTCCAGGAAGGAATATCAGGTGGGGGACCGGGTCTATTTATACAATTTTCAAAGAAACCAGGCAAAGCAGCGAAAATGTTTGCCTACATGGAAGGGACCCTTTGAGATTATAGACAAGATCTCCCCTGTGGCCTACAAGATCCGCATCCCCAAAGGCGGTTTGGCAGAGGGGGAAGGCAAGTGGGTCCACATTAACCAGTTGAAGTGTTGCCATCCCAGGCACATCCTGCAAAGTTCTAAAATATATATGCCACTCCACTATATCAATGGTGGGGGAGAAATGTCCATGAATAGGTATTGCCGCTCTTCCTTTGTCGTCCTAGGAGAAAGAAAACCTTGAGACTGGCCAGGGAGGACGATCCGGAGACCGGGAGCAAAGATCCGAGGGGCCCAGTGTACCGCCCAATACTCCCATCAGGACCGGCGAGGAGAACCGACTGATCCACCCCTGATGGAGCAAAGGATGCTGAACTTTGTCATCTGCGGAATTGGAAGAAGATGATGCGGACCTCCCAGCACGTGGGTCAACATCCTTAGCACCCGACATCCCCTCGACTCAATCCAAGTGCAGTCGGGCGGGGGGGTTTGTTGGGTGTTCTGACCCACGTTTGGACTATTATGCTACAACATTTGGTGCTGTGGGTTTAGGAAATCCAAGATGGCCGAAAAAGCCCACATGTGCACCAGAATCTATGAAAACCGCGCAGTTTGTGCGCACACCAAAGTGGTCGCCTGACTTGCCACCCCCCGGTGCGGGTGTGCTGGGTCAGAAGAGCCATGAGTGAAATGGGGTGCCAAAGAGAAAAACAGCAGTGCCTGTTCGCTAGAAAGCACTTTAAAAATCACCCTTTGTTTCTCTGAAGGCAAGCTCAGAATGCCCATTTCAAACATTGCAGAATATCCAACAATCTCACTGAACACCAGCAGACATTTGACAGAATAAAGTCTTGTGGGCATACAAAATCTGGAAAGAGGATGAGCCTAAAATAATGTTCATAGCAAAACTGGCTGAGCTGTGGATTTCAGCAGTTTAAGTAAATTTGGACTGAAAGACACTAAAAATCTAAATGTTTAAAAGAAATGAGTGACCTACTTTTGAGTGTCACATAGGTTGCAATTGTTTAAATGTCATAGTTTTAAACTTAGAATCAGCATTCTAGCTCGTGCGTAAAAATTGGAAGTTTGATTTGGACAGGAAAACTGGCAGCCAAAGAGACATTTAGCTGAGGCCTGGCTTAAAAAGAGAGGGAAGTTTGCCCACCAGCTACCCCCGACAGGAGTTGAGACTTGCACAACAGCTGTGTTCCCAGGACTAGCTGCCTTTTGCTGTTCCCACCAAAAGGGATATGACAAATCTCTGATTGAATTACCTGGGCTCTGCAGGAAATTGAACAAAGCCCTGTCCTGACTCAGGCAAATGTTTTATTGGGGGGGGGGTCGTAAAAGTGGCTTCCTCCTGGAAGGAAAGGGGAGGAGCACTGCCTGTGAGAGCAAGCTGGCTTGGCAGAACTGGAAAAACCAGAAATTCAACCTTGTGCTGGGGGGAAACCACACTCCTTTGGGGCCAGAACATAAATCTAAAAAGATGGATCATTCATAGAGCGGACTTGTGAAAATTTTATAAGTGATATCATTATTCTTGTGATTTTTCTGTGCACATTTGAAGACGTGTTAGGACCCGGTGGTATGTTCAGGGGTTTTTTTAGCGGAAAAGAGGATATTACTCTAAATGTATGTATGTTAAAAATCTGACACTCCACCACCTAACGCCCACATGCTTTGCGAAAATTTGTGTAAATGCGGGGACAAATCCAATATTGGTAACCCGACCAAAAAGTGAAATATGTTGCCATTTTTTAACCCAAGCTCCTAGAAACGACAGGATTGGAACAGGGGCTACCATCAGTAAATGCATGATGTGTGTATGCAATGCCAAACAACTGTCTATTGGGGAAGCATGTATTTGGATCAGATATAGATTGTGTGTAAAGTTGACAGGGGTGGGTTCTCTGTATCATAAACAGACCTCATCATGATGACACTTCATTTCATTCCCCCAATCAAGGGGAAGAGGAGGAAGGGGCCAATGACAAGTGGAGAGGGGTAGGGCCTAGAAAGCTAGCCTCTCCACCCACTTTCAAAACACATAAAAGCAGACAGTCAGGACAGATAGAGGCATTTCAATTCCATTTGCTGCGGAGCATGCTGCGGACCATACAACATCCAGAGATCCAGACTTCAAATCCATCAATCTCCACAACCTGTAGCAGTACCTAGAAAGCAGAACAGTATCCAGAATCCAGAGAGGCTAGACCAGCAGAGCAGAGCTGACCCAGACCGCTGTTCACAGAACCAGAGAGCTGAACCGGAGTCCAGTCCAAAACCTGACCAGATCCGTGGCGAGGCCTATTTTAAAATATATTGTGAGTACCTAGTAGAACTGTGCAGAACCAATCTTTTAGTTAAAATAATCTAATCCAAACTATTTTAATCTAAGTAGAACTGCCTCCTAATTGTCACTTGTCATTTGCAAAGCTGTCACCTGTCATTTTCTAGCTGCAAGCTGTAACCTGTCGCTTTGAACTTTTAAAATTTCAAATCCGAAAAACTACCTTTATTTAATCGTCTGTATCTCTGGAACCGTTTGGGCTAGGAACTTGGTTTAACTTTCCTCTGAATGCTTAGAATCGCAACTTTTCAACAGGCCTAGAACCGACTTCCTACTCCTTATACTTTCTCCGTAATCACGATTCTCGCACTCGCGAATTTTTACCGCGATTTGCGATTTGGTTAAAAATCCAGCCACGTGTGAAAACAGCAGCTTCCTTGCTTTCCTTTGCCAAAAATTCGTTTAACCTGCTAGTTACTCCTAAATCATTGCTAGCTAGCCAGCACATATAAAAGCATTTTGGGCCTATGTTTCAACTTCTATCCGTAGTCTAAGCTTGCTGGGGTGAACTGAATTACATTTGATTGCATTTCTGAGAACTGTGTGCTGTCCTTCCATTTCCTTGCATTGCATAAAGGGGGGGGGGGTGAATTGTCCAAGAAAGTGATTACATTGTCTTTTGCTGAAACCCTATCAAGTTATTTTCTGTACTGCAATTTCATTCCACCTTGCATCCATTTGAAACCATAAAAGTATTGTTGCTACCTTATCCATCCTATAACCACTCATCATTGATTATAAAGAAGTGTGCTAGTGCCAGACTATCCATTATTGATTACTGCTCAGATTAAGTGTGATATTCAATTGTTAATTTATTATAAAGTGTGATATATATATATATATATATATATATATATATTGTTTAAATTCTAAATTTTAACTTGCAAAACAGAACTACTTCTTGGCTCAGTGGGGTCAGGGGGATTCCAAGAGAGGGGTGTTATATAGGGGTAGTCATCCAGAACTCATGAACTGGACATAAAGATATATCAATAAGGGTTTCCATTCAGTATCCCAGACTAGGCATTGATTTAGCTGTAGTGTTGAATTGAATCGAATCCTCTTACAAAATATTTCATTTTGTCTCTTCTTGTAAGAAAATGACATCAGCAAGAGGATGATTTGACAGAATAAGTATGAGGTTACATTTTCAATAAATGCACCTTCTACAAATGAGTGGCATTAAACTATTTCCTGGCATGTAGGTTACATTTAGGTAGAAAACACAGAAATAGAATCATCAAAGAAGAATCTCTTATCTTTCTTGTTTCTTGAACTCTTATGGGCTACACCTCATTCCCTACAGGTGTCAGACCTAAAACCTATCAAATACGATTATCACAATAGAGTTTCCTCAGAAAAACGTGAATTAGCTGAGCCTATCAAAAAGGCTGGACCATTATTTCAAGATGAAATGTAATGAGGGTCAGTAACCTTTTCTAAATTAAATGAGGGTCTTCACAATGGGAAGTCTATATCTTAAGTTCTGGATAGCAGTTCAGTCTTTAAAGGCATGACATGGAAGCTGGGCCAGGCAGGAGGACGAAGAGTGCCTGCGTACCTGTGGGATCGGACTGTAAAGTGTCGGCCATTTCCCATTCTACATCAAATATTATGCAAGCTACAGAACAGGTATGGTTAAGCCCCCTCAAATATATGCTAAAATTAGACACCTACAGGAAGCGCTGGTTTGGGCACAATCAACCACAAGATCATTTGAGTTTTTCCTATAGGCACATTTATCTGGAAAGCTTGGAATAGACAGATACATGTATTGGACAGAGGACTGAATGGCTGCTGTTTGTGATCTGTGTCCTCTTCTTCTAACTTGTTGATGTGTATGTTTTATCAGTGGGACTGATCTTATGGCTGGAGCCCAGCTTTTCTTTATCGATGAAAACTACATAAAATATACAGTGTTATTTGTCAGTAATGTTTTAGATAATGTTTGAAGGCTTCATGGTTTTATGTATGTTTTATGTCTTGTAATATCAATTGTATTTTACTGAGCAATAAATGAACCAACACAAGTTATTATAGTTTTTGACCATACTAAAATATTGTCTGTGCAAGTGCTTGTGCTTTGCTGGTGGCTTCTGTTAGGGAAAGCGAAGACATCTAACTTTTTCTCTTATCCTTTTGTCCCCCTCTTCTTTATCAGCCATGATATGCTTCCATACCAAGGACAATGGGCCTCATTACAAGCTGGGCGGTCCGGTAATAACGGTACCGGTAAGTGAATACCGGCATCGTATACCAGACTGGTGCATTATGACCCACAATGCCGGTGCTACCAGCAACCACAGGGACCTGCGGTGACTAGGTAGCACCTACCCGGTATGGACGCGGGCACGCAGCAGCCATGCCAGTAACACTAGCATCCGGTAAGGAAGTGATCATTACGAGCTGCACAGACATGTACTTACCAGCATCCAGATGCCGGTAACAATGGTCACCATGATGCCGGCATCGCGGGACAGGCGTTAATAGCAATGTGCTGTGTTCCAAACTGCCACAGGTGCACCCGATCAGCACAGGTAGATGCAATGGAGTCAGGCACAGTATACAAGGAGAACACCCACACACCACACCCCTTCCAAGTCCAAAATGATACCACTAGCAGTTGCCATACATGGGCTGGGTGACATGCCTGCTCTGTTACTACTCCAGCAGGCACTAAACCAGGGAATGCAGAGGAGGCGCAGGAGGAGAAGGAGGTTGAGACTAGGCCAGCACATACCACCAGTGCAGGCAGTGGTACCCCGCAGGCAGCCACCAATCCCTTGTATAAGGGCCTGTCCATTTGACTTAACCCCTGCACAGATCCACACCCTGTACCGACTGGACAGGGACACATTACGCACAATTGTGGATCTCATTCACGATGACCTGGTCAGCCTGATCAACATCTGTACCACCATCACCCCTCTGCTGAAGGTAGTGTCTGTGCTCCACTTCCTTGCCACAGGCACCTACACGCACACAAGGGGGCAGCTGCATGGCATCTCACAACCATGTTTCTCCTGTGTGCTCAACCAGGTGCTGGATGCACTCCTGAAACACGCAAGGCCCCACATATCGCTACTACGGACTGTGGAGGAGGTGAATGACACCAAAATTGCATTCTATGCACTGGCAGGCATGCCAAATGTCATTGGTGTCGTCGACTGCATCCATGTGGAGCTGGTAGTCCGGCATGCCATGGAGGTAGTGTACCACAACCGGAAGCTCTACCACTCCCTGAATGTCCAGATGGTGTGTGATTCAGGCAAGATAATAACCATTGCAGTGCCAGATTACCAGGATCCACACATGATGTAATGGTGCTGTACAACTCCACGCTTCCCCGCTACATGGAACGACACGCTGCACAATGTGCCTGGCTGCTGGGTAAGTCCAACCACAGGGCCATGAGGGTTGTTGTTGGGGGGGGGGGCACAAGCATATGTAACCTATCTGCTGGCTAGTGGGACATGGGGGTTATTGTTGGGAGGGGGGACCACAAGCATATGTATCCTGTCTGCTGGCTGGGCTATGGGGGTTATTGTTGGGGTGGAGGGGGACGACAAGTATATGTAACCTGTCTGCTGGCTGGGCCATGGGGGTTGTTGTTGGGGGGACCCCAAGCATATGTAACCTGTCTGCTGGCTGGGCCATGGGGGTTGTTGTTGGTGGGGGCACAATCATATGTAACCTGTCTGCTGGCTGGGCCATGGGGTTGTTGTTGCGGGGGGGGACCACAAGCATATGTAACCTGTCTGCTGGCTGGGCCATGGGGGTTGTTGTTGGGGGGGGACACCACAAGCATATGTAACCTGTCTGCTGGCTGGGCCATGGGGGTTGTTGTTTGGGGGTGGGACACCATCCAGGGTGCTAAACACTGTGACCCCAATGATTATGACGGGATGCGTGAGACTGACAATGGATAAAGACGTGCCATGGCCGCTATGTGTAAATGGTAGCTACAAACACAGCACCCACCCCAGCACATGCACCAGGTGCATCATCAGACCTGAGCCACAGGTGCCACAATGCACCAACCTGCAGTCAGAATGCATAATTCACATGAGCGCAGCAAAGCACAGTGCAGGTCATGCAGCCATAACTGAGCCAAATCCAACTGCCTCTCAGGGAATCCCCTGACACTGCCCCTGCCCGACAGGTACACCATACACCACCATGCCATTCCCTGCACCTGTAGGGACACCCAGAAAACCAATGGGACATGGATGTAGAAAATAGATTTCAGCAAGTGGTCAACACCACTGACATGACTGCTGCAGAACCAATACACAGAACCTCACTTCCACCATGCCAGTTGACACCCAGTGCCATCACAGAATCGTCTCCCTACACTGGTGGACCATACCACCAATTCCATTGTGCCATGGTCATATGGGTGAAGGCGTTGACGGACATGTGCATGGCGTCATCAAGTATTTGAAAGCATGATTGGCAAAACAACGTGTATCATGGTGCACATCAGGGAAATCAATTATTCAGTGCCCTGCATGCATACTGGACCTTCCACTGCAACACAACCATCACGTGAGCACATCATGGACCTACTGATGTCATCTGTGTGAGTGCTGTATCGGGTGTAAAGGTCCTTAGGACCTGAACGTTAACCATGCTCCCCTACCGTGGATCAACATCGAGTGCACCCACCTGAGTGTTGCTCTAATGAAATGGCAATAGCTGGCAGTGAAGATCTCTTGCATTTGACCACGAACAATGTACAGCCAGTGTACACAAGGAATGCCAAAAACCCTCCCACTCAAATTTTCAATTGCTCCCATACAGGTGATGCTGGGTATCCCCTGAAGCCGTGGCTCCTCACCTCTGTCAGGCATCTACTCAACAAGCACGAAGAGGACTACAATCGTGCGCATGCACGCACTCGTGTGATAATTGTGCAGATTTTTGGGCTATTGAAGGCACGGTTTCCCTACCTCAGCAGGTCTGCTGGGGAACTCATATACGGCCCTGAGAAGGTGGGGAAGATTGTTTTGGTATTTGCCACGCTGCACAACATGTGCATCCAACACAATGTACCCCTGCCACCCGACATGGACCAAATTCCACCGGAAGATGAAGAGGATAATGGGAAAGATGCTGCATATCGGCCACAGTAGAATGTGCCTGAAGGACGTGCCAATATTTGATTGCACAATATTTTTTATGGACTGGGTTACACAAGGCACTGGGAATGGTGAACACTGGGCACTGTTTAGAAATAAATTTACACACACTCAATAATCAATGTCCAGTCATGTGTTCTTCATATGCACACCAGTTGTATTAATCAAATGTGAACTATGTACAAAAAACTGGTATAAATGTGGATCTCACCCCTTTGTTGTCCTACAAAGTGCCCCACACCATTACTCAACACCCCTCTCACCCACGCCTCCCAGCCCCCATCCCTCAACACCCACGCCCCCCACCCTCAACCCCATCCCTCAACACCCCCACACTCCCACGCTCCCCACACCCCATCCCTCAACACCCCCACACACCCATGACCCCCACCCCCATCCCTCAACACCCCCCCACACCCACGCCTCTGCACCCAATCCAAGTCCAACCTGACTCCCTCCTACTGACGGCCCCTTTTGGATGGAGGGTGTTGCTCCTCTGGCCGGCGCATACTGCGTAGCGACCTACGCACCAGGCTCGTCTGGCTTGAGCTCAGCGGGGTTGTGCTTGCCGATGGTGGGGGTTGTGGCTCGGCCGGTGCAGCATGATGTAGGGCCATGGTGGCAGCCAACTGTGTGAATGCCTGCGTGACAGATGCCATGCCTTTGCGCACCCACCTGGTGATGCGGTAGACAGCACGGGTGAGTGTCTGAGTGTTGTTATGATGGGCCCGGCGGGTGTCTTCCCCTTCTGCGAGGTAATGTCTCACCTTGGCGTGTATGGCCTGCTAGCGCTCCTCCAATGCGGCTCATGCACCCCTCAAGGTCCTGTATGGTAGGTCGAGCTGGTGGTTGCACAGGAGGTGGAGTGGGACTCCTTTGAGCACAGAATACATCTCTGGGCATCTCCTCCCCAGAGCTGCGACCACCAGACCCATGTCCCAAAGAGTGCTGTGGTGTGGGTGGTAGGGATGGTGTTGCTTCAATGTCCTCTGACATGCATTGGCCTGCTGTGTCTGCCTCGTCCTATTGGCTGTCCTCCTCCGTGCTATGTTGGGCGGATTGAGCTGCCTCACCAAGGTCCCTTGTGGCCGCTGACTACGGCCCCTCAACATCGCTGCCTGCTGGTGAACCCTCCTCGTCCACATGAGGTGTCTGCTGTGGGGCAGGGGTTTTCTTGGCCGTGGCCTTTGGGGCCAGTGTGCCTTTGGGCATGTGTGCCATGATCTGTTTCCTGGCTGGGGCACATTACCGGGTGTTGGAGCTGGCTGCTCCTCAGGTTGTCCAGCCTGTGTGCCCTGTTGGCTGGGGTGCTGTGGCTTGGGGACGGTGGTTCGCCTCGGGCCAGCCCTTGACGTGAACGGCCTAGTGCTGTCATCATCCCCTCTGCTCCTGCATGCTGGCATTGGCTTGGTTGTCGCAGTGTGTCCGGCATCGCTGTCCGATCCCGTGCCTGTGGGGGATGGAGAGGCAGGGCATGAGTCATGGGTGAAGGTACATCCTACATACATTGATGTCAGTACATTTTGAGTCCTGTGCATTGTCGTGTGCATGTTGGAGGGGCGGCCATGGCGTTTACAGGAGTTGGGGGTGGGGTGCAGTGTCTGTGCATCCTTCTGGCGCAGCCATGATATCCATCGTGTCTGTTGGGTGGCCTACTGGTGTGTCATGGATTGCGTGCTGTAGACATGCCTCAGGATCTGTGTGCCATGTGCTGTATGGTTGGGGCTCAGGTGGGCAATTGGTAGCGGAGATGTGTGCACCATGCAATGAGATGGCACAGTGGTGAGGCCTGCATCTCTACGGTGATGCATATGTGTGTGTCCACATAACAAGGGTTTCAAAAGCCGTAAAGACTAAATTTGAAAATTTATGAAATGATTTTAAATGGTATCGCATCTCTAGGCTTCCAAGGCTTTCACCCTCGCTTTTGAATCATAATGTATCCCTCCCTGTACCTCGCATTACAAATCATGTCATTATGAAATGAAGGTGGGAGACCATGCTCTTAGATCTTTTATGGTGATTGGTTTCTGGTCGGTGGTTTGGGGTCAACTGGTATCTTGGCATTCAGGGGTCTTGGGACTAGGGCAGTTGTAGGGGCTATAAGTCGTAGTTGACTGTGTGGGGTCAGAGCCCTGCTCTGGCCTGTTTGTGATAAGTCATGCACCAAGGCACCCAGTGCTGTCTCGTGGCCTTGCAGGGCACATTGTTTCTAGAACAAACATATTGGCAACAACTTTAGAAGAAAGATGAGTGTCTGTGGGATTTAGCAGCGTGGACCTCTCTCATCAGCGCTTGGACCTCTCTATTCGGATTTCCCCTTCAGGTTTGCAGGCTGTGTCTAACACACTAAATACTGCATGACCGTGCAGGCCCTATGCTTCGCTTTGGCTACTTAGTGTCTGCAAAATGGCATTTGCTTATATACGCGCACTATGTCTAAACGTCTAAATTGCATACAACATTATGATTGTGTGGAGACCCTTAGGATGCCTCCCTCCCCCCCTGGTCTGTTATACTCCTTCCAATGGGGCTCACCTCACCCTAAAGAGCCCAAGGTAGTGGGATAGGTTTGCTCGAGCAAAGGCAGGCCCGAGCAAAGTGATGGGCCTCAGCTTGTACTGTGGGGCATTAAAGGCCATGTACTCCCGACTGGCAGGCCACGCCATTTGCACCACGGGATTCGTCCAGGGTGCAAATGACGTTCACAGTTTTCTATCGGGAGATCTACATGCTTGTGCAGCCGATCTCTCGATGAAAAATGAAAAAAAAGAAGAGAAAAGAGTGCTGGGACTGGAGCGCAATGCTCCGGCACCCCTGGCTAAGTGAAGGAGGTTGGGGGGGGCAATAGGAAGAGGTTCCCTTTTCCCTCCCGCATTGGAAAAATTAAGTATAAAAAAGGCGCAACCTGGGGAAGGCCTCAGGTGGCTTGGACAGCAGACAGTGATTGTGTATTCCCGCCTGCCGTTCCAGCCACCTGATTTCCTGAGCGCCCTTTTCCAGGTGCAAATGTTTTTTCTTAATGGCCTTTACACTGGTTTGCTCCCATTTTCTTTAATCATTGATATGTTGAGGTAGAAACCCTTATTGGTATTTATGTTTGTTCAGGGACAAAACTTACTGGGCTCTTGCCTCGGTGTGTGTGTGCCTTCCACAAAACATGTTTCCCAAGTGGCAGAGCTAGGGCATGATGTCAGGCAGATGCCCCCCTCACCCTACCACATTCATACGAGGAGGTGAGCAGAGCGGGAGCACTGCCTCTGTAACCTAGTTGACCTAACAGTAGGTCCTCCAAATCATGTTGCATGTTTATTTATTTATTTGTATTTGTAAATCGCCTATACCCGGCGGCATCAAGGCGCAGATGCAAACAAATTACTTGGTACATATACTTAAAGAAGTAACCACTTTACAGTCAGGAAAAAAAATGAAACAGACCGGTGGAGGTTCTTGTACCTTCCAGGGTCAATAATCTGGCGTGGCAAGGTATAGGCGAATGTAACATGGAATGTTACATTCCAAAACATGTATGTCCTATGATGACTAGATTGGAAAGTAAGGAGATGAGGGGAGGACGATGCGTCTGGGTGAGCGCTGAGTGGGAAAGCAGATGCCTATGTGAGCATGCATCAAAATGTCTGAAAACCAAGCACTGTGGGAAGGTAGGAGCTATAGTGAGGACAGTGCATGAGATATGATGCAAAAGTCCCAAAATGGAGCAAGAGGACACCAGCACTGAATGGAAAGGTAAATGTGAAAAAAACGTGTTTGGGTGTGTGTTTTGAATGGATTTCTTTTTTTTAATTTGGCTGAGTTTCAACCTTTCAAATATTTCATACAAAATTAGTACACAAAACTATTTTCATCATCCTAATTATAGGTAAAATTTCAATTACGAAACATGTAGAACGAAAGAAAGCATACAAGCAATTTTCATATGAGAAAAGTTTCACTTTGGCAAATAGCAGACATAAATTGAACCAGTGCAATATGCATCGATGTTCTACTACTATTTACGACATACCCCCAAATTTCTTCTTCTGAGCGATAACAGTAGAGATGTAGTAAGTTCTTAAAATATTTTTGCCGTAGAAAATTTAACACAGGACAACTAATTACTAGGTGAGATAAGGACTCTGTCTGCTTATTGTTCTTACAAAAATGACACCACTTTTGATTTTTTGGTACAATTCCACGTCTCGCTAGAATTTTGTTTGTTGGATATAAATGTAACCGTATTCTGAACATTTGTGATCTAATATAACTTGAAGGACACCGTTGCAGATATTTTTTCATTGCTCCTAAGTTTCTATGACCAAATGATAAAATAGAGTAGTCGGCATACTTTTTACACAAATTATGCGTATCAATCCAAGCTCGACGATATACCGCTAACTTTGCTTTTGCTGGATTTAAAATCAGCAATTCTAATGATATATTGGCATCATCCAGTGCAGTTAAGACACACTTATACCAGGTATTGGGAAACTTATCAACTGAGGTCAACAGATAGTGTGCTATGGTATTTAGAACATTTTTTGCCGATGCACCTACTAGGCATTTTCTAAAGAAGCTACACATTTTCCAGATTACCTGACAGTAGATTGAGATAACACCCAATTCATATCACAAGAGAGAAGTCGGAGTGCAACTCGGTAGTTTGAAGACTGTCTTTCAGATGTTTCCTTCATAGCGATCCCAATATTTTCTTACTTTGGGCAGTTGTGTTTCAGAGCCATAGGAAATTATTGGAATCACTTTTTGTTTGTAAAAGATCATTACATGATTGGTGGTAAACTTCCCATATTTACGCATCAAAACTGATGCCTGTGAGACTAATGTTTGAATTTTAGCATCTAAGGTCAGTGACTCCATAGAGTTTCCTAGGCTTCCTGAAAATGGCAAGCCTAGATATTTATAACTGTCTACAACAATAATATTTTGCTTGCCCACAGACCACTTTAAATTTCTGGTAGGATTGTTAGTATTTTACTTTTGACAAATTACCACTTGTGTCTTGTCTGAATTAATAATCAGGTTATTTTTAACACTGATGTTGTCTAGGCAATTAAGTAGGTTCTGCAAACCTCAGGGACTTTGAGATACAAGCACCAGATCGTTGGCATACAGAATCCACATTATGTTTTGACATCCTAGCTTCGGGGCATCACTTTCGATATCATTGAACGCATTTCCCATGTCTAGAATGAATAAATTAAATAGTCAATGCCAAGATGCAGCCTTGCTTAACACCTCTTTCAGTCTTAATGTGAGAAGAAAGGAGCCCTTCTAAAGAAAGCCTTATTTGGATGGTTGTATCAGAATGTAATTTCTCAATTATGCTTTGTAATGTTTGGGGGGACCATACATTCTCAACTTGTCGAATAGCAGTTGGCGATCAACTGAATCGAAGGCACAGCAAAAGTCAACAAATGCCATATAGAGATTTTGGTTGCGAATGACGTATTTTGATTTTCACATGCTGAGTGTTCTCATGTTAGGCACAGTACCAAGGCCAACCACAAACCCTGTTTGAAACGGATCTCGTATATTATAGGTATTTATCCAAGAATTTAATTCCTTCAACACTATTCGTGAATATATTTTTCCAGGCGCATCCAAAAGGGCAATGGGCATGTAACTCACAGGTTTTTGATGATTTCCTTTTTTGAAGAGAGGAACTATTATAGAGTGTTTCCAGGATAGTGGAATTGTTTGTGAAAGATTAATTTGCTCAAAGATAGTGAATAGAATATTCGTCCAAGGATCAGGATGTTGTGTGAAGATGTAATTTGACAGGCCATCAGGGCCAGGAGCTTTGGATTGACTAACTATATTGATGAAGTACAGTATGTCTGACTTGTCTATATTAAGATGAAATTTGGCCGACCCATTGTCTGTTTGCGCCGCGCATACTATATCTGGATGTGCAAAGATTTTACCAAAGTACTCCAACCAAACCACTTCCGAGACATTTTGAATTTGCTTTGACATTTGGGGAGAGGAGGTCGTATTATTAATTAATTGCTACATTCGTGCTGTATTCTTATCTTTCATAATTTCAAGCATTTTTTTCAGCATCAGTTTGCAACATATGAGCTTTATAAGTCTGTATCCAGTTTCTATAGGTTGTTTTTATGCACTTTTTATCGCACACATATAGGGTGATTTTCTGCCTTGCGCTTTTCACTGCGAAATAGTGTTTTTCTATTCTTTATCACTGGGTCGTAATCGTGATTTCTCTAAGCAAAATCTTTTTGTTTAGTATCATAGGATCCCAGTTTCTGTATGATGTCATAATAAATGGAAATACTGGAATCCTTATCAGATTTAGGGTTGTTAAATGCATCATTCAACGCATGTTTGGTGGGGGAGGGGACTGTACTGAAAATATGAATATGTTTACAGGAGCATAAAGGTATACATTGGATGCATTGCTGATGTAGCATGAAAAGTGTGTAAACAGGTCAATGCTGGCATAAATGGGACACCGCTAGCATGCAAACGTTCATAGGGTGGTATGCTGACATATACTGGGCGCAACCATCATGAAAGTGTGCTTGACAGTGGCAATACTGGCATTTTCTGGGCACAGCCAGCATGACTCTTTCTAAAAGTGGCAATGCTGGAATATATTGTTTGCATATCATATCATTATCATATCACAGTGATAAGGAGCTTTTGTTTCGCAGTGGCATCACTGACTTATATTGTGGGTACAGTGATTATAACAGCGTGTTGTACAGTGCCAATGCACAGACATCATGAGCATGTTTTACAGTGGCAATGCTGCACATGATATAGGCACAGTGATAATGGAATTGTGTTTTACTGTGGCAGTGCTGGCTGCAGTGATCATGGAATTGTGTTTCATAGCTTCCGGCTTTCCCAGTTCCATGCTGCACAGCTAGAGGGAGCACTGGTATGTCCCATTGCATGCTGGGACTTATTGTTTAATTTTCCGCATAGTGTTTATGGGCCTACAAGTCCCATCATGGGATGGGAATACCCAGGATTGGGTAGAGATGTCACACATGGATTGGAAAACGTGCCAGCTATGGTGTTTTACAGTTTTTACACTGGCAATTTTGGCACATATTTTGGTCACAAGGATTATGAAAATG
Source organism: Ambystoma mexicanum (assembly GCF_040938575.1). Taxonomy (NCBI): domain Eukaryota; kingdom Metazoa; phylum Chordata; class Amphibia; order Caudata; family Ambystomatidae; genus Ambystoma; species Ambystoma mexicanum. Next base: position 134,682,230 of record NC_090934.1, on the reverse strand, counting down.
CATTGTAAAAATCTCCTGTTTGCTGTTGGTGCCCTGGCATCTGTTGGACATTTTCATGCATTACCCTGCAGAACCGAGTGTAAATTCTAGGGCTTTTTACCAAATGTTCTTAAACATTTTAATGCACAAGCACCATTTCAACCCATTATTTAAAAAAAAAAGTCTCTCAGGGAAAAGGATCCCGATAGCCTTGTGGCTTGGTTCCAGCCCGCTGGCTCATTCAGTCACTCATGGTAATTGAAAGGAAATATTAAATTACATGCAACGAAAATAATCACAAGGTGGTGGCGGCCATGCTGCCTCAGCCGCTGTGACTCCCTGCTGTCCAATCAATGGTGCAGCGGGCCCTGTACAGAAGGCCCCCGGGGTAGAGGAATGGAATCTGCCCGCATCAGTGGCACCATGCCTCCAGGGTCCCAGAAGCCCAGAGGGGGCCACTTTATCTTCAGATTTACTTGTCTTGACCATGCGGCACATCACTGTATAGCGCTGCTTATAGGTTACCATGGCAACCAAATACAACCTGTTTACGATGTGTTGATGCATTTCATGTTTCTACCCTCCTCCTGTCCTTACCTTTCATTTGCAACCTTGAATTCATCCCCAAACACTAAATGCGCTCAGCTGGGAGTCATTCCGCGATGCAGCCTGTGGCGATTGTTTCTGGTTCCCAATTAAAACCGAAAAACCCATTTAGAAGCTGTCAGGTAGCTGGCGCCTAATTAAAACTGAACCATGAATCCCAGGAAGGCTTTTGTTTGCCACAATCCCTCACCTGCATGTCTGCGTCGGTTTTAATAATTATTGCTGAGTTTCGGAATCGCTGCACCTGGAGTACATGCGTGTCCGCATAAAGTACATACTACTCCAATTGGTGTTTGAAAATGTTACTCAATTTTAATGTTATATTTAGGAAAGTTCATCCACGCCGTCGCCGTGTACATTGGACTGTTCATGTTGTTTTTGTTGTTGCTGTTAATGATTTTTTATAGTGCTTCTTCTCAGACCTCTTCAGCTTCTAAGTGCTCAATCAGGGATTAAACCTATGTTGCACGGCACAGTCCTGCTCTCAAGGTGAGCGTGTTATCCCAGAGCTATCCTCCCTGTAAGTAGAAGTGGTTAAATTTACATTGCACAGACAAATATTTACGCAATATGCCCGAGCCGCAGGGGCATTACCTTGTCAGATTATGCCCCGGGGCCCATAGTTATTATTAACGATATGCATAGTTGGAGGACCGCATCCACCAAACACCACACAAATGCCAATCTACTGAAAACATACCAGCACACAGTGACAGGTTTTTCCAGACTGTAGCCGCCCATGGCACATCAAAGCTCTCTTGCGCTTTTCCCTCTCAATCCCACTAACGAATGCACCCCAACCCACTTCCTGGCGGCCTGGAGACCATGTAAATGGCAGCAGTGGGTGGTATAAATCACAATAACATAACATATGGTGTGACTTGGAATATGTAGAGTTGGAGCATGGTGTGGCAGCCTCTGCAGTTATGCTACGTCTGCTGCTAGTGCTTGCTGCCTGACTGGACTTACTGTTGCGTGGTAAGGTGAGAGGCTGCGCGGCACTGCAGGCGAGAGGCTGTGGGGATCAGTGGGTTATTGGCATGCAAGGCCGGTTTCAATTGACTGCAATTTCAGGGCCTGATGCCAGGGGAGTTGCTAGGTCTGGAAAAGACCCGGGGCTAAACTGATGTCGGAACTGTTGGGACTGGGGGCTAGCTAGTCTTTTGGCTGTAGCTCCTGAGATTCTATCCGGGGCTACAACCAAAAGATCAGGGGCTATAGCCCCCTTAGCCCCCCCCCCCTAGCAACGCCCCTGCCTGATGCATACAGATATAGGCACATATGCGGACGGAAGATCAAAGCATCAGTGGCTGAGAAAGGACAAGACACACCAGTAAGAGCAAGAAAAGCCATCACTAGTTGGATTAGGCCACAGGTGGTCGGAGATGACCCAATAAGGAACTACATCTCTCCCATCTACCCTATCATTTATCTAGATCGTTTGGGGCCCTGATTGATTTAAAAAGTAACAACCTATCACCAGAGAGACTACCTCGTGGACATTTACAAAATTAGATAAAAATGTCAAAGCAAGATTAAAACATGCACATGTTTTTCAAAATTGTAGTGAATGTACCACTGAATTAATTTATATGCCACAGCAAAGAATGGCTTGAAGATTGATTCTGAACTGACAGGAATATTGTTTCTTTTCTCCCCTTTTTTTTATGCTGTATTTCCTATACCACCTCACTGGTTTAGCACATTATTCACTTTCCTTTTTCTTTCCCTTTCCTACACACAGTGTAGGTCACAAAATGTGTCAATCTTTTTTCACGTGGACTCTTCATAATTTCAGCTTCAGTTAACTACGAGACTTATTATTTAACCTGCGTGTTGTTTTTTCCTATTAAGTACATGTCAAATGAATAATAGATGTGTCTTAATACTGATTGACACATTATCGTCATACTTCACCTTTTCTGAATCTCTACCCATACTATACAAGTGATTATTTAACGACTTTGTCGCAAGTGCCGGTATACATATCCTCTTATTTGAAAGCTGATTAGTTACATTCTGGAGGAAGCATTTGTCTTGTTGTTCCACTGATTGTCTCAAGAACAAGTCGACTATCAAAGACAATTCAAGGGTTTCTATTTTGACTCTTGGGTCTCACGAAGGGCCTTCCCTCTCTCTTCTCTCCTGTGGGCTTTGCCATCCCGTAGCCCAGGCGTCCATCATTCCCAAAATGTTCAGAAGGGATTGGTAATCCCTACTATCTACAGGTCTGGCTGTCTAATCGTGAGGACCTGAAGGCAACGACCTTATCTCCCTCTCTACGGGATCAAGGTAGGCAGATCCTTACCAGGGATACAGTAATAAGGATATTATCGGCAAGTGGTGCCTTCCAATCAACTGGGGAATACTCAGTCTTTGTATTTCAGGCACCTTGTGCTTCCTGACTTCCCATTCTTTCCTAGTCAACCCTATTTCTACTTGCACTCTCCCCTTTCTTGCCCTCCTATGTTTCCCAGTCTACAACTAGTCTCCCTCTCTTCCTCCAGCTACTCTCCATATCCCCAGCTAATCTACTTTTCTCCATGCCCCTTTTACCTACTTTCTACTCCCCCCTCCACTACTCTCCACACTCCTCCTTGTTACTTTCCATCCCATTATCTACCATTCTCCACACCTGTCTCTAGTACTCTCTACTCCCCTCTCCACTATTCTCCATTCCCCTCTACGCAAGCTACTCCCCACTCCACTCATCCTTCTCTCCAGTCACTCTCCTTTCACTCTCTCATTCCCCTTATTCACACACTCTTACTTACTCTCCCCTTACTTTTACACTTAATCCTCTGTCACTCCCTTCACCCACCAGGCACGCACTCTCACACCTCAGTACCACTTTCTCTCACCAACCAATGCCGCACCTTGCACCCTGTCTCTGTAACCTTCTTCCATGCTCCGCTGCACCATCCGTCACCTCGTCGCCCGTTCTGCCTTCTCCTCCCATGATCTTAACCAAACAACCCACACTGACCCGTACTCCCCATGTCCCTTTATTCTCCTCCTGATCTCCCATTGGCCCCACCATTCAGATGGTTCCCAGGACCAATTGTTGCCTTTCTTTTACCCTGGGGCTGGTTACAGTGGCTTGAAAACCTACAGATCCCCACAGCCTTCATGAAAGTGAGTCTTCTGGGGTCTTGCAATGGTGGCCCGCTATGAGATTAGAGTACATTCCTGGTACAAGATGCACATCTGGACTGCCGGTCTTCTGAAAGCAATTCTCTCTCGCCGGTGGATTGCCTGTGCCATCTTTGCCACACAGGTTTTTGTATGTTGCAGTCCAGAAAAAGGAGGAGAAAAACACTGGCCTGCACATGAGGCGGCAGGTGGTAGTCTGTACATTTAACCAGTCACATGTGGAGTGGACAGAGATTAGGGTCCTCCCAACTCTCTCACCCTAGCTCTAGGGCAGGAATGGCTCTGGAAAACACCCTGGTGGGCCGCCTTCCCCAGGTTGAGAGGGGACCCCATACCTCTTACACGGTCGAGGAGCCCATGTCCCTGTCACACTTAGTATTTATTTTTAAAACAACACATCATCATAGGTGAAGACATTGCCAAATTCCACAATATATGAAGCTTAGAAATGCTCATTATAAATCCCTAGTGTGTAAATGTGGTGAAGGACTGTGGGAAGGAAAATAATGTTTATTTAAATACATACGAAACAGAGAGGATTTTTTTTATAGTAGCTTGTGAGTGATTTTTGTCTCTGGTCTAACCTTTCGTTCACAAGTGCGATACTTTCAAGTATACTTACTTAAGTAAGCTACGCACCCTTTGCAAGTCCCGTACTAAGTGCCGCTTAGCCGCTGCACTGCTTTGCTTCTGCTCCTGCTTGCTGTCTTCACCGGCTTATTGCAATACAAGACTCTTGTTGGACATTATTGGCCAAGTATGCCGCTTTCAGAGACAGTGCACTGCTGCTTTAATAAGCAGGTGAACGTTCCGTTCCAAGTTGTCATTTTGATTTCTTTGTATAGTTGTGCTTTCGACTGATTGCCATACCCTTCTACTTTGTCCACAGCCCCTCCCACTAGCTCCGTAATTGGGTGCCCATCTACAAAAGGAACTCACACGTGCACCTGTGCGCACGCACCGTAGCAAGTAGGCCGGCAGCGGGCGGAGCTTTTCGCTGACTTTTCCTTTCTCCACATTGAGCTTTGTGTTTGTGATCGTCTGTAACAGTAAGTGTTTGCATTCTAGTGTGATGGCTATCAGAAATAGTTTGTACTCCCTCAAATCAAACATGCCTGCTTCTCTAATCAACCCGGCTTGTTTTCTCAGTATGCCGCTCAAGATGGCAACTTGTGTTAGTCACAAATCCATTGTGTTAACACCAGTTTCACATGTAGTATCTGACGCCACCATTTTGCAAGCCCCTAAAAATAGATTAGCACCTGGGACAAAAGATGACGTGTCTCCAATAAGCAACAAGTCAGTCATGCCCCGCGATGACTTGGATTTATCAATTTATGCCAGTCAGTGCGAATCGCCGACCTCCATTCATAGCGCCAAGACGAGGCTTCGGGAGAGCATTCAGAAACTTCAATGAGTTATTCTCATACACTATCTTACACACATCCGACACCTCGTCACCCCAGTGATATCCCCTCTGGAGACGCCTCAAACGTGTCCTTTCCCATCCTTCAACTGGTGCTTACGGCTATCAACACCACATCACTCACCTTATTCAAATTATTTGAATCACTCGAGTCCAAATTAAACAATCAAGGACTCCAAATTCAACATCTATCACAAGGGTTGGATCCTATGTGTCAGAACTGCCTATCACATCACACGCGAGATCACAACACACTACCCCCATAACTGGAAGAGAGTCAATTGTTGAAATTCATGGTGCCACACTTGTTTCATCCCCGCCGCCTGTATTACCAAGTTTCCAAGGTATTATTTGGCCCAATATGGACCATACATCCCCCCAGACAGTAGTCGGTGTAAATGACTCATGGGTAAGCCTGGTAATAATAGGGTTAGCCCTGTAATACCCTGCCAACCCTGTGAAAAAATGTCTGAGCTTAGAAACAAGTGCTTACCTACATGTAAAAAAGAAAATCAAAGGGGCGTGCAATCCTGTAAAAGAAATAAAAAAACATGCCGGCCTTGAGACACACTAAGACATCGCTGAATTCCTGCTTCAAAGCAATTGGAGCAGTTTCAGTTAAACCTTGTCTGCCCAATGTAGCACCAAATCTCTCCCCTAAAGATAAAGAAGTTGTGGCTAATGTACCTATATCCCATCCGCCTCTCAATGATTAGGTACGCGAGATCCAACAAGACCAAAGAATTGCTCCAGCTAGTAATGTTTGTTTGTTTGTTTGTATATTTAGTATGGCGCGCAACACCCAGAGGTAACAGGGCGCAGCAGAGAGCAGGAAAATAAGTTTACATAAAAGCTTGGTTGCAGAATAAGGTACAGGAGAGTAAAGGCATAGCATTACATTTCATAAGAACTGGTGAGAGGACATATTTACATATATATATATATATATATATATATATATATATATATATATATATATATATATATATATATATATATCGAAAAGAAAAGTGAAAGCTGGTTACAGCTTTCCAGGCGGCGCTCTCCTCATAAATAAAAATGACCCAGATGCAAAGAAAGGATCTCCATCAAACGTCCTTTATTTTGCTAAACACGGTGGACAAGCATCTCAGGAGAGAACAAACAATTACGCGTTTCACTCTTCCGGGCTTCGTCAGATTGTAGACATAAAAGACAGGCTTCTCTTTTAAACATTTTACAGATCTCATTATCCCTCTTCCCTTTTACATTGACAGTGTAATTAAGACCATTCCCCGTTTACACGGGTGCCATGTTGGAAGTGTTTTTTAACAACAATGTTGTTCCTTTATTTGCACATTACATGCTCATTTGAATTACATCAAAATGGTGGTCATGGTTTATTAGTAGTACTCAAGTGCTTAGTGCTTTAATAAAGTGCATAATGCATAGTACTCACAATATAATCACAGTTCCACAAAATTTGTTTACACTGAATACAATTTGAATTTCACTAGTTGATTGTTTTTCCCATATGGGGATCTTATTAATGTTATTGGGATACGTGGTGCTTTGATAAAGTGCCTGGTGCTTGGAATTTAACAACAGTCGCACAATAATTTCTACCTTTGACTCCATTTAGGTTCATTAGTGATTCATTTTTGCCATATGTAGATATTCATAAGGTGCATAATGATTACATAAATTGAACGCGTTATTGTTTGTAACCATCTCAATAAAGTGCATCGTGCTTGTAAAGTCAATGACATATGATTCATGTATTTCATAATGCAGTGCATTCCCATGTAAAAATATCACTGAAAAACACTGTGGATTTAGTCCGTTCTTATATGAAAATATGAAATAAAACGTACAATATATTTGGTCGATCTCATTAAGCAACATTTTGATTATTTGGGGATTGGAGGATGGGCGATGTTTAACAATGCCGGATTTGTATAAATCCATGATTATTCAATCTCCAAGCAACAAACAAAGGAAGGGAAGAAAGGGCAATTCAAGAGTGGACTAGTCAATGTTAAAATCGAAACCTGTGATTACTTCATACTTTACAATATGTTAAGAAAGCTCCTTACACGTTAAAAAAGTATTTAAAAAATGTGTAGTAAGAAAATGCTAAAAAAAGTATCAAATTCAAGAAAAAAGATGTTATAGTTCCATATTTACAAGCATGGGATAATAGTTAAGTTACAGCAGCGTATTCCCAGAATGATCTAGGTTCCCACAAAAGTGTAGAGTTCATCATCTTTGTTGTGGCCACCCGGGTTCTTAGTGTGATAATCAATGATGTATTTGCATTCAGTTTGTCTCAGTTTTCGTTCCCGATTACCACCTCTCGGGTGTGGGGAAATCTTGTCTATTCAGAAGTATTTTAAAGAAGATATGTCCCCATTGTGTTTTTCTTCGAAATGCTTTGCGAGGGGGTAAGATGGATCTTTATTCTTAATGGCTCGGAGGTGTTGCAACACACAGTCTCACTTCCAGCTTTGTGCTTCCAATATACCAAAGATTACAGTCACACGTAATTGCGTAAATAACATAACTTGTTGAGCAAGTAATGTGTTTGGTGATGGTTACTTTCCTTTGAGTACGTGGATGCACATAATGTTTAATAGATACCCCATATTTGCAGGCCTTGCATTTTGGACATTTGTAAAACCCGACTTGGTTACTCGCTAGCCATTGAGTTGTAGATTGTTTAGGGGTTACAAAGAGACTTGGCGATAACTCCGATTGTAATGATTTTGCTTTTCTGAATGTCACATTGGCATTCGGCTGAATGCATTTTTTGATATCCGGATTTCTCTGTAATACAGACTAATGTTTTGTGAGGATTTTCTGAATTCCTTTAGCTAAAGAATTTTACATTAATTTTGATGTCCAAAAATACTGCTTGTGTTGGATCGTGTTGCTTGGTGAATTTGAGATTGCTGTCTTGTGTATTTAGAACATTGAAGAAACACATCCATTCCGTATCACTGCCTTCCCATATTATAAATAGATTGTCAATATAACGACGCCATAGGGCCACCTTGTTGGTATATATATGCATGTTTTCTTCCGCAAACAGTTTAGCTTCCCAGCTTCCCATGAAAAGGTTGGCATATGTGGGTGCCACTGTTGTGCCCATGGCAGTCCCACATAATTGTTTATAGTGTTGCCCATCGAACATGAAGGCATTATGTGTGAGACAAAATAGAAGCATTTCTAGTAGCATCTGTGAATGGTCTCTGAAGCTTAGTGATCTGGTGGATAAATATCTTCTGACAGCTTCCACGCCTTCTTGATGTTCAATGCACATATATAAAGAGACAACATCTAGTGTTATAAGCAGATATCCTGGCTTCCATGGTATCTGGTCAATTTGCTGAGAAATATCTGACGTATCTTTGAGATAGGATGGCAATGTTTGAACAAATCGGAAGAGAAAATGATCCAGAAATTTGGATGTATTTTCAAGCAAAGAATCAATTGATGCCACTATTGGTCTGCCCGGTGGCCTTCTCATACACTTGTGTGATATATATATATATATATATATATATATATATATATATATATATATATATATATATATATATATATATATATATATATATATATATATATATATATATATATATATATATATATATATATATATATATACAGTTAATTATATTACAGCGGGTCAATTAAGGAATGTACACATATACAGTCAGGTTGGCATGGTTCAGTCAAGGGGGTCGTTGGATCGTAGCCAGGAGAGAGTGTTTCGCCTAGAGCTATAGTAGGATTGGTCTGTTCTGATGTTGAGTGGTGGAGCATTCCAATGTTGAGCAGCCATGACCGGGAAGCTACTGCCGCCCGTTTTTTTCTGTCTGAATTTGGGTACTTGAAGGCTGTGAGAGTTAATCATTCTGGTGGGGCGGGTGGAAGTACTTTTTACTATTCTAGCTGCGAGGTTGGGGGGTGCTGCATTGTTTAAGTATTTGAAAGTGAGTGATGCTGTTTTGAGTGAGATGCGGTCGCAGATTTGGAGCCATTTGTGTTCTCTTCTTTTATTGGAGATGTTATTGGAGATGTGTTCCTTGGAGGGTAGGTTGAGGGCTGTTCTGAGTGCATTGTTTTGCAGGGTTTGAAGTTTGTCGGTGATGTATTTGTTGGCTCCTAGGTACATGGCATTACAATAGTCGAGTCTGGATAGTATTAGGGCATTGGCGATGATGATGCAGCTAGCTGGCCCTGATTAACTTGCATGTGTAGGCGGTAGAGGATGCTAGTGACTTTGCTTGCTTTTTTAGTGACAAGGCTGAGTCGAGGTGGAAGCCTAGGGTTTTTACTGTTTTCGCCACTGTGATGGTGTTGCCATCGATGTTGAATGCCTCGTAGTTGGAGCTGAGTTTTTTTAGATTGGCGTTGGAACTGAGGAACAGAATTTCGGTAGACTTTGGATCTAGGAGTTCTGCCTAGCAAGGAGAGGGAAAAAAATATTCATAGAGAAGAGTCGGATAGTATATTGTCTCTTGATAATCTGAAACAAGCAGTGGACAAATATCTGGCTCAGCGTTTAGCAACTTCCTCAACAAACTTAGCAAGCACAAATGTGCCACGACAATCTTCGCAAAATTTCGAATTTCCAAATTGTCATATGATGAAATCAAGTATGTCTGTGATTAACACCACCTCTGAATTACTCATGCCTATCAGCCATAAGCCTTCCTTTTCGAATAACGTGAAATTTCAGGTGCATGCGGATGCCCAACGACCTGTCACACACGCACAAGACAGTTTACGCCATGTCCATCTGGAAAAATCTGATTGTCATTCACTGATTATGAAATGCAGGGAAGGTCCTTTTGATTCATACATTCTCAACAGACAGAGTGTACTTAACATTTTTGGGACCTGGCCGGACTTGAAGATATCTCATCCAGAGACATTGATCAGATTGAATTTTGTCTCCAATGAGATATTTTCAGTAGTTAGGTTGTGGATTCCATCAGGTGTAGTCCTCAATACAATTTGGAAAAGCTAAAATGCAGCTATTTGAAATGGGTTTTCTAATTGCACAGGATACTTAAAGAAACACAAAACAAATACCCCAACCACTTCCACAGACAAACATCTATAGTGGATCACGACCTCTCAATTCCATGCCAGATAACATGTGAAATAGAACTTAACCATCAACCATTACCTTACCTTTACCATTGACCGTGGCTAGCGGGAACACGAGAGGTCATGTTCACCTACAAAATTCGATACATAATTTTCCTATAAACTATAACATCATTGCATTACAGGAGACATGGTTACTACACGCACCTGTCTGGGACAACTATGAATTGGCATTACTGCCAGCAAAAGGAGGTAACAAAGGGAGACCATCCTCGGGCCTAATGGTGGGAGTTAACATAAGTGCTAGGTTTTCAATTACTGCATGGGAGTCAGTAAGCTCTTAAATCCAACTTGTTAGAATCAACTGTCCTCAAAATGTTATTGCTTGTGTGAATGTATATCGCAATCCTATTGCCCTAAGTGACGATATCTTTTATGCAGGTTTGGCACATGTGCTTGACATAATTCTGATGACCACCACTATCACTGCGACCATAATTGTTGGCGATTTGAATTTAGATTGCTTCACAGAGAAGCATACATCTAAATATAAAAACGCAGAGAGATGTAACTCCTCAATGAGGGAAAGAAACATCTACATGCTTAATGGTGCAATAGAGGGTGACATTCCACCGCAACGCACATGGAAACGCAATTCTACTACTAGCATAATTGACTATATATTGGTCGATGCAAATTTGTTCAAGCAAACACAACATTTTGAGATTATATCGCAGATACAAAGCGATCATAATCTAGTCACCATGAGTATTAAGTGGGACATGCTGCCCATTAAAAAATCTTGGATGAACCAATTACTAATAGTCAACCATTCTAAAATGCGTTTTCGATGGTCACCCTCTAACCTAATTACCCTAGGCAGAACAGTTGACCACAATTTACTCACTGAGGTTCCCATACAATATACCAATCTGTAAACACTCTTTCAAAGCACGATCCCAATTTTGCATCATCAAAAAGCATCACATATCCATGCATTTGACACAGAAGTTAAGACCAAGATAAAGACCAAGACCAAGAAAGCTGAATACTGAAAACAACAAAGAATGATTCTGAACAAAAAAAGATTATCATACAGCAGAGGCATTGAGGAGAGCGCATAGAACATATCGTCAATGGCTAAGAAGCCATAAAGCCCACCAATTTCAAAGAGATGGCGAACAAATGAGCCAAACTATTGCCATGAAAAACTCAGCAGACATATGGGCATTATTTAATCAGTGCTTTTATCTCAGACAACGGGAAGCACAAATTAATAGTGTAAAGGAACACCACTGGATTTCCCATTTTACCGCCCTCTATGCTGATGCTGAGTTTGAGCGTATGAATTGTGTAACTGAATCACATAATGAGTGGCTGGTTGAGTGCACACCCGCCATCATTGTGCAATTTATTGAGACCGCTAGCTCATCTAGAGCTGCGGGCCCTGATGGGCTCAACAATACAATGTTCAATGCTAATCCCAGTCAATGGGCCATGATCCTAGACAAAATCTTCTGGCACATCTTGAAGTCAAAAACAATACCACTGTCGTGGAATACTTCGGTAAACGTGGCAATTTACAAAAAAGGAGATTGCACACTACCTGAAAATTATCGCCCCATCGCATTGTTAAATGCCCCGGGCAAGCTTTCCTCCAAGCTCATTCTTCGTGATTTTCAATGCATAGACCAAGCATAACCAGCTTTGAGATCCACAACAATCCGGATTTGTAGCCGGTCTGGGTACAAGCATTAACCTCTTTAGCCTGAATGCGATTAAAAACCATTGCCAAACAACCAAACAGGCGGTATATTTTGCCTTTAGGTACTTGCATGCTGCGTTTGATGCCATCTTGCGCGTGCTTCTAATGTCTAAATTGGTGAAAGAGCATCACCAAAACCTTTTCGTCAACACCTATAGATGCACCGACACTTAATGGCATTCCGATTAAAGCATTTATCTATGCCGAAGATATGGTTCTGGTTGCCAAAACACCAACATACCTTCAAAAGTTACATTTTTTTGTTTGAAACCTGTCGCTCCTTGAAACACTTGTGTATAGGTGCGTTACAAATGCCATATCATATCATATCATCTCAAATCAGCTTATAATTAACACAAATAAGACCCAAATAGTAACCTATTTGTCATATAAAACTCAATACAACAAATTCACATGGAGGATTAACCAACCTAAATTGGAAATTGCACAAAGATATACATATCTTGGAATGATCAACTAGAAAGCGTGGAACAGAAACTAACCACCGCCATCTCTCAAACCAAAATTCTGTTATATCGATTTGGCAAATCTACCATAAATCTACCATTATTATACTGGAATCAAAAGCCCATTCCTTGCCTTTTAATATGGCCTAGAAACGAAAGCAATCTGGCCTAAACAACTATTCAATAAGTGAGAGTCCAAATTTTGGAAGTCTGTTCTCCACATCCCCCAATGTATTCCGGGATCGTGGATTAGATATGAGTTGGGTTTGGTATCTCGCCACGCTTTGTATCACTGGAGACTTTGTGCATTATTTCAGAAGTGCTTGACATCAACTCCATGTGACAATATGTTAAAAACATTGTTCTCATCAACGCATAAGTTTGTTCACAGTTGGATAAAAGAAGTGTATACCACTCTTAAAAATGCAGACATTTCCATTGAAACCTTAATTAGTAATCCAGACAAGGTGAAAATGATGTTATATAGATGCGACTGGTGTCAAGGAGTCCCCCCCCTCTCACCTGAGTTCGATCTTTGCTGGATTTCTTGATCGATGCCTTCTTGCGGACGGATCGAGTCTTGAATAAGGCTGCACGAGACTCTTCCGACTCCAGCGTGCGTTCAAAGTTCCGGGATGTAAAGATCCAGGAATCCGGGAAATTTACAGAGTGCGCTACTAGCACACAAGTCCAGGAATCAAGGAAGGAAAGGGACTAGGAATGGGGTTGGCTGGAAAGAAGCAAGGAAAACAATACCGCGAGCAACGGAGCACACGTCTGGTCGCTACTTCGCAATAGCATTGAGATGCGCGGAGACGCGGGAGGCGTGGTCTATTAATAGAACACGCTACGTCCAAGGTGTAGAGCGAGGAAGGTGTTTCACAGTGGACGGCCATGTTGGGAGTACAAGGGAGTGTAAGCCCCGTTGATACAAGGACCAGGAAGTCCAAAAGGGGCATGTTCTGTAGTTCATGACAGCATGCCTCCTCCGAAGACCCGTTCCTCCGGGTTTGCCCGGGTGTATAAGTGAAATCTTCTGAGCAGTCGAGGGGCCTTGAGATTAGAAAGTGGTTCCCAGGTTCTTTCACTAGGAGGATATCCTTTCCATTCAACCAGGTATTGAAGCTGACCCCGTTTATACCTGGAGTCACCTATTCGGGATACTTCATATTCCAATTGGTTGTCAACCAGCAGAGGAGGTCGACAGGATTTCCGGGAGGATTGGGTGTAGAGTTTTAATAAGGATGTGTGAAATACTGGGTGAATTTTCTTCCAGGAGTCTGGTAGTCTGATCCGGTATGAAACTGGATTGATAATTTCCTTGATGGGAAATGGACCATAGTACCGAGGGGCCAACTTGTTTGGCCGTAGATGTCGGGGCAGCAATTTCGAGGACAACCAGACTTGATCACCAATTGCATAAGAAGGACCTGGTCTTCTTTTGGAATCCGCATACCTCTGTGTTCTGGCCCTCTCTAAGTTTTCTTTGGCCTCCTGGTGTACGTTGATGAGGGTTTCTATCCAGGAGTCAACAGTAGGTACTGGTGTAGGATGAGGGAGAACAGAGGCTAGAACCGATGAATGGAAATCTTGGCTACAATAAAAGGGACTGGTCTTAAGTGCTGAATGATCGGAATTGTTGTAGGCGAATTCAGCCACGGGTATCAGGAGAGACCAGTCATCCTGAACCTTGGTGGCGAAACATCGAAGATACTGCTCCAGAGTCTGATTAGCACGTTCTGTGGCCCCGTTGGTTTAGGATGATAGCCAGATGAGAGGGCGCGTTGGATTCCCAAAATTCGACAGAGATTTTTCCAGAATTGAGAGACGTATTGAGGTCCTCAATCAGATATGATCTTGGAAGGAAGTCCATGTAAACGGAATATGTGTTCCAGGAAGATTCCAGCAAGCTTGGATGAGGATGGTAGCTTACACAGGGGTGTAAAATGAGCCATATGAGTGAACAAGTCTATGGTAACCATGATGGTCGTGTATCCTCGGGAAGGTGGTAATTCCACAATGAAGTCTGTAGCAATGAATTCCCATGGCCTTTTTGGCAGTGTAGGTTGCAGTAGAAGACCCGCTGGTCTCTTGTTATCATGTTTATTTTGACGGCAGATAGTACAAGCTTTGATGTACTGCTGTACGTTGGTCTTCATTCCAGGCCACCAAAACTGTCTTTGTATGAGACGGAGGGTGTTGGTTATGCCACGATGTCCGGAGTGAAGGGTATCATGACAGAGGTTTATTATTCTTTGTTGTAATTTCTGTGTAGGAATGACCAATGCATTGTCCTTGAATAAATATCCTTCCTTAACTCTTGGTTTCTTCCTTGAAATATCCTTCCAGAGGTCAGAGGATTGGGTTTGCACACAAATTTCTTCCAGGAGGTTGACTGCTTGAGCTACAAAGATCGTGTGGGGAAACATCTTAGGATAGGCCCTGTCTTCAGTAGTTACATAGTCAGGACGTCGAGATAAGGCGTCAGCAATCAGGTTTTGTGATCCGGGAACATGAGTGATTTGGCATTGGTACTGGGCAAAGAAGCAGGCCCAACGCGCCTGACGACTGTTCCTGCACTCCAACGACTGTTGAATTTGAATATTCCGATGGTCCGTGCGGACCTGAACTGGATATCTAGCACCCAGAAGTAGATGTCGCCATTCAGTGAAGGCTCAGCGGATGGCTAACAGCTCCTTTTCCAGGATGGAGTAATGTGTCTCACTGGGAGTCAGGGTTCGTGAGAGGTAAGCAATGGGGTGTTCCAGTTTATCCTCAAGTTCCTGCTTCAAGACCGCTCCTATGGCGTAGTTAGAGGCATCCATTTCCACTAGGAATGGCCGATTTATGTCGGGTTGGGCCAAGATGGGGGCTTGCGTGAACTCTGTCTTTAGATGTTGGAATGCCTTATCTTGCGGTGTAGACCAGATAAAGGGGGTGTCTTTCTTCAAGAGGGCAACGATCGGCTGAACGATCTCGGAAAAGGTAGAAATGAACTTCCGGTAGAAGTTGGCAAGCCCCAGGAAGGATTGAACTTGTTTCACTGATGTGGGAGCGGGCCATGCCAGTATGGCCTTTACCTTTGAAGGGTCCATACCAATTCCTTCTGGGCTAAGGGTGAATCCTAGGTAGTGAACAGAAGTAACGTGAAACAAGCATTCTTCGGGTTTGGCTAAAAGTTTGTGTTCACAGAGTCATTGTAATACTGCCTTTACATGTTCTTCATGCTTTAGAGGATCCTTGGAAAAGATCAATATGTCATCGAGATAGACAATGACAAAGAGGAATAACATGTCAGAAAACACCCTATCCATAACACATTGAAAAACTGTTGGGGCATTAGCTAGTCCAAAGGGCATGACTGGATATTCATAGTGACCAAAGGGTGTTCTAAAGGCTGTTTTCCATTCGTCTCCTTCCTGGACACGGATCAAATAATAGGCACCCGGAGATCCAACTTCGTGAATATTACGGCACCTCTCACAGCTTACAGGATATCCGAGATCAGGGGCAGTGGGTACCGATCTTTGAGGGTGCATTGATTTAAGCCACAATAGTCGAGTTAAGGTCTGAGTCCTTGGTGTCCTTCTTGGGAACAAAGAACAACGAAGCACCCGCTGGAGATTTTGAGGGTCTTGTGGTGCCGTTTTCAAGGTTGGTATCCTGGTATTCTCGGAGGGCCTTTTTCTCTGGTTTGGAAAGGATGAACATTCTGCCGAAGGAATCACTGCTGACGGATCTGTATCTATGGCACAGTCTTCCGGTCTGTGAAGGGGTAAGGCCTGGACTATGGCAGTTGAAAATACATCAGCATATCCCTGATAGGCCTCTGGGACTTGTATGATATTGGAAACCATGAGTGGTGTTTGCTGGTCTCTTAGTGGTTCTTTAGGGGGTGTCGAAGAGGGATCCAGGAATAGACAGTGGGACATACAAAACTCTGAGCCTAGGAATAGTGATCCTGCTTTCCAATTGATATACAGATTGTGCTTCTGTAACCAGGGCATACCCAATACCATGGGGTAATGAACTGACTTAATGATGTCGAATGTAATCCGCTCTTGGTGATGGTTTATGGAAAGCTGGATCTCTTTTGTCTGCAGGCCTATGGGTCCTGAAGTGAGGGGTCTTCCGTCGATTGCTTCCACCGGCTGCATGGTGCTTCGTGTCTCGTACGGAATATGATGACTAACAACCCAGTCTTGATCAATGAAAATTCCCATAGTTCCACAGTCTACCAAGGCCAGAATGGGATAGGTCTTATTCTTGGAGGGCGACAGGAAGGCCTGTAGTATCACCAAATTGTTTTGTCCAGGAGAGTTCAAGGATGGAATTGATGTGGAGCAAACATCTCTCTCCCGAAGCTCTGCTCCATCTAGGATCGGGAGCTAGCATTTCCCGAACGCTGAGGTGGGGCTAGAGGACACTCCCTAACCAAGTGTTTGTCTGAGGCACAATACATGCATAACCCCGTATGAATCCTTCTCATCCTTTCTTGCGGGGATATAGGTCCACGGAAGGCTCCTATCTGCATGGGTTCTGGTTCAGAGATTGAGCCTGGGTTTGTGTCCGTCTTGGTGGTACTCTCAAATGACAGCTTCGGAGGATTACCTCTGGATTTCTTCTCTGCCTTCCTTTCCTGGATACGGAAATCTATTTGCATGGCAAGGTCCATTAGTGCCTGGAATGAGTTTGGGCGAGCCACTCTGGCCAACTCATCCTTAATCTCCTCATTCAGTCCTCTCCTGAAAAGGGTAAAACTCGCCTCAGGGGACCAATCAGCTTCCTTGACTAATTGCTTGAATCGGGTAACATAGGTGAGCATATCCTGGGATCCTTGCTGAAAGTCTAACAGGCGTTCCTGGGCACTATAGACCTGCTCTGGACAGTCAAACATGGTCTTAAGGGCTTGTATGAAGGCATCATAGTCATCTAGGAGAGCATCGCCGGAATTAACGAGGGGCGTAGCCCAGGTTAAGGCATTTCCTGAAAGGTGGGAAATTATGAACCCAACCTTAGCCCTGGGAGTTGAAAAGTAGTGGGGCTTAAAAGTAAAGTGGACCAAACATGAATCCAGGAATCCACGAAGGGTTTTTGCCCACCCATCGTATTTGTCCACTATGCCGCCCAGCAACACACTTTCTTTTGTGGCAGAATCACGGGATAGAACTAATTGTTTGAGAGCGGCTTTTTCCGCCTTTAGATTCTGCACCTCGGTTAATAGCTCTTGCATGCCACGCATCAGGTCCTGGACGGCCGCTTCCATGTCCATATCGAGTTTGGTCGGGTGGCGTCTCAAACTGTCAAGGAGTTCCCCCCTTCTCATCGGAGTTCGATCTTTGCTGGATTTCTTGATCGATGCTTTCTTGCGGACAGATCGAGTCTTGAATAAGGCTGCACGAGTCTCTTCGACTCCAGCATGCGTTCAAAGTTCCGGGATGCAAAGATCCAGGAATCCGGGAAATTTACAGAGTGCGCTACTAGCACACGAGTCCAGGAATCAAGAAAGGAAGGAAAGGGACTAGGAATGGGGTTGGCTGAAAAGAAGCAAGGTAAACAATACCGCGAGCTACGGAGCACACGTCTGGTTGCTACTTCGCAATAGCATTGAGACGCGCAGAGCCGTGCGAGGCGTGGTCTATTAATAGAACACGCTACGTCCAAGCTGTAGAGCGAGGAAGGTGTTTCACAGTGCACGGCCATGTTGGGAGTACAAGGGAGTGTAAGCCCCGTTGAGACAAGGACCAGGAAGTCCAAAAGGGACGTGTTCTGTAGTTCATGACAACTGGATTGAAACCTGTACCAAAACTCTGCAATACAAACAAAATGGTGACTTTTTTTCTTGCCCTAAATGCATGTGAACAATGGAACCCTACTTGCTAAGATCGCCTTCTGCGGTGATATGCTCTGCTATACTGCGAGTGCGCTTTAATCTATGGCCCACCAGAGAGATTGAAGCAAGGCGAAAATTGATCTCCAAGGAAATTAATTTATGTTGCTTTTGTTTGAATCAAACATAATTGAATCACTAGAACATCTAGAATCGTTGTGTCCAAAACTGGTGGGCCATAGAAAGATTTATTTCAATCTTCATTGTAACCAGCTAGGCTCTCTTGATGATACCTACTGATGGTCGTATATTGGTTCCTAGTGATTGCATCGAATGCAAAAGCATCGAATTGTAAGAGGATTCAATTCAGCACTACAGCTAAGTCAACGCCTAGTCTAGAATACTGAATGAAAACCCTTATTGATATATCTTTATGTCCAGTTCATGCATTCTGGATGACTACCCCTATATAACACCCCACTCTTGGAATCCTCCTGACCCCACTGAGCCAAGAAGTAGTCCTGTTTTGCAAGTTAAAAGGTTTATTTGATAATTTAAACAATAGATATATATATCACACTTTATAATAAATTAATAATTGAATATCACACTTAATCTGATATGATAAAGATTAACAACGGAGAATCTGGCACTAGCACACTTCTATATAATCACTAAGGAGTTGACATGAAATGGATAAGATAGCAACAATACTTTTATGGTTTCAAATGGATGCAATGTTAAATGAAATACAGTACAGAAAATAACTTGACATGATTTCAGCAAAAGACAATGTAATCACTTTCTTGGACAATTCACCCCCCCCTTTTATGCAATGCAAGGAAATGGAAGGAAGGCACACAGTTCTCAGAAATGCAATCAAATGTGATTCAGTTCACCCCAGCAAACTTAGACTACAGAAGTTTGAAAACACAGGCCCAAAATGCTTTGATATGTGCTGGCAATGGAGTGAAAAATATGCTAAATTGCTTTTAATTCCCTGTCCTCAGGGTGAGTGGTATCTAGTTAATATTAGCTCAGGCTTACACTAGCAATGATTCAGGGATAGTTAGCAGGTTAAACAAATTTTTCTTTAACGGAAGGCAAGCAGCAGCAGATTTTTTACACGTGGAGAAATTTGCAAATCGCTGTAAAATCCGCGAATGCGCCGGGCGCTATTACAGAAGAACTACAAGGATTATCACTATCGTTTTGGGGTCCTAGGAAAGCCTAGGATCTCAGCTTCCAGATGAAAGTTACTGCAAGTCTCTAAGACAAACGGTCGCGGAGATATGAGCGATTTAGTAAAGGTCGTTTTTCAGATTTGAAATTTTAAAGTTCAAAGTGGCAAGTGACAGTTTGCAACTAGAAATGACAGGTGACAGATTTGGAGCTATCAGGCAGTTCTACTTAGATTAAAATAGATTGAATTATATTATTTTAACTAAGAGATTGGTTCTGCACAGTTTTGCTAGGTACTCACACTATATTCTTGAATTAAATGGGCCTCGTCACGGATCTGGTCAGGTTTTGGACTGGACTCTGCACTTCACAGTGATCGGGGTCAGCACTCTCTCTCTCTGGGTACAGCACTGCTTCTGGATTCTGGAGAATGAGGGATTTGAAGTCTCTGTTTATCTTGGAGTCTAAGTGTTGGCTCTTTGAAGGTTGATGGAGGTAGAGTATGGATTTTCCGGCAGAGCTTCCAGCTGCAGATGGAAATGAAGGTCCCTATCTGTCCTGTCTGTCTGCTTTTATGTGTTTTGAGAGTGGGTGTGTGTGCAGCATCACTAGACCCTGCCCCTCTCCACTTGCCATTGGTCAAGCTTCCATTTCTCACTTGATTGGGGGAGCTAAGTTGTGTCAGAGTGATGTCAGCCATTTATGATCTCTTGAAAAAAACTGCCCTGTCATCTGTGCACCCAAATCTATATATGATCAAAATACATATGTCACAGTTACACAGTTGTTTGAAATTACATACCCATGTCACATATCACATGAGGTATACTCTGTCCCAAATCTGCTGTTCCTGGGGGCTTGCATTCAGAAATGGCACATATTTCACTTTTTAACTGATTTTGCCATTTCTGACATTGACCCCACTTAACATACATGTGCGCAGGGAGTAGGGACATTAATTGATGAAGTTTCAGATTTTTAACATGCATACATTTAGAGTAATATCGACTTTTCCGCTAACACCCCCCTGAACATACCACCGGTTCTAAAAACCTCTTAAATTGTGGGCAGAAAAATCACAAGAATTATGGTATCATTTATAACATTTTCACATGTCCGCTCTATGAATGATCCATCTTTTTAAAGTTATGTTCTGGCTCCAAAGGGGTGTGGTTTCCCAGGTCACATGGTGGAAATACTGGTTTTTCCAGTTCTGCCAAGCTAGCTTGCTCTCACAGGCAGTGCCCCTCCCAGCTTCTTCAGGAGGAAGCCACTTTACGACCCCCGCCAATAAAACATTTGCCTGAGTCAGGACAGGGCATTGTTCAGAGCTCCTGTATTCTGTATGGGGCTCCCCTTAATTCAATTATCAGAGAGATGGCATATCCTTAGTGTGGCCAGCAAAAGGCAGATAGGCCTGGGAACACAGCTGTGACTCAAGTTTCACTCCTGATGGGGGTAGTTGCCAGGCAAAATTCAGTTCCTTAAGCCAGTTTTTTTTTTTAGATAAAATGTCACTTCTGTTCCCCAGTTTCTGCATTCAAATAAACTAAACATTTTTACATATGCAGCTAGAATGCTGATTCTAAGTTTAAAACTATGGCATTTAAACAATTGCAACCTATGTGGCACTCAAACATAGGTCACTCAGTTAATTTAAACATTTTCAATTTTGGTGGTTTTAAATCCAGTTTCAGTTAGTCTTAAGCTGCTGACATGCACAGCTTAGCCAGTTTAGTTATACATTGTTTTGACATCAAAATTGATGTCATGTGCTATAATTGATTTGTTTATATTAAAATTTGAAACCTTACTTATCAACACTTACTAGGTGTGTGTTTAATAGATGAATATATTTCATGAATTGACTAAACCCACCTATATAATGCCATATTCGTATGATAAATGCATGTTTAAGCGCAGTCTGTGAGGCTAGCAACTCTTTAAGTTATACATTGTTTTGTGCTCTTCATTTCCCAGATTTTGTAAGCACACAAAACTCAATTCTGCCAAATGTCTGCTGGTGTTCAGTGAATATTTTGCACATGTTGCAATGTTTGAAAATAGGCATTTTGAGCCTGCCTTCAGAGAAACACAGGGTGGTTTTAAAGCGCTTTGAAGCTAACCGGCGCTACTGTTTTTCCTTTGGCAACCCATTTCCCTCATGGCAACCCGGCCTATCATTCTCGCACGGGTGGGTGGCAAGTGAGGCAACCATTTTGGTGTGCGCACAAACTGCGCAGCTTTCCTGGATTTCGGCGCACATGTGGGTTTTCCGCCATCTTGAATTTTCTAAGCCCACAGCACCAATTGTTGTAGCATGATAGCTTGCACGTGGGTCAAGACACCCAACAAGCCCCCCCACCCGACTGCACTTTGAATTTGAGTCGATGGGGAGTCGGGTGCACAAGGGTTTTGACCCACGCACCGGTCTGTCCGCATAATCTTCTTCCAATTCTGTAGATGGCACAGTTCAGCATCTTTTCCTCCATCCGGTATTGATCGATCGGTTCTCCTCGCCGGTCCTGATGGGAATATTGGGCGGTACCCTGGCCCATTGCGTCTCTGCTCCCGGTCTCCGGATCGTCCTCCTTGGCCCGTCTCCAGGTTTTCTTTCTCCTAGGACGACAAAGGAAGAGCGGCAATACCTACTCATAGACGTTTTTCCACCACTGTTGAGATAGTGGGGCAGCATATGCATTTCATCATCACGAAACAATACATTCTTATTTTGAAAAAAAAACAGTATAACTAAGAGACAGTTTCATGCAAATCACAATGTTTTAGAGACTAGATGTGGTATGTTTTATGGTTGGAACTGAATTAGTCTGAGACAGTACCCGCTAGGATTCCAGAGGATTCCTCCAGTTGTTGCAGAGTGTGCCTGGGATGGCAACATTTCAACTGGTTTATGTGGACCCACTTGTCTTCCCCCGCTGCCAAAGGACCTTTGGGGATGTGGATCTTGTAGGCCACAGGGGAGATCTTGTCGATGATCTCAAAGGGTCCCTTCCATGTAGGCAAAAATTTGCGCTGCTTGGCCTGGTTCCTTTGGAAGTTGTATAGATAGACCCGGTCTCCCACCTGATATTCCTTCCTGGAAGTTTTCAGGTCATAATGGGTCTTCATGCTATCAGCCGATCTTTCTAGATTCCGCTGAGCATAAGCAAAAGGATGTTGAAGGTGTTTCCTTAAATTCTCCACATACTCATGAGTTGTGGAGGCATTTATCAGTGTCTGCTCTTGGGTCCTGTTGAGCAAATTCTGGGGAAGCACCATCTTGCGTCCAGTCATCAACTCAAATGGTGACATTTTGGTTGCAGATGAAGGGGTAGATCTGATAGCCATTAGGACCAGAGGTAATCGGATATCCCAACTTGGCCCAGAATCTGCCACAAACTTCTTTAATATGCTCACAATTGTCCGGTTATATCTCTCTACTGCCCCAGAAGAAGCTGGTCTATAAGCAATATGCAGCTTTCTCTTGACCCACAGTATCTCCCACATCTTTGTCATTACTTCACTGGTGAAGTGGCTACCTCTGTCTGACTCAATCCTTTGAGGTAGACCAAAACGGGAAAAGATGTGGTTAATCATCAAGGCAGCTGCCGTTTCTGCCTTGCAGTTTGGGGCTGGGAGACATTCCACCCACTTGGTAAACAAGCATGTCACAGTCAACATGTACTTATTCCCCCTAGCCGAGCGAATCACAGGGCCTACAAAGTCGATTTGTAAATCTGACCATGGCAGTGTCATTCCCCTCTTTTGTAAAGGTGCCCGGTGTGTGAGGGATGTCGGCTGAAATTGTGCACACACAAGACAACCCTTCAAATATTGGTTGAGGTCCTGGCCCATGTGTGGCCAGTATGCAACCTCTCTTAAGATTTCCAGTGTTGTGTGAAACCCCCTATGACCGGCGGTGGCCGCATCATGGGCGTGACTTAACATCAGGCTTCGGAATGAGGTAGGAACCACCCACTGATCGTGGCCAGCTTTGGATTTCCTTACCAACAAACCGTCTTGGATCCAGAACATTTTTGGACATTTCATCAACACTCTTAGGTCCTCTTTCCCAATGCAATCGGTATCCGTCAGGGGAAAGTTCTCAGGGTCCTCAAGGTGCTGGTAAAATTGACCAATTATTGGATCCCCCTTCTGAGCGGTAATCAAATCAGCATCAGGGGTCTCCTTACTCCATTGTGCAATTGAAAGGTCGTTGTGAGCATTTGTCTGGGACCTAGTGATGGCAGTGACCTGGATTTCCCCCAACAGGGACTCAATCTCAATTAGATCCCCTTGGATGGCCCCAGTTTTGGCCAGCTGATCAGCTAAGTCATTTCCAGTTTTGTCTGGTCCCTCTACTTTGGAATGACCCTTGATCTTCTTCCAATAGATGGTCATTCCCTTCGAGGTGACCAGATCATCAATGTTTTGGATCAACTTCCCATGTTTCAAGGGTTTGTTGTTAGCACATAACATGCCTCTGGTTTTCCAATTAACCAGGTGCTCCACGAACCCGTTCCGTACATAATCCGAATCTGTGATTATTACCAGTTCGTGGAGTTGATGCTGGACAGCAGTGAGGATGGTGAAAGGAAGCGCCCCCAATTTCAGCACGATCCTCCCCGCAATGAGAGACAATAAAGGACTCTCCCGTAATGGGAATAAGGCCAAGACAGAGTGCGGGTGAGCGTAAGTGGGAGTTTATCCAAAGAATATGGCATGCAAAGAACTCTGCAACCTCCGAGAGCGCTCTGTCTGACAATAGCAAAGACAGGCCTATTTCTAATACAAAAAACGTCATCAGAACCTACACACTATAGGGGGCACAAGTTACTTGGGATTGGGTGGCGTCGACTAACTATAGGTGTTGCTGCAGTGTGGTTGGTCTTGGCGAGATGACGTCACTGGTCAGCCTCGTGGGTTGGGTTGGGCCTGGCAGGCCGGCTTGAGGTCATCCGGGCGGTGTTGGTGAGCTGGGGCAGCCTGTGACAAGATGAATACCTTTCCCGACTTGTTTGCCCTGGGCCATGCACATTGCAGTTACTTAAAAGGCGACATTTAACTTCCACAGTAAATCTTGCATTAGGTTATCTTATGAATAACCGCAACACATGAGGAATGCACCTTGTGAGGGGTCTGGTGGTCGTCTGTCGGGGTGAGATTTACCTGCGTCCTAGTGACCGGTATTTTAGGTCGTGGGGCTGGGCTCGGGGCTTGGGATGGGTGATACATGTCTTTCTGTTGCGTTAGAAGTTGTCATAAATGGGCCGCTATGTCTGGTCCCAGTGTTGGGGGTTGCCCTTGCACGGGGCCATGATTCTTAGGGTGGTCTGGGGGGATGGTGGGATTTACGAGGGGGTGCTGGTAGATCTGTGGATTCGAACGTGGGTTTATTACCGTGCTGTAAATAACGCAGGTGGCGGGCTGTGGCCTTGGATGCTGTAACGGGGCCTACAAATCTCTTGAAGCGGCTCCAGCTTCGTAGGGGGAGGTGGGGGAGCGCGGCACAGGCCTTAGCTTTCTTGTCTGGCGGGCTTCGTATGGTGGGAGGGAGAATGGCCTTGCACATGTTCACATAGGTATTTTCCTCTAGCGTTGCAGACTTTTGGGTGCAGACTTTTATAACGCCTGCCTCATTCTAATGTACTTGAACACACATATATTTCAACTTCATTAAACATTTCTTTGTTAACTGAATCTAAGTACCTTTTCATTGTATAGCATTCTGTCCACTCCAGTATTTGATTATTTATATACATCTGGCATTATGCGAGGTAGTACTAGGTTATGGACCTCAGAGATTGGTACTCGCCACTGCGGGTGACTAAGAGGACATATATGGGTTACGGTTTCTTACACAAAACTTAAAAAACACTTTCACATATATGGGTTACACGTGTCATTGTATAATTATGTACATCCTTCTCTGTGATCTAGCAGCATTAGTCTAGTCATGGTGCGAAGTCATTTAAACGTTGCACTTTTATGGTTAATTCACAGTTGCAGGTTCTACTTAAGAAAATTAGTTCTTTAACACCGATGCTTGAATTCTTTCCTGCTTCCTTCAGATAGTTATGGTACAGTTTTTTCCCCGGCGCCCCGGCCTTGCTGACCAGGTCACGCGGGGCGCAGTATTACATTGTGGACTACGAAATGCTACAGTGTTAATGTTTCGTGCTAGCTCATGCCCAACTTTCTCATGGGAACGCGCTCGCAGCGGATCTGCCATGGTGTTGCGGCAGCAGGGATGCTTGAAAGCCCTCCAAAGGTGGGGGCTGCGCTACAGTGCGCTAAACTCACACCATCTTTGCTAACCAAGATGGCTTCTAGGCCTGACTAAACTTTAGTATATGCGAACGGTGGATACGTGGGGGTAATGTCATCGGTGGGCGAACCCTCCTCCACCTGGGCCCGGGTGGCGTGAGGGGGCGCCCAACGAGCCATGGTCCTCACCTGGGGAGAATGATGCAGGTGAGGGGGGCCTTCAAGGCCTGTCCTCCCCTACATTTCCCCCCTTTCGTTACTAAAGTAACGAATTCTTTAGCTCTTCTAACCTTCTACACTCTTGTTCTTCTATCACTGCGTCGTCCCATGCAGGTGTTCCTTTGATGGGCATCCACGCCCTGCACACCCCCCTTAAGCTCTCACCTCTTCTAGCATATTCGTCTGGTGTGCATGTTAAGTATATACAATCACCAGTTTCTTCCAAATCTACCCAGACCTCTTCATACCATTCCAGATCCCGGGGTTCTTTGATAGTGGTGTGCCATAGTTTGTCTACTATATACTTATCACGGTACATGGGCACTAACTGGTACCTGGGAGTGTTATCTGTCCCTGTCTGTACATGTACTTCTTGTGTTGCTGTAATTGTACCACCAGAGTTGCCCATTGTCACCATCATCATTGCACCGTTAGGGACTGCGTTAGCACAACATCGGAGGCCCACCTGGCACAGGCAGAAGACCACGAGGAGGAACACCACAGCTGGCACCAGAAATTTCATTGCCATTCCAAGCCACGAAGGAACCCAGGAGAAGATATTGTCGAACCATGTGCTGTCTTCTGCCCCACCTTCCATCTTCATCTTCTCTCCCAGGTTGTGCACTGCTTCGATCACGTGGGACAGGGAACCATTTTCCGCGTCTTCAGAAGGTACGAAAGTGCAGCAGGCACTTCCTATTTTTCGGCAAACACCTCCGTCCATCGCTGTTAACAGGTCCAAGACATACCTGTTCTGCATGGTCATCAGTCGTAAAGCTCGTAGTTCCACCTTTATTATGTTAAACCCTTCTTCAGTGTCATTGGCCAGCTGGATTAGTTCCCAACGCGTTATCTGGAGCCATTTTGCGTTTACCCTTGCTTGGATACTTGGTACTAGTGAGGCGAAGAATGTCTCTACAGAGCTGAACAGTCGGTACCTGTCTGGGATCTGTGCCAACAAATCAGATGATGCTTTGGATATATAGTTCGATGCTCGTCTGTTTCGGGATAGCTCTTCTCCCTTTCCTCCGGAAGACAGGACATAGAGGTGTGACTTTGCAGTGGGAGAAGCCGCACCCTGAGGCATGTTTCCTGGTGTCCTTTTATTTTCGTCGACGTGGCTTTCTGGAATCACCATTAGGGCCGAGTGCAAAGTGGCCATTGAGCAGCTGCCACTCCATGCCTGGGGAAGGTGCAAGTAGGCCTGATTCCCACATACCCAGTATGTGTCCATTAATGCGGCCGTTCCTTTTTTCATGTCTGGGATGGTGAGGGTTCTGTTACAGTTCTTGTTGATTCCCATTGCCACCTTCCCTTCTCCTTTGAAACATAGTTCGTTGTTTATTTCACTCTGTAGCTTGAAGGGTTTCTCCATCGCTGTTACCCATGTTAGTTTGGAAATGTGTTCCTTCCATACTAATGTGCACGTTTCTTCTATCCATTTCAGCTTGTCTGGTTGGACACCTCTCAGTGCTTCCGCTTTGCACAACACCTCTTCATCTTTCCATTTATTTTCAGAATACAGTGTCCCTTGTATCGCAAAAAATGGTTCTTTGAGACAGACCACTCCTGATGCTTTTGGGTAGCAGGTTTTCTCTGTCTGTATGATCTTGAAAGTGACGTCGTGTGCCTGGAAGGTGTTCTTTATTCGACATAACGTGAGATGAAGGAGACACTGGGCATCTACAATGGGCAATTCTTTAGGTAACAACACTTTAGGTGTACCTGATGCATGGGGGATGAGCGAGCAGACATAACAGCTCTCATTTGTTGTTTGTTTAGCTGTGGCACTCATGTCAGCATACCATTTATTTGCTTGGTGGGGGTGTCGTGGGTCTTCCATCTTGTCTAATCCCAACCCATAGTACTCATCATACCCCCTCCTACTTGTCTCTCTTCTTCGCCTACTATTCTTGCTTCTCCTATGTCTGCTGCTTTTGATAGATGAAAAAATGGGCCCCCCTTCCTCCTTCCCACCCCCCTTGTCAAAATTCTCATATGCCTCCTTATGTTCTGTCATGGTTATTACCTTCCCATCTTCCTCAATAAACAACAAATCACTGTTTTCTACTGGGGCGGGGAGGGTAGTGGGGCTGCTATATATTTCAGATAGGGGCATCGTGTCATTTTCCTTTTCTTCTTGTAATTGTTTTGATTTTAGCAGGGCAGCAGTAGACGGTGTGGTGTAGTACCCCCATACAAGGTTTGACCCATCCCACACCAAAAAATCACCTTCCTTAATATTTTCACTTGTAGTTGAGTTGGTCCCAGGGGCTAGTGTGATGTTGCTCCCCCCTCCCCCCTCGTTCATTTCGATAGAGATGAACGCTATGAACCAATATATCCCCAGGCAGAACAATGATATAAAAAATATTACAACACACATTGATAATCCACATTCATATGAGTATTTACATCTCTGAATTAGTATGTCTCTAATTCTAACAAATCTATCCGTTGCAGGCTGCCCATTAGATGCCATGGTAGCTCCTGTTTGAGATATAAAAGTGCATTAAGTACAGGCATGTAAACATTTCTGATATTGTAATACCTTATTTTGACAGGGTATGGAAGTGGGTGGGGGAGGGGGTGGCATTCACAGACAAGGGTATATACAATCAATAACATCAATACATCATCATATATATATATATAGAACTTATTCAAAGTATGAAAAAAAAAAAAATAATAATTTTTTTTTTTCCTTTTTTTCAATACAATCGTCATTTTGCCAGACATTTAATCATTGATCACTGTACATACACATATTTTTCTTCACTCATTCTGCTCGACCTCACTGTCCGCTGTTGCCTGTGCCTCGTCCTGTACTTCGCCTTCCACGGCGCTATATGCTCTGCGTACATCTGTCAAATGCACCCAGTATCTAAGGCCCTTTACCTTTACCGCCGTGGGCGTGCAAAACACTACTTCATAAGGGCCATGGAAACGTGGTGCATTCCACCTTCGCACAAAACTTCTGACATATATAAAGTCACCTGGCATTAGCTGTAACTGTTTGTCAGGCGGTGTCACTGTTTCTGTTGTATTTCCCTCCTCCCTTGTAAAGGGCGGGGCGAGTTGTTTCGCTATTATGCGCGCTGCCTGTGTCAGTTTTTTCAAATACTCTGTGAACTCCTCTCCCAATACCGCAGCGCTCCTGTGTGCGTCAGAACGTTCACGGAGAGGCGAATGTGTTGTATTCATTCTCCTCCCCGTGACAATCTCATGTGGGGACAAATGGTGGTCCTTGCTAGGCTGATTGCGTAATTCGAACAGGGCCAGAGGTAGGCAGTACATCCAATTCTTTTTTAGGGAAAAACATAGTTTTGACAATCTGCTTTTCAACAGGCCGTTCATCTTTTCCACTACGCCATTACTTTGAGGATGATAAATCGAACATAATTTGTGTTTTATCCCCAACAATGTAGTCACTTCTTTGAACAGTTCATTAACAAAGTGTGTGCCGTTGTCCGAGCGAATCACGTCGCAAATTCCCCAGCGCGGGAATACTTCCCTCACCAAGAACTTCGCGGCGCTTTTCGCGTCCGGGCGCGCGCAGGGACCTGCCTCCACCCACCTCGAGAAGGGACATGCGACCACAATCATGTAACGAGCCCCATTGCACCTTTCTCCCATGTCGACATAATCGATGTGGAGCTCTCTGAATGGGCCATGGGGTTTTGGTATTGTGCCTCTCAGTGTGCGTAATGTCATTCCTGAGTTGTAAATTTGACATGTCGTGCATTCCAATGCCAGCCTAGTGATGTGTTCCTGGAGGCAAGGTGCAAACCAATCTTCTTGTATCTCTGCCACTATATGTTGCTTTGCATTATGTGCAGGGAAGTGGAGTTGTTGAAATGCTATTTCTAACAACGTAACTGGCATCACTGCTTTTCCTGAACTCTCTTGTCGCCACAATAAATCTGTTGGTGATTTGCTGCATCCTCTCTTAGTCCATAGCAATTTTTCTTCTGCACTAGCTCCCTCCTGCAGCTCTATTATTTCTTGCGTAAGCATCATGTTGTATCCTGTAGGGACCTCTTGGCTTGTCGTGTGGTGCAACATGTACTCCCCTACCTCACCTTTCTGAAAATATGAAGCTTCCTTGGCGGCGGCGTCTGCTGCCGCGTTTCCCAAAGACACAACATCTGTGTTTGAAGTATGGGCTTGGCATTTCACAATTGCCACTGCCGTAGGATCTTGCAGTGCCTCAATTAATTCTTTCAACAATTCTGCATGCTGGACCGGTGTTCCACCTGCTCGCCGAAACCCTCTCCGCCCCCACCGTGCCAGCCCTCCGTGTACTGTTGTTGTCATGTATGCTGAGTCTGTGTATATTGTTACTGCGCACCCCTTGGCTGCATGCAGTGCTTCTATTAGTGCTATCAGTTCTGCTGCTTGGGCTGAATAGTGTGATGGGAGGCAGTACTGCACTAGTGTCTCATATTCACCTTCCTCTAATCGTACCACTGCCATGCCCACATGTTTCTCTCCTGTTTCCATGTCAATTGATGCTGACCCATCCAGCATTGTCGGATGCCTGCGTTTCCAGATATACTTTAACCACATCAAGTCTTCAATTGGGCCCTTATGAAGAAGAGGTTACCCTCGAAACGCGTCGGCCACTCCACAATTGGACAGCATCACCTCTCCATCATTTATTGCTTCTTCGCAATTTGTTTTAATATGTTAAACGTCACGAATTACTTTGTACAACAGAATGTGCCTTTTGGCAAATTTTGTTTTCCTCTTTGCCAAATAAATTGTTATATGCTCAACTAACAAACTGCTGTTATATATCTTTATCCATATATTTGAAGGCCCTATGTGGCATCAGTAAACAGTGTGCAGGGGACGGGAGGGCCCCACTTTTTGGGTCCTCTTCTATTTTCTCTTTTCTGATTTAGGCTTTGTGCCAAGGCCTTTTTTCCTCCCCCGCACCTTAAAATTCTTAAACCAGCTCTTCTGTACATATAATGATGATTTGAATTTCTATATCAATTGTTACCAGGTGTGCACCACTGTCAGCATTTTTGTTTCCATCCACGAAATACACCTCTCCCTCGTTCAGCGCATTCTCCGAAACCACCTGATCCCCACCTTCGTCACCTGTATATGTTGCACAGTTATGGTTCTGCATGTCTTCTATTGTGCACGCTTCTGTGATGAATGTGGCTGGGTTCACTGTTTTGCATCTAACTATATGGATGTTTGCACTGGACAATATTATTTCGTATGCCGTGGCGCGTTGTGTTGTCAATGTGCTCTTTGATCGCTCCAATATAGCAAAAAGTGAGTGTTCCACAAACAATGTTACTGGACAGCCCATTACTATCGTGGCACTTTTTTCAATGGCAAACGCGGCTGCGGCGAGTGATTGCTCGCACGCGAAATGTCCTTGCATTACTGCGTCCAGAGTGCCGCTATAGTAAGCCAGTGGCTTGTGGCCCAACGAAGTCTTTTGTGTCAGCACTGCTGTCATCAATGTTCCTTTGCAGTGCGAAAATAAGAAGAATTCGCGTCCATAATCTGGATTTGCCAAAACTGGAGCGCTTGATATTAGCTCCTTCAGTAAGTTAAATGATGTGTTCATCTCTTCCGACCATTCTATGTGTCTGTTTTCCTGTTGTGCTTCTTTTAGTGCCTGCAATAAGGGCCTTGTGTATGCGGCATAGTCTAATATCCATGCTCGACAGTAGTTGCACATACCCAGAAATTTCTGCATGTCTTTTACTGTTTTGGGCTCTCCAACTGCTCTAATTGCCTCTGCTCTGTCTGGTATGATCCGTTTTCCATCCTTTGATATCAGCTGTCCCAAGTATAGGACCTCTGTCAGGCAGTATTGTAACTTACCCTTATCCACCTTGTACCCTTTATTGGCCAGTAATGTCAGGAGTGTTATTGAATCCTTTCTACACTCTTCCTCGTTCTGTGCACAAACCAATAAATCGTCAACGTACTGAATCACCGTACTTTCTACAGATAAGTTCCCCAGATCTTCATGTAGTATCCTGTTGAATATGCTTGGGCTTTCGCAATATCCTTGTGGTAACCTGCAGTGTTCGAATCTCCTCCCCCCTAGTGTAAATGCTGTTAAGTACCTACTCTCTTCTGCTAGGGGAATTGAGAAGAATGCATTTTTCAAGTCAATCACTGTGAAATGAGATGCTTCTCTTGGGATGTTGCATAGTATTGTCGCCGGGTTCGGCACTAGAGGGAACTCTTTCTGAATCACATCATTGAGTGGGCGTAAATCTTGTATCATCCTCCATGAACCTCCCTTCGCCTTTTTGATCGGGTAAATGCATGTGTTACATGGGGAGTTTGAGGGCACTATTATTCCTTGCGCTAACAGTGCATCTATTGTCTCTTTGATCCCTTCTTCTGCTTCGCGTGACAATGGATATTGTTTTACCCGGGTAGAATTGCTCCCTGTTTCAGTTTTATTACTACAGGCTGAACCCCATGTAGTAACCCCACATCATGGGGGCCGTTCGTCCATATGTTAGTGGGTACTATCCTCATGTCATCATCAAAAAATGTATGTGGTGCTCCTACTACTGCCATTAATTCAACTGGAGTTTCTCTGGCTGTAACTACAATGTCGCACGGCATTGCTAGCTCCAGCACTATTTCGCCATCTGTCTCGGCGTCAGAAAAGAGCTCTTCATCTGACAGCTCCCGCAGTGGGATGTTTGCATTTGTACACAGTACCGTCCGCCATTCACATCCTTCCATATCAATACCAATCACACATATTCTATTTGCTGATACGTGTACTGCGTGTAAATCCAATGATAGCACTGACCCGAGAGCTGTGTCGGGGCACACTATGGGGCGGAAGAGAAACTCGGCTGGGATCCTCCACTCCATTCTTTTTAATTCTGGTACTATGAGAGCCAATGTTTGTATGCCTTTAATAAACATCTCCTCGTTTTTTGGCAATCCTCTAATCTCTTGCATGATTGTGTGGCCCTGTACTACTGCCATTATGCGTAGCGGACATATGCCAGGTGTTGAACATACTATACCACTCCCTGTAAATGATATTGTCATGTTTAGTTTGCTTAAGAGATCCCTCCCCAGCAAATTAATTGGAGAGCGTTCGTAGTACAGTAAGGGTGCCTTCACTGTTTTACCCCCCACTGTTACATCCAACTCTTCTGTGTAAGGAACTTCAATTACAGCCCCAGAGAACCCCTGCGTCTCTAACGTCCTGTTAGATAACGGGAACCGGCCCTCTTTAATGCATGATTTCTCCGCTCCCGAATCCACCATGAATATGAATTGCTTGTCTCCTATCTGCGCCCCTATCAATGGTTCCTCTGATGCATTGTGGGTCGTAGATAGAACTGGACACGCAAGTGTTCTCTGTGGGCTGTCCTATGCGGGATGTCTCATGGCCCCCCCTTGATCGAAAATATTCCCCGAAACTACTGACACGCCGCTGTAGGGCGCGGGGGCGGGGGCTCCATTTGCTACTGTGGCGAAAGTATTACCTGGCGTGTACTGTGTAATGTCATTATTCTGTGGGTGGTTTTGTGTTCTGTACTGATGTCCTTGTAGTTGTGCATTACCTCTTTGCCCTACGTTTCCTTGTTGTTGGTGCTGTCCCATGGGGAGGCCGTATGGGCTCCCTGGGTGGGGGTGACCGTACTGTTCTGCCTCCTGAAATCCGTTGTTTTGTCTGTTTCTGCACTCCCTTGAGTAATGTCCCCACCTCCCACAATTTCAACAGCTCCCCTGCGGACCTCTGGGACCCTGCCACCCATTTCCTCCCATTCCTCCGTACCCTTGTCCTGCTCTGCGGCCCCTGTACCCACCTCTTCCCCCTCGTGGGGCCCACTCCTGCCACATTGGACCTCCGCTCTGCTCTTGATCGTTCCACTGTCGCTGTCCTTGTCCTGCCCAATTAGCTGCTATTCTTCCTTGTACTGCTATCTGCCCCTCCTCTCCTTCGTCTCCCTCCCTCATGAGTGGGAGCCCGGCTACCACTGCTGCAACCTTCACCAATTTTGATTGTACCAACTTCGCCTCGTCTGCCAACCTTTTCTGCGCTACTTCCCTCTCTCTTTCTTTTATCCTTTTGCAATGGTGCACTATTATGCTTTGGATCTCTGGCCACCCCTTTGCCTCAACGCCCGCTATTTTATCAAGCGCCTTCTGCACCTCTTTTGGGAGTCCTCTCTTGATGATAAAATAAAAGAGGGACGTTGACTGGTGCCAGGGCGTGCCCGTCTCCGCTCTCCACATCTCCTGCACCCGGAGAATGTAATCCATAGCATCCTCCCCATCATTCATTGTACATTGCATTACTGACTGTAGATCTGGAGTGTCTGGGAACGTCTCCCGCAGCGCGTCCCATACCCTTGCCCGCACTGTATTAAATGAAGCCCCATCATGACGGTCACAATCTAATGTCACACCCGGGAAACCAGCCTTAGTCCACACTCTGTCTGCTTGGTCTCCCACTGCTGATACCAGTAGGCTTTTCACATCGCCTACTGCCAACGGTATGCCGGCAGTATGTTTCTCAAATGCATATATCCACTTGCTCGCTCCTCCTGACAACGGGGGCAATAACTTCATTAAATTAGCTTTATCCATCTGGGCCCAGGGTATATAGTTTGGTCTCCCACCTCCTCTGTGTATCAATGGAAGTTGCAACTTCCCTTTTGTAGTTGCACCTTCACCTCCTTTAGGCGTTGTTGTCCCCAACGATGCCATCTTCCCCACTCTATTCCTTAGTCGTCCCATCCATTCGTCATCTATCATGCCTAGCGAACATGCACCGTCCATCTCCTCGCTTTCCCCTCCTACTGCCATACTCAACCTATCACTCTCATCCATGTTGCCTCTAACATCACATAGCAGGTCCTCTCTGATCCCTGTCTGTCGTGATACATCACCGATACTCCCCTCTGGGGCTCCCACCTCTATTATTCGTGTTGGTTCTTCCTCAATCCTGAACAATATTTCACCCTTTTTCCATCCTTCCTCAATTTGTCTACTTTCACTTGATGCTCTAGACGTGCGTCCTGATCGTGTGGGGGTGCATTGCGTGCGCTCACATATGTCCTTTATTCTTGAAAGTTCATCTTTTGCTATTGAAAGCCTTGATTCTAAATCATTCGTTAGTTTTTCTATGTCCATTCTTTGTGTACCTGTCTGGGCCCGCTCCCTAGTACTTTTGTATGGCGGGGGGGCTGTTGGTCTTTGGGGCGTAGTTGTTATAGGGGGAGGCACATAAGTAGGATCACTATACCCTGCTGCGGGGGCTGGCTTGTTTAATATCGGGTACAAACTAATCACTTCTGTTGGTTGCTCTGCATTTAGCTGTTCCTTTTCCTCTCTTGGGATCATGAGCGGGTTGTCTGTGGTGGACGGTAGATCAATGTTTGGTACCGGAGCCTTGGGTGGGGGTACTTCCTCAAACAATCTCCAGAGATCTAATATCTCCTTCCTGTTTTGCCACTGTTTTCCCTTATATTTAATACGAATGCATGTTAATACCATATCTAGAACGCTTTTGTCAAAGGACCCCCCTTCGGGCCATATCTGGGGCAATCCCTCCCCCTTCAATTCTGTTACCCATTGATCGTGATACTTCTTTATTCGTTCCGCATACCCTGGTAAGCTCTTACAAATATGTGACAAGGGAGTTTCTGCCCCCATGTTCTGAGTCAATAGCAGTGATCGTGTACAATTCCTTTATTTTAGTTAGAGACAGATATATGTATGTGTATCTTTATGGCACAGACAAGAGCGGACTCTCAACGATGTCACCCAAGTTAATTCACTATGCAAATTCTTTCTTACTCACCGCGCCTCATTGCCTTCTCATTCCATACACTCTCATGTAATTTCACTCACAATCAACCAGCTGCTAGTTATGGCCAACACTCTCGTGCACCCCCTAACGGTCAGTTCTCCTTCTTCACCACTCACACGATGTGCGCACACCTCACAATGTCTTCCCACTCACACCTTGCTCTTCCCTCCCTTTCCTCCCTGTCCAGCTGTCCCTGTTCTTCTACTCAATTTACTATGTTCACGTCTGTACGTGCCACTACTTGATCCCCACTACTACAATTGTGCTCCCTATTGTCTTGTTCTCTATGAGTATATCTACCTTATACCCCTTTTCAATTCCGACCCCTGCCCCTTGAAGAAAAGAATAGAAAGAGTAGCAGTTACTAAAAAATATTCTCCGTGTCTCCCTTTGCCAGACACCTTTAACTTATATTTCACCTCTTCATATATTCCCAGTACTAGCCAAGATAGCACTATGCGGCGCCGCCTTCCACCCCCTTTCGGAGCTAGGTTTCCGTCACTTCTACTTCTTCATTTACTTCTTACTCCTAATGGCCATATGCAAAGAAAAAGATAAAGAAAGTTTCAAGACCCGTCTTTAGTAGACCCCCGTGATTCCCTTCTCTACCTGTCCACGTTCTCTTATTCACAAGTACCCCTCCCACTCCCTTTATGATCGCTCGCACTCGGTACTCACGTGCCCGTCTTGAACCGATAGTCTCCGAAACTGGGTCCGTCCAGGCGGTGTGGCCTTCCTGCTCAACGGTCAGCCCCGGCTCCGGCGAGCGGTACTCAAAGGGGATTTTTCAACCGGGATCCCGTACCCCCTCTAGTTTGAGTGCGCACTTCTAAGCGTACCGGTCGCCGTTGGCGGGTGGCTTCCCGGAGCCGGCTCACCGTGCGTTTCCCTTTTTGACCGGAGATTCTCGTGCCAAAAGGGGATCGTTAAAAGGAGTTAGGAAAGATAATTTGGAGATATCACGCTATCGGGGTCACCACTGAAAGGAAGCGCCCCCAATTTCAGCACGATCCTCCCCGCAATGAGAGACAATAAAGGACTCTCCCGTAATGGGAATAAGGCCAAGACAGAGTGCGGGTGAGCGTAAGTGGGAGTTTATCCAAAGAATATGGCATGCAAAGAACTCTGCAACCTCCGAGAGCGCCCTGTCTGACAATAGCAAAGACAGGCGTATTTCTAATACAAAAAACGTCATCAGAACCTACACACTATAGGGGGCACAAGTTACTTGGGATTGGGTGGCGTCGACTAACTATAGGTGTTGCTGCAGTGTGGTTGGTCTTGGCGAGATGACGTCACTGGTCAGCCTCGTGGGTTGGGTTGGGCCTGGCAGGCCGGCTTGAGGTCATCCGGGCGGTGTTGGTGAGCTGGGGCAGCCTGTGACAAGATGAATACCTTTCCCGACTTGTTTGCCCTGGGCCATGCACATTGCAGTTACTTAAAAGGCGACATTTAACTTCCACAGTAAATCTTGCATTAGGTTATCTTATGAATAACCGCAACACATGAGGAATGCACCTTGTGAGGGGTCTGGTGGTCGTCTGTCGGGGTGAGATTTACCTGCGTCCTAGTGACCGGTATTTTAGGTCGTGGGGCTGGGCTCGGGGCTTGGGATGGGTGATACATGTCTTTCTGTTGCGTTAGAAGTTGTCATAAATGGGCCGCTATGTCTGGTCCCAGTGTTGGGGGTTGCCCTTGCACGGGGCCATGATTCTTAGGGTGGTCTGGGGGGATGGTGGGATTTACGAGGGGGTGCTGGTAGATCTGTGGATTCGAACGTGGGTTTATTACCGTGCTGTAAATAACGCAGGTGGCGGGCTGTGGCCTTGGATGCTGTAACGGGGCCTACAAATCTCTTGAAGCGGCTCCAGCTTGGTAGGGGGAGGTGGGGGAGCGCGGCACAGGCCTTAGCTTTCTTGTCTGGCGGGCTTCGTATGGTGGGAGGGAGAATGGCCTTGCACATGTTCACATAGGTATTTTCCTCTAGCGTTGCAGACTTTTGGGTGCAGACTTTTATAACGCCTGCCTCATTCTAATGTACTTGAACACACATATATTTCAACTTCATTAAACATTTCTTTGTTAACTGAATCTAAGTACCTTTTCATTGTATAGCATTCTGTCCACTCCAGTATTTGATTATTTATATACATCTGGCATTATGCGAGGTAGTACTAGGTTATGGACCGCAGAGATTGGTACTCGCCACTGCGGGTGACTAAGAGGACATATATGGGTTACGGTTTCTTACACAAAACTTAAAAAACACTTTCACATATATGGGTTACACGTGTCATTGTATAATTATGTACATCCTTCTCTGTGATCTAGCAGCATTAGTCTAGTCATGGTGCGAAGTCATTTAAACGTTGCACTTTTATGGTTAATTCAGAGTTGCAGGTTCTACTTAAGAAAATTAGTTCTTTAACACCGATGCTTGAATTCTTTCCTGCTTCCTTCAGATAGTTATGGTACAGTTTTTTCCCCGGCGCCCCGGCCTTGCTGACCAGGTCACGCGGGGCGCAGTATTACATTGTGGACTACGAAATGCTACAGTGTTAATGTTTCGTGCTAGCTCATGCCCAACTTTCTCATGGGAACGCGCTCGCAGCGGATCTGCCATGGTGTTGCGGCAGCAGGGATGCTTGAAAGCCCTCCAAAGGTGGGGGCTGCGCTACAGTGCGCTAAACTCACGCCATCTTTGCTAACCAAGATGGCTTCTAGGCCTGACTAAACTTTAGTATATGCGAACGGTGGATACGTGGGGGTAATGTCATCGGTGGGCGAACCCTCCTCCACCTGGGCCCGGGTGGCGTGAGGGGGCGCCCAACGAGCCATGGTCCTCACCTGGGGAGAATGATGCAGGTGAGGGGGGCCTTCAAGGCCTGTCCTCCCCTACAATGGCCTGGTGCACAGCCATCAATTCTGCCACCTGACTACTTCGGGGGCCAATTTTGTATCCAGCGGAGGGTTCTGGGGACTCATTCACCCATGCATTCCCTACGCCAGCCACCAGTTCTTTCTCCCCGTTGTTGTCAACATGGTAAGAGCATCCATCCACATACACAGTGGGCATTCCCTCACACTTGTCTTCTTCAAAGACTTTGTGTGGGGAATTAAGGTATGCCTCCGTGTTGTCCTTCATTTTTAGACTTTCGTCCTCAAGACAGTTTTCTCTGGCACAATCATGCAAGTCAGCCAGACCTTGCGCTAGGGGACTCTTCTTGTTTTGGCCATATCTGACCTCCACAGGAAAGCCTTGCATTGACAGAATCCAGGAAGTAATTCGGGAATTACTCACATTTCCGGCCCGGATTCTGTCACTTTGGAGATATTGCAGAGGCTGGTGTGGAGTCTCCACTATGATGTGTTCCCCCTGGATAAACGGGCGGTAATTCTTCAATGCCCACACCGTTGCCAGGAGTGCCTTCTCACAATCGTTGAATTTTTCCTCCACAGAGGATAAAGTTTTGCTCGCATAGGAGATTACTTTATTGACCTTGTCATGCTTTTGATATAATACTGCCGTCAAGCACGTATTAGAGAACCCCGTCTCCAGGAAGAACTCCTTGTTTCTGACAGGGTAAGCAAGGCAGGGCGCTTGTGAGAGGCTTCTTTTGAGTTGTTTTACTGCCTCGGATTGTTCTGGACCCCATTCCCACTTGACCCCCCCTTCAGGAGATGAATCAGGGGTCTGGTGATCTCTGCGTAGCCCTCAATGAACTTCCTGCTGTAATTAGTCAGTCCAAGGAGGCTCCTTAGTTCCCGCAGAGTTGTGGGGTCTTTCAGTTTCTGAAGTGCTTCCACTTTCTTTTCCTGGGGACAAAGACCCTGAGGAGTAATCTCATGCCCCAAGAAATTAACACGGGTTCTACACCACTGTGCTTTCTGAAAGGAAAGTTTTGCTCCGGCGGCCCTCAACTGTGTCAGAACATAACGGATCTCCGCTATGTGTTCCTCCACAGATGAACTTTTGATGAGGACATCATCTACATAAGCCAGGTTACCCCTTGCACCCAAGTCGGGCATGGCCTTGTGTAGAAAAATGTTGAATTCATTGCCGGAGTTGAGGTATCCGAAGGGAGTCCGGGTCCAGGTGTACTGCTGGCCCCCAAAGGTAAAAGCCAGCTTGTATTGGTCCTCCCTACTGACAGGCACAGTCCAGTATCCATTGGTCAGGTCTATTGCAGTGAATACCTGTGACCCCTGGATCTGGGCCAGCCCTTGGTCAATGTAGGGCAGAGGCCATCGGGAAGTATGGACCCGTTTGTTGAGCTCACTAAGGTCGGCACAGAGTCTCCACTGGCCGTTTGGCTTCAATATTCCCAGCACCGGATTATTGAAGGTGCTGTGGACTGGACGGATTATTCCCCGGGACTCAAGGTTCTTAATTATTTCAGTAAGGGACTCCATGGATGCGAGAGGCAAGCGATATTGCTTCACAAACACTGGAGTCATGCCAGGGTCCGTGGGGATTGTTGTTGTGTGGATGTCAGTGCGACCACAGTCATATGAGTCTACCGCAAAGAGATCTTGGAAATCCAAGAAAACTTGTTTCAACTTTTGCTTTTGTTCCAGAGTCACACAGGCATCAGCTAGGTTGACTCTCTCTTCCACCATCTGCCTGAAGCCTGGAAAGACTTCTGGTCTGGCTATCTCCGCGGCCTCCTCCAGCTGGGTGGAGAAGTCCCTGGTCAGAGTGCTGATTTGGACCGGAGGCTTCAGGTGGGAAAGGCAGCCCTCATGGACCTGGAAAATCACCTCATCCCTCCTGAAGTCACACGTCACATCTTCCTTACCATAAGGGCAGGAAGTGTACACCAGGAAGTTCCCCCCATGCCGGGTAAAAATCCTGTCTGGTGTTGTATTGTCCTCACTGTCACTGTCAACACAGTCCTTGGGGATTGGTCCTAACAGTTTGTTACCTAAATCAATGGAAAAATGTCGGTCATCAACCGCCATTCCAATAATGGTGCCTGCGGCTAGAGTAATACTCTTTAAGTCGCTGTTATCCACCTCTATTAGAATGGTGTCATGTTCTATGTTGACTAATGGTGTTGGGTTTACCCCCAACCCTTGCTGTTGGAGAGAAGCATTTAGATGTATGTAAGCATCAGGGTTTTTCAACTCTTGTCCCCTTTTAACTTTCACTTCCAGGGAGAATTGTCGGGTCCTTTCTGGGATGGTGACTTCCTCTTTAACCTGAATTTCAACTGCATAAGGTAGCAATTGAGCTGACCTAAATGCTTTTTCTGGATCATCAAAGCCCATGGGATTATCCGCTAATCGGGACCAAGCTTTGAAGTTTATTAGGTCCAAACTAATGGCAAAGCGATTGAGAATGTCACTGCCTAAGTAAAAGGCGGCAGTGACGTCTCGCACGACCCAACAATTATGGACTATGCTCTTGTTGCCAATGGAGATTTTGAGCATACACCTGCTTGGCAGGAGATGTTTGGAATTAGGTGCTTCCAGGTCCATTTCCCATTTGTCTATCAGTTTGAGGGTGGGAACGGCTGGATCTTTTGGGAGTTGGCGAAACATGGCTTCGCTGATGAAGCTCTTACCATTGTTCACGCACACTCGAGCGAGAACAGAGTCCTTCCCATCATTTAACTGAACAGGGATGAACAACTGCTCTCCAATTTGCTGAATATCAGCCAGGCTTTGAGCTGATTTCACATCTTTCTGGACTATAGGAGTGGGAGTTTCAGATTGTGGATTGGTATAGAATTTCAGAGTGTTTCCTTCCAGCGTGGAATACCACTTTAGACTGGAAGGAAGGTTGATTTTCAGAAATAGAGAGGACCCCCCATCACCAGTCTGTTGTCCTACTGCTATTACTGTCACGTCTGGAATTTGGTTGTTCTGGAAGTGGAATTCTACTTGGTCAGATTTTTGTTCAACCATGTGGCAGGTGCCGTTTAAACTAACATGGTTGACACTCTGTTTTAATTTTATTGGTCGGCTAGTCTGGGTCCAGAGGACCTTGTTTACGCAATCTATTAGGGGTGACAACCTTCTCAGGAGGTCATTCCCTAGTAAACAAGGGGTGCCCTCTGGGGTCACAACTATGACCGGGTGTTTCAACTTGTGTCGCCCGATCTTAATGTCCAAGTCTGCCGTCCCCTCGACAGGAATTTCCTTCCCGTCAAAGTTCTGGAGTTGTCCAGGAAGAGAGGTGAGAGGAATTTGGTAATTCTCTCCCCTTCCTGCATTCAGTTCGTCAAAGGCCCTTCTGGACAGAAGGGTAGCTTGAGATCCAGTGTCCACCAGTGCCGAGATTGTACCCTGCCCCTGTACTTGTACCGGGGCATAATATCTTCCCTCCTTCTCCTCAAGGCGGCACAGATAATGTACATTTTTGGACAACTGGTGGGCTAATTTTCTGGTTTTGGACATTGCAAGAGAAGAAATTCGGGCAGAATTCTGTGGAGAGCCTTGGGAATCTGAAAGAAAAAGTTTGCAACTGGAGATCAGAGCCATTGTGGGTTCCCCTGGTTCCGGTTCTGGGCCGCCCCCCCCTTTTTGGAGGCAGTCACCAGGATGGGTTTGAACCAGGGGATTTTCTTGCTGTTGGTTCTGGGATGAGATGGTGGGCGGCGGTAGCTCAGTCTCCACATCTCCCCAGTCTGGATTTGCATCCCTAGGGACCCATTTTTCTTTGGGAGGAGTTCCCCCCTCTCTGAAGGAGACGATCCTTTTCCCAGGATCCTCTGAGGATCCATCTCCCTCAAATTGGAAGATCTGTACCTCCTCCTCAAACTGAGTCTGTTTGGGTCTTTTGTTTCTCCTACCCCCCCTCTGCTCCTTAGGAGGCAGACTTTCAGGGGGAAGAGATTTTGTTTCCGGTTCCTGAGTTTCCAGGGGCTGTTTACAAGTGAGGAAGGAAGCTTCCTCCAAGGCTTTACACCCCCCTTCCCTTTGTGCCTCCTCCCTGGGAACCGGTGAGTTATCGGGGTGCTGCCCCCGTCATTGTTCTGGAGCACCAGGTCTAGAGTTGGGTGCGTTCTGCGCCGGCACGCCCATCTGAGGGTTCTGCTGAGCCCTCAGTATGTGACCCAGATCCCGCGCCATGTTTTGAACCTGGCGCTCTAAGTGGGAAACCCGCTCAGGCTGATACGGGGCCCTGTTTTCTCCCCTGGGCTGATCCCGGGAAGGGTAGCTGTCCCTCCTCTGGTAATACCCCGGGTTGGGAAGATTTGGGTACCCCTCCACCCTTGGCCTCCCCTCTCCCGGATTCAGTGGTCTGGGCTCAGGGAATTGGGGAAAGAAGGATGGATGGTTTTGGGGCTGAAAGTCGGGTGGATATCTGGGGAAAAAGTTCTGCCCAGGGTTTGGTA
Source organism: Ambystoma mexicanum (assembly GCF_040938575.1). Lineage (NCBI taxonomy): Eukaryota > Metazoa > Chordata > Amphibia > Caudata > Ambystomatidae > Ambystoma > Ambystoma mexicanum. The sequence continues at coordinate 134,639,061 of NC_090934.1, read as the reverse complement.
AATTTCTGCCCTCCTGTGGGAAGTTTGGAGGGAAGTTCCCTGGGTTCGGTGCTCGGTTGGATCCCCCCCCTTGGGCTGGGGGAGTCCACACATAACCCAGGATTGGACTGTTACCTTTGTAGCGAGGACTTACATAGTCAGGAGAGCGAGGGACCCCATTGGGGCTGCCTCCCTGGCTCCCTGTCTGTGACTGGCCCGAGGACCTTCTGGGCCTAGCATTATTAGGTGCAGGTAGGTTTTTAGGCCCCCCCATCTCCAAATCCAAAACGGGGGTGACCTTTACCTCTGCCACCTTGGAGCAGCAGGGGTGCTGTTGGCTTTGGGGTTTTTCTGGGCATTACTTTTGCTTTCTACCGGTTTCTGCACCTCATAGATCCGGGTAGCCTGTTCAATGACCCAGTCTAAAGATCTTTTCTCGTGAAAATCCCTCACGAGCTGGGTCATTATGTATTTGGGCAAGGCATGAAAAAATGTATTAATGAATTCTCTACTGTCTGTGCGCACCCTTCTGGTGGTCTGCGCAAAAGCACGTTTCAGTTCTTGCACAAATTCTTGTGGGGCCTGATCCTCCCCACATTGCAAATTGTAGGCTGCCTTGCGAGCCTCTTGAGGATTTCTGTGAACAGAAAAATGTTTCAAGATGGCCGCCTTATAGGTGGACCATCTTAAATGATTTTGGTCCTCCAGCCCCGCAAAGAAACTGGAGTATTCCGGGGAGAAGGTCCACTTTACATATTGAATACAGCTTTGGCTGTCCTTCAAATGGAAAGTCTCCATCATTTGCTCAAACAACTCTAAGTGCTCCCAAACAGAATACTTAGCGTTCTTATGGTAAGGCGTGATGACGCTCCTGATTGCCTTAATCTGTTTTAAGGGGTCCTTAAGCAAGGGCCTTTTTGCCTTATTGGCCTTTTTGGTTCGGGTAACCCTTGTCCATTCATCCTCGGACTCAGAGGCACTGCTCCCAGAGGTTCCCGTCTGTTCTTCCAGGTTTTCCCGGATTCTGCGAGCCTGGGAATGGCTGGCAGAATGTGGGGACCTGGTCTCCTGTGTCCTGCGCAGTTCAGAGGAGTCTTCAGATTCCTCCTTGCTGCCAGGATTTGCTGGGTACCCCCCCCACTGACCTAACTGGGCAGAGGTTTTCAGGATGCCCTTAATGGGCCTATTCTCCCGGGGTTCCCCACTGAATTGCACCATGCTTGGGTGCCCATGCCCAGATGCCCGCCCATCCATTCCTGGGAGGTACTGGCCTATGAGCCCCATGCTTCTGGCTGGATAGTAATCTGCCATCCCTGTGGCCCGGTGCTCATGTGCACCAGGGGACATGGGGGTGGCAGAGTCCAGGGACTGAGAGGTATGAGGGCCTCTGGTACTAGGGCTGCTGAGGTTATGCTCCGGAGTTTCCATTTCCCAGCGAACCTCATCTCTATCCGCCCCTGCTCCCTGTTGCAATGCAAGAGCCTGCATTTGTGCCTTCAGTTCCTCAGTTAAGGCCTTACTAGACTCTATCAGTCTCTCCTGCATCGCTACCTGTTGCTGGAGCCTCTCATTGTGCTGGCAGAGAGCCTCATTCTCTCTCTGTGTTTCCTGATTGGTCCTGGAGCACTGGGCCAGTCTTTGCTGCAGGAGGGTTACCTCCTGAGCGGTGTCCCTATTGGCCTGCTCCTTTCTTGCTAGAGCATCCTCCACCCTCCTGGTGTGCTCTAACAAGTTCTGGTGTTCTTTTTGGAGGTCACCCAGTCCCTGGTGGGCCAGGTGATTTTCTTCCATTTTTCTTTTTAAATGGCAGACTTCCTGGCCTAAGGCGTCTCTTTCCTGACTAAGAGCCTGCATTTGTGCCGCCAGGTCGTCCCTTTGCCGTTGAAAGGCACCAGCTTTTTGGCGCTCCTCATCAAACTCTGCCTGGGTATCCAGGTCTTTCAGAATCAGTTTATTGCTCTCTGCCTTCTCCCTATCTAGGTGGCTTTGCAGGATGACTACCTGCTCAGCACATGCCCTATTGAAGTCTAGCTGTTGCTCCAGCTTTTTCTGGCTTTGCAGTAGGGAGTCCAAACCTTCTTGGTGTTCCTTCTGCAAGGCCAGAAATCTGGTATCCTGTTCTGACTTTTCCTTTTGCAGCACATCCATATCCTCCTTTATTTTAGTGATGTACTGTCTGGTCTCATTTTCTGACTCCTGGCTTCTGTGCAGCCTTTGCTCAGAAGAGTCCAGATCAGATTGGGCCTTCTGTAATGCCAGCAGTTGCCTAATCGCCAGATCTTGGCCTTCAGCACGTTTGTCCTGCATGGCTCCCATATGTAAATATAAATATGCTGCTACCCTGGCAATCATGTGGTGCTCATCCTTGGCCTTCGGGGCCATGTATAGTTCACTCAGGGCCACATGTAGGGGACCCTGATCTCTATATATATCTGACCCTGTTTCAGTGATCTGTTGTGTGATTGCCTGCAACCACGCATCCTGGCCCTGTTCGGTCCATTCACCTCTCACAAATAGCTTATGTAAGAGGTGCTCTCTGGCTATTTTCATGTCCACGAGTGTCGTCATTCTGGAAATTTGATTTCCTTCCTGACTTACAAGAGTTAGTATTTTATTCTTGCAAAACAGACCGTTTCCTTGGAGCGTTCCTTTTTGAGGAGTGCTTTACAGCGTAACACAGAGTGGTGATCCGACTGGATATGTGTATCTGGTCAGCTGGCACGCTGTATTAATCTGCACAAATGGTAAATCTAACCCAAACGTCCGGCCCGAGCCCCCAATTTGTAAGAGGATTCAATTCAGCACTACAGCTAAGTCAACGCCTAGTCTAGAATACTGAATGAAAACCCTTATTGATATATCTTTATGTCCAGTTCATGCGTTCTGGATGACTACCCCTATATAACACCCCTCTCTTGGAATCCTCCTGACCCCACTGAGCCAACAAGTAGTCCTGTTTTCTCAAGTTAAAAGGTTTATTTGATAATTTAAACAATAGATATATATATCACACTTTATAATAAATTAATAATTGAATATCACACTTAATCTGATATGATAAAGATTAACAACGGAGAATCTGGCACTAGCACACTTCTTTATAATCACTAAGGAGTTGACATGAAATGGATAAGATAGCAACAATACTTTTATGGTTTCAAATGGATGCAATGTTAAATGAAATGCAGTACAGAAAATAACTTGATATGATTTCAGCAAAAGACAATGTAATCACTTTCTTGGACAATATGCAATGCAAGGAAATGGAAGGAAGGCACACAGTTCTCAGAAATGCAATCAAATGTGATTCAGTTCACCCCAGCAAACTTAGGCTACAGAAGTTTGAAAACACAGGCCCAAAATGCTTTGATATGTGCTGGCAATGGAGTGAAAAATATGCTAAATTGCTTTTAATTCCCTGTAGAGGTTCAGGGTGAGTGGTATCTAGTTAATATTAGCCCAGGCTTACACTAGCAATGATTCAGGGATAGTTAGCAGGTTAAACGAATTTTTCTTGCAAGCAGCAGCAGATTTTTTACACGTGGAGAAATTTGCAAATCGCTGTAAAATTCGCGAATGCGCCGGGCGCTATTACAGAACTACAAGGATTACCACGATCGTTTTGGGGTCCTAGGAAAGCCTAGGATCTCAGCTACCAGATGAAAGTTACTGCAAGTCTCTAAGACAAACGGTCGCGGAGATATGAGCGATTTAGTAAAGGTCGTTTTTCAGATTTGAAATTTTAAAGTTCAAAGTGGCAAGTGACAGTTTGCAACTAGAAATGACAGGTGACAGATTTGGAGCTAACTAGAAATGACAGGTGACAGATTTGGAGCTATCAGGCAGTTCTACTTAGATTAAAATAGATTGAATTATATTATTTTAACTAAGAGATTGGTTCTGCACAGTTTTGCTAGGTACTCACACTATATTCTTGAATTAAATGGGCCTCGTCACGGATCTGGTCAGGTTTTGGACTGGACTCTGCACTTCACAGTGATCGGGGTCAGCACTCTCTCTCTCTGGGTACAGCACTGCTTCTGGATTCTGGAGATTGAGGGATTTGAAGTCTCTGTTTATCTTGGAGTCTAAGTGTTGGCTCTTTGAAGGTTGATGGAGGTAGAGTATGGATTTTCCGGCAGAGCTTCCAGCTGCAGATGGAAATGAAGGTCCCTATCTGTCCTGTCTGTCTGCTTTTATGTGTTTTGAGAGTGGGTGTGTGTGCAGCATCACTAGACCCTGCCCCTCTCCACTTGCCATTGGTCAAGCTTCCATTTCTCACTTGATTGGGGGAGCTAAGTTGTGTCAGAGTGATGTCAGCCATTTATGATCTCTTGAAAAAAACTCCCCTGTCATCTGTGCACCCAAATCTATATATGATCAAAATACATATGTCACAGTTACACAGTTGTTTGAAATTACATACCCATGTCACATATCACATGAGGTATACTCTGTCCCAAATCTGCTGTTCCTGGGGGCTTGCATTCAGAAATGGCACATATTTCACTTTTTAACTGATTTTGCCATTTCTGACATTGACCCCACTTTACATACATGTGCGCAGGGAGTAGGGACATTAATTGATGAAGTTTCAGATTTTTAACATGCATACATTTAGAGTAATATCCACTTTTCCGCTAACACCCCCCTGAACATACCACCGGTTCTAAAAACCTCTTAAATTGTGGGCAGAAAAATCACAAGAATTATGGTATCATTTATAACATTTTCACATGTCCGCTCTATGAATGATCCATCTTTTTAAAGTTATGTTCTGGCTCCAAAGGGGTGTGGTTTCCCAGGTCACATGGTGGAAATACTGGTTTTTCCAGTTCTGCCAAGCTAGCTTGCTCTCACAGGCAGTGCCCCTCCCAGCTTCTTCAGGAGGAAGCCACTTTACGACCCCCGCTAATAAAACATTTGCCTGAGTCAGGACAGGGCATTGTTCAGAGCTCCTGTATTCTGTAGGGGGCTCCCCTTAATTCAATTATCAGAGAGATGGCATATCCTTAGTGTGGCCAGCAAAATGCAGATAGACCTGGGAACACAGTTGTGACTCAAGTTTCACTCCTGATGGGGGTAGTTGCCAGGCAAAATTCAGTTCCTTAAGCCAGTTTTTTTTTTTAGATAAAATGTCACTTCTGTTCCCCAGTTTCTGCATTCAAATAAACTAAACATTTTTACATATGCAGCTAGAATGCTGATTCTAAGTTTAAAACTATGGCATTTAAACAATTGCAACCTATGTGGCACTCAAACATAGGTCACTCAGTTAATTTAAACATTTTCAATTTTGGTGGTTTTAAATCCAGTTTCAGTTAGTCTTAAGCTGCTGACATGCACAGCTTAGCCAGTTTAGTTATACATTGTTTTGTGCTCTTCATTTCCCAGATTTTGTAAGCACACAAAACTCCATTCTGCCAAATGTCTGCTGGTGTTCAGTGAATATTTTGCACATGTTGCAATGTTTGAAAATAGGCATTTTGAGCCTGCCTTCAGAGAAACACAGGGTGGTTTTAAAGCGCTTTGAAGCTAACCGGCGCTACTGTTTTTCCTTTGGCAACCCATTTCCCTCATGGCAACCCGGCCTATCATTCTCGCACGGGTGGGTGGCAAGTGAGGCAACCATTTTGGTGTGCGCACAAACTGCGCAGCTTTCCTGGATTTCGGCGCACATGTGGGTTTTCCGCCATCTTGAATTTTCTAAGCCCACAGCACCAATTGTTGTAGCATGATAGCTTGCACGTGGGTCAAGACACCCAACAGAATGCAAATGCATTGAAAAAATGCATTAGGAAATGCATTTTTTTCAATTTCTTTAATTGGGGGGACTCCCATCCCCCATTTTTTTAACCCCTTAAAACCCATTTAATAAAAAATAAAACCTTTACCTTTAAAAAAATTCATTTTTTCAATGCTTTTTTTAATGCTTTTGCATTTGATCCTATATTTTCGAGGGAATCACTGGATACCTCGTATATTATGTGTACTGGCAACATCTCAATACTCATAGCCACTGTTCATTTTTTTAATAGTTTCAATTTTCATACGACTGAATTTTATGGAAATGAGATACTATGTTTTTCATTCGTTTTATTTTGATGTTTCTTTTTAATGATTGTTAACTTTCACTGCTGTGTTGCATTTTATTTTCTGTTTTTGTATTCATATTGATAAGCTGGGGCAAACCAGAAAAAACAATAAAAAATAATTTTAAAAAATTGAGACTTTACTGGGCATGACAAATCAAGTGGGACTTGTGAGAGCAATGGGGCTACCCACATTGGACTGTTGCAATATTATCTGCATGGGCACCCCAAAGAATGCTTTTATTTATTTTAACCAATTACAACTTCTCAAGAACAAAGCTGCCAGAATGAAACCGAGCTATGAGCTGAGAAACAATATATGTGTTTGTTTGATAGCTAAGGTTAGCGGTTTGCCCAGAAATGCCATACAGAAAACAGACAGGAAGCGGAGGGAGTGCCTTTTCAAGGTTTAAGGAGTATATGATATCATAGGTTATTTATAAAGCGCTTAATACCCAGAAGTTTTTAAGCGAGGACCCGGTGATCGCACCTGTGTTGAACCTGGGTAGCTAGCATGTTGCCCCTGAGCTATCCTCCCGAGACTGTACATGGGTAGAACCGAACTGGGTGTTGGGGGGGGTGGGGGCACAGAGTATGGAGATATGATATGTTGACCGCAGGAGACAGAGTGACTTACTCAAATAAAATGACAATTTGGGCCATGGGCCAGTGATTGTAAAAATACATATTTACAGTTGTTTAGCATCAAGCTAGTGCAGTCAGGGATTTATGTTTTGGGGGCTGACATGGGGGTAGAGGATTCTTTACTAGCGTGCAGGTGTAGCTTGCGCCTGGCTTTAAATAGTTAGAATGATGGGACTGGGTTGGTGCCAGAGGGAGAGCAGTACACTGGTGTGGGTGGGGGGTGGGGGCGTGGTGTAGAAAAGGAGCAGAAGCGGGAGGCAGAGTGGGGGTAAGAGGGCAGGCATGGGAATTAAAAGGCTGTGAAGAGCTAGAGAGTGGAGAGCCCAAGCACATGACTAGTGGGAATGGGCCAGCCAGATATTGGGGGGCTAGTGGATAGATTTAAAAATAAGGTCCAGGAACATGAAGTGAGATTTTGCTTAGAGCGCCGCACGGCGTAGTGATGGTGCGCTCTTGTGGAAGGAGATATACGCAGGCTGTAGAAGGAGCATGTGTTAAAGTTGGGTTTTCTGTTGAGAAAGAGTAGACGGGGAAGCCCACATGTAGGCTGGTGCAGTGGTGGTCGCTTTGCAGGGTGGTGGGTGCGGATCTTCTCAAACTTAGAAGGTGGATCTGTCTTTGCGATTGAGGGAGTCCGCAAGAGAGATAGGTTGGCATTTGAAGCGGGAGGAAGATGACTTCCACAGAGTTTTCGCATCCGGCACAGTGTCACGCCAGCTCTTGAGACCTCAAGGAATCACCAAATTAGGCTAAAAGCATTCAGCTTTGTCAACCCGGCCTATGAGGGAAAAACCCCAAAGTGCCTGCCCCAACTTCTCCATAAGCATAATCCCCCCGGAAACCTAAGATCTGCTTCGGTTCGAGGGTGGTTAATCATGCAGGAAATCCAAGGTTCCAAATTGGGGAGCAACCTGTCCTCCTCTCTTTGCAACAAAAAAATAACTTAATGAAATTTCCAAAACTGTAGATTGGAGACTGTGGCAATGGCGCCTTCAGGGTCACCTTCATCACTATTGGGGGCTGTTTTGCTGTGACTTTATCGCGCTGGGTCACCTATCCTTTTGCTGGTCAATGCCCTGTGAATGGTTATTTTAGTGCCTCTCCTACCTCCCACTTCACCCGCTGTGGCGCTATAAAGCAGCCTTGGTTCTGCAACGTGCCCAGTATGTCAATTCCCAATAAGCAGCTCCACTATAATGTCATTTTGTATGGCAAAAGCCAGCTTAAAACCGTTTCAGAGAACTGCTACACACGTATCCAACGCATGACCTATTCCCATCTGCCTATTTTACATATCATGACCAAGCAAAGTGTTCTTTAGGTTGCCAAGTCAGGCATGTGTAGCCGGGGTGATCAATTCTTGCAGTTAATTAGAACGATCCGGCAAAGGAAGGTTGGGTTTCTCAGGGAAATGCTGACATAGCAACTGCAATAGACATGAAAATGAAATATTAAGGCATTCATTACAAGAAGTGATTAAGTCTTGGACATTTACATTAATACCGATTATCCGGGAAGTCATCCTATAAAAATACAAAATAAAAGGGTCGAGTAATCCTCCCTTTCACAATCCTGATGCCTCATTAAACTCCTTCACGCTTCCTCCTGTGGGAACTATGCCCCCGACCCCTCCCCCTCCCCGATATCGCTTTCTGCACTAGCACAAACACAGGCACTGTGCATGAAATGCACTCTCCATAGTAGTGAATGTGCACCTCCAGAGACATATGTACAGAGCCCCGAGTTGCAAAAGGTTCTGAGCATTGACTGATCACCCCGAAGGTACTCAGAAGCAGCCATATTTTTTCAATAGAGGTGCACAAAGTCCCGGGCTTATCCTGGGGCAGCCTGCATGCTCTGGGCCAGGCAGAGGTCAGGGCTTTGCTATTCCAGCCACAGACATGAATATAGCTCAGCCTCAGGGCTAAATAGTGATGGGCAGACTTGCCAATATGGGCCTTGCGTGACCATCAAATCGCTCTATGGAGAGTCGCCCTATCTTGGGACTGTACCGCCAGGTTTTTGGGTATTGACGAATCTTGCTTCAGGGTCCTGAGCCTGGCGTTCAGTCTAGCATGCTGTAAACGCCTGCAAACCTTTCAAACCACATGGTAGCCTGAGTTGCGTAATTATTCATATTTGTCAAGTCCCATGCCAAAAGGATATTAGTATTAAGCACATTATTTTCATGAGAAAAATCACATTCAAATATAGTATTCACAGATGGGGTTTCCATAAACATTTAGGTAATCACTTGTCAGGTTTGTATGGATACACACTTGTAATTATGTGTTGTATGTCAACACATGTTTCACCCTCTCAGGGCTTTCTCAAGGCTGATCTGATTCAAAATGTTTAGATGGCTCAGTGTCCCTGAGAAAACTTAAAATACTCAAACTCTTTCAGTACAAAATCAGAAAAAACAAAGTTGTTTAACCTTTCTTAAATTACTCTGCCTGTGTGTTGTGTCGTCTCACCTGTGTTGGTTTGTCATTACTGTTGTGTGTACCTGCAGTGAATTGGGTGTGCTGTAATGTTTTTTACTGTTTCTAGTTGCTTCCAGGTTGTTGTTTTGGTTTTCTCAGTGTTTTTGGTTCACATTTTCTGGCTCACTAGATTTCCGGGTCTTTTCTAGTATCTATTTCTAATTGCAGGCAGGAATAAGGAGGGGGATGGTACGCTTGCATGGCTGGAAGGAGAAGGCACTCATAGGAGAGTAGGAGAAGCTAGGTTTCCCCCCGCCAGAGGTAGAACATTCCCCTAAGATTGGCAAGGATGATGGGAACCTCATGCTGTTTTTTGGCGGTGGGTCATGGGCATGGACCATGCATCATTACCAGGCTTTCCATCGCCAGAGAATCTCATCCTGTCGATGAGGAGGGAGAGGAGAATGCAGTGGTTGACGATGTGAAATGCAGTCAAGTGCAATGAGGCATGAGTAGCCCTTATCCATGATTTCTCGGGCATCATCCACCAACTGGATGGTGGCGGTCTCGATGCTACACTTGGGACATAGCCCTGACTGATAGTCATTTAGGAGGCACACTTGTTCGATTCTGGTGAGTAGTTGTGCAGTGACTACTTTTTCCAAGATTTTCCCAATGGGAGGTTGGGAGTGGGCCAGCAATTGGACAGGTTGTCTGGGTGTAGGGCCAGTTTTCCAGCAGGTGGAAAGGGAGGAAGTGGAGAAAGAGGACAACAGAGACATAGGAGTACCTGATGAAACAAAAATAGGAAGAAAACAGCCTTGTCCTCTTAATAATGCCCTAATGGTCTTGGGTTTGGCATTACTTCAACCTGTCACTAAGAGAGACTCTCAAGGTACAAGCATCCCTGGTACTCTCCAGGATGGATGACTGTGGCAAGAAAGTGAGGTGGGCAGAGAAGCCAGGGCTGCCCCCTGGGGAGGATGGCCACGTGGAATCACATGCATGACCAGCAAGAGATATACAGGGCAAATGCTTTCTTCTGCACCACAAATTACATGAGTGACATAGCTGCCAACCCAGGCCTGACCAGTGGCAGTGATAATGTGGGTTGTGGCAGCCCCAGGAGCTAGGGTACAGTACCCCATCATCAAGCATGTCATGCCAAGCATCAGGTAATCAACATAGCTGCACAAACTGCCATAACAGTGGCAGCAGTGACTATGGGCCCATGCAGGCTTATGGCACTGGTTGGGGGCAGCAGCCCACTGCCAGTGCCCACATTTGGGCACATTTTTTGCAGGACCCACTGATGAGGCATCTGGGCACATCCTACTTGCTTGCTCTGGTGCTCCGCAGCTGGTTGGTGCCGGTCAACACAGCATTTGAAGCAGCCATGGAGAGGCATATGGCACCACCATCCTTCCATGCTGTTGGTGGCTGTGCCTGGACTCTAATCGATCATAATCTTCTCCCTGCACCTTTTCCTTCACCACATTGTCACTCTATGACATGTGCATCTTCCACTCTCTTCGAGAGATGGACACTGAATGTTGTCCACCGCGTCTGGCACAAGTTGCACTCAGGTATTCGTTGCTCCTTATCTTCTACCCAATGGCATGTCTGTCATTCATTCACTTCAAGATGTGGACAATAAATAGTATCACTTGCCTCCCAGAATCTCTGCTGCTTTCTCTCACATGTTTGTTTGTTTGTTTGTTTTATTATTTGTAATGCGCGTCAGACCCGAAGGTATCAGGGCACGGAAGAAACAAGACCATTTTCAGCTTGGGTTACAGAGCTGTACATATATATATGCAGAAGCATATATATATATATATATATACATACATATATCAGTTGAGTGTGTGTCTTATACAAACTCCCCTCAGGAATTCCCTGCTCCTCCTCTTCCACTCAAGTGTCACTTGAGGGCGCGTGTGTCATCCACTCACTTGAAGAGATTGACACTGAATGGTATCTCCTGCCTCCCAGAATCTCTGCTACTTTCCACCTCCTCCTCTCTAGTGTATCCTGTTCACATGTGTCATTCACATACTCCAAGAGGTAGAAATTGAACAGTATCTTAAACATTTCTGAATCTCTGCTACTTTCTCATTTGTATTGAGACTAGCTGCCCTCAGGGATTCTCTGATCCTCCTCCACCTCTCAAGTGCCACCTGTGGGCACGTGGCATTCACTTACTTCAATAGGTTGAATTTGGAAGGTATCTCTCACCTTCCTGGATCTTTGCTACTTTCTCCCTCAAATATCGAACACGCGTGTGCTTTGAATGAGCTGCCCTCTCTGCTCCTCCTCTCAAGTGTCACCTGATGGCATGCGTGTTGTTCACTTACTTCAAGAGGTGGTATTTCCCACCTTCCTGAATCCCTGCTATTTTCTCCCACAGATATTACATAAGCTGTGTCTTGCACGCGCTGTCTTTAGGGATTCCTTACTCTTCCACCTCTACCCAAGCATGCCCTGAAGTCACATGTGTCGGTCACTCACATCAAGAGGTGGAAACTCCTTGAATCGCTGCTCCATTGGCCCACAAATATCTCGCACAAGCTGCCCTCATAAATACCTGTTCCTCCTGCTCGATGTCCCGCATCCAATGGCACTCTATGGCACATGTGTCCTTCACTCGCTTCAAGAGTCAGACATGCAATTGGATCCCAAATCTCCGCTCCTTTCTCCCGCAAATATTGTATGAACATGTGTCTTGGGCAAGCTAGCCCCAGGGATTCTCGCCTCCTCCTGCTCCTCCCGAGTATGAAGCACAAGCCGGATACAGATTTTGTTTTGTCATGTCATTTATTTCGGTTACAGCCACTTAAAGACACTGAATGTCCAGTATGACCTCTATCCCACAATCACTCCTTTTTGTCCCAGAATCCCACAGTTAACAAAGCTGCTCTCTTTGTCAGGGACTCATCTGTCTAGATTCTCCTGATGGGAAGGCAAGTGTATAGCTTCATAACTCATCCCCTGTCACTTTACAGGTAAGCTTTTCCTTACCCCTTAAGTGCCAGGCTATTATTGAAGTCTATGTAAAAAGGACGAGTATACTCGTCCTTGGTTAATGGGATTTCAAAATATATAAAAACTTGTATTCAGCCTTTCCTTTCCACATGTGGTTTAACTGTGTTATATCTGATATGTTTGTGAACTCAGCAACCTAGGAATTTTCATTTCATTCTTTGTATGCATTCTTCTACATTCATTAAGGGTTACTGGGTAATAGTATGTTAGTGGCGTGGAAAGGGGAGGTTGCATTCTTGCAAGCGCCAACATGGTGTTGTTTGCATATCTTCTAGGGAGGAGCTGAGGTGTTTTCATCAGGCAGAGGTCATGGAGAGAAGTAGGCATTTAGTCTTAAACAGTTCGGGTGGGAGAGGAAAAAGTTGACCTGCAAGCAGTTTCTGAAAGTGATCAAGGTGGAGTTTGTTTTCTAAGCTCTGTTCTAAGCTAGTTGGGCTGGGAGAGGAACAGGTTGACCTGCTAGCAGTTTCTGAAAGTGATCAAGGAGTAGTTTGTTTTCTAAGCTCTGTTCTAAGCTAGTTGGGCTGGGAGAGGAAAAGGTTGACCTGCTAGCAGTTTCTGAAAGTGATCAAGGAGGAGTTTATTTTCTAAGCTCTGTTCTAAGCTAGTTGTGCTTGGAGAGGAACAGGTTGACCTGCTAGCAGTTTCTGAAAGTGGTCAGGGAGATGTCTGTTTTCTAAGCTCTGTTCTAAGCTAGTTGGGTTGGGAGTGGAAAAAGGTTGACCTGCTAGCAGTTTCTGAAAGTGGTCAGGGAGGATTCTATTTTCTAAGCTCTGTTCTAAGCTAGTTGGGGTAGGAGAGGAAAAAGTTGACCTGCTAGCAGTTTCTGATGTGTTCAGAGAGGAGTCTGCTTTCTAAGTTCTGTTCTAAGCTATTTGGGCTGGAAGAGGAAAAGGTTGACCTGCTAGCAGTTTCTGAAAGTGGTCAGGGAGAAGTCTGTTTTCTAAGCTCAGTTCTAAGCTGGTTGGGTTGAGAGAGGAAAAAGTTGACCTGCTAGCAGTTTCTGAAAGTGGTCAGGGAGGAGTCTGTTTTCTAGGTTCTGTTCTAAGCTAGTTGGGCTGGGAGAGGAACAGGTTGACCTGCTAGCAGTTTCTGAAAGTGGCCAAGGAGGAGTCTATTTTCTAAGCTCTGTTCTAAGCTAGTTGGGTTGGGAGAGGAAAAGGTTGACCTGCTAGCAACTTCTGAAAGTGGTCAGGGAGAAGTCTGTTTTCTAAGCTCAGTTCTAATCTAGTTGGGTTGGGAGAGGAAAACGTTAACCTGCTAGCAGTTTCTGAAAGTGGTAAGGGAGACGTCTGTTTTCTAAGCTAGTTGGGTTGGGAGAGGAAAAAGGTTGACCTGCTAGCAGTTTCTGATGTGTTCAGAGAGGAGTCTGTTTTATAAGTTCTGTTCTAAGCTATTTGGGCTGGAAGAGGAAAAGGCTGACCTGCTAGCAGTTTCTGAAAGTGGTCAGGGAGAAGTCTGTTTTCTAAGCTCAGTTCTAAGCTAGTTGGGTTGAGAGAGGAAAAAGTTGACCTGCTAGCAGTTTCTGAAAGTGGTCAGGGAGGAGTCTGTTTTCTAGGTTCTGTTCTAAGCTAGTTGGGCTGGGAGAGGAACAGGTTGACCTGCTAGCAGTTTCTGAAAGTGGCCAAGGAGGAGTCTATTTTCTAAGCTCTGTTCTAAGCTAGTTGGGTTGGGAGAGGAAAAGGTTGACCTGCTAGCAGTTTCTGAAAGTGGTCAGGGAGGAGTCAGCTTTCTAAGCTCTGTTCTAAGCTAAGCTGGAGATAGTGGACAGTCTCTGAAAGCCTGAAGCAACCCGATTTTGACACTATGCTGAAGTGTGGTTGCCGATGCCTCTCTTGGGATTTTGGTTCACTTCATAAACTAACCTGGAAGTGGTGTACTGAGTCTGACCCTGCCAGGTACAGTGGCCACGGTAGGCAGACTGGTCACGGAAGCACCCGCACCGTTAACAACGGTGCCTGTGCTTCTGTGCCCCCACTCCCATAAAGTCCTATGGGACTCTATGGGAATGGGGACTTACATTATACCAGCGCCTGACTTTCCGGGCCACCGTAGTTGTAATCTCATGGGGGAACCGGGAAATATTTATGGGTCCGGTGGCATCCCGCCGGTAGCACCGGAAAGGTACTGCTGGACCCATAATGAGGCCCATTGTGTGTGTGTGATGTCACTTCCTCTACCCCTGGCATTTTGGGTGAATTGATATCCGAGGTAGAGAGAGAGGTACATGAAGAACTAACAGGCCGATTCATGGAAATACAGTCAAAAGTATCGCACGCGGCTGGCGCAGAGTTTTCCCGTGCGAATGTCTGCGCCAGCCGCGTGCGATAAAATCCATTTCAGCGCACATCGTATTAATGGATTAATCCTCCAAAACAAGCCGTGGCGCAGCGACCCTGCAGCAGCGCCAGTTACGCCCCCAAGAACGCCCTCGCACAAGGAAAAGCCATCAAAATCGCTAAAACATCGCAAAGGGCTGCGCCAAACCTTGACCAGTTTACCGGACTGCCAAAGCGGGGAAAGTGTATTACGGGTTTCGCGGTAACACGCGATCGGCCTGGGTGCATGGATTTCAGGGGTGCGCGAGAAGTATCACACGCGTTCGGACTGTGTGCGTGTATTCCAGGGGTGCGCGAGAAGTCTTACACGCGTTAGGGCTGGGTGCGTGTATTCCAGGGGAGCGCGAGAAGTTTTACACGCGCTAGGGCTGGGTGCGTGTATTCCAGGGGTGCGCGCGAAGTATTACACGCGATTTGCCTGGGCGCGTGTATTTCAGGGGTGCGCGAGAAGTTTCACACGCGTTAGGGCTGGGTGCGTGTATTTCAGGGGTGCGCGAGAAGTTATACACGCGTTAGGGCTGGGTGCGTGTATTTCAGGGGTGCGCGAGAAATACTACACGCGAATGGGCTGGGTGCGTGTATTTCAGGGGAGCGCGAGAAGTTCTACACGCGTTAGGGCTGGGTGCGTGTATTTCAGGGGTGCGCGAGAAGTCTTACACGCGTTAGGGCTGGGTGCGTGTATTCCAGGGGAGCGCGAGAAGTTTTACACGCGTTAGGGCTGGGTGCTTGTATTTCAGGGGAGCGCGAGAAGTTTTACACGCGTTAGGGCTGGGTGCGTGTATTTCAGGGGTGCGCGAGAAATACTACATGCGAATGGGCTGGGTGCGTGTATTTCAGGGGAGCGCAAGAAGTTCTACACGCGTTAGGGCTGGGTGCGTGTATATCAGGGGTGCGCGAGAAATTCTACACGCGAATGGGCTGGGTGCGTGTATTACAGGGGAGCGCGAGAAGTTTTACACGCGTTAGGGCTGGGTGCGTGTATTTCAGGGGTGCGCGAGAAATTCTACACGCGAATGGGCTTGGTGCGTGTATTTCAGGGGTGCGCGAGAAGTTTCACACGCGTTAGGGCTGGGTGCGTGTATTTCAGGGGTGCGCGAGAAATACTACACGCGAATGGGCTGGGTGCGTGTATTTCAGGGGAGCGCGAGAAGTTCTACACGCGTTAGGGCTGGGTGCGTGTATTTCAGGGGTGCGCGAGAAATACTACACGCGAATGGGCTGGGTGCGTGTATTTCAGGGGAGCGCGAGAAGTATCACACGCGTTAGGGCTGGGTGCGTGTATTTCAGGGGTGCGCGAGAAGTGTTACACGTAATTTGGCAGTGTGGGTCTCCCCTGGTGTACCCTGTACACCCTCCACGGCCTCTGCAGGCAGCCCACACCACAGGGGAGTACCCTGCACCCGTTGCCATGTCCAGCAGGCAGCCCATACACCATGGCCATGTCCCCCTGCACCCCCACCCCCCAGCAGTGTGGGGCACCTGCCAGCAGGCCCCCACTCATGTCCACCAGCACCCCCTCCCCCCAGCAGTGCGGGGCACCTGCCAGCAGGCCCCCACTCATGTTTCACTCATGTCCCCCTGCACCCCCACCCCCCAGCAGTGCGGGGCACCTGCCAGCAGGCCCCCACTCATGTTTCACTCATGTCCCCCTGCACCCCCACCCCCCAGCAGTGTGGGGCACCTGCCAGCAGGCCCCCACTCATGTCCCCCTGCACCCCCACCCCCCAGCAGTGTGGGGCACCTGCCAGCAGGCCCCCACTCATGTCCACCAGCACCCCCACCCCCCAGCAGTGCGGGGCACCTGCCAGCAGGCCCCCACTCATGTCCCACTCATGTGCCCCTTCCCCCAGCACATGACGATCCTCAATCATGTCCCTTATGGCCAGCCCACCCAGCACAAAGACCCCACCAAGTATTACAACCACCCCCATAGTAAAGGCAACTACATGATACAACCCCAATGGCAAGTATGTCAATGAACACATGGCCGTCACCCACACACAATGGCTGCAAGTGAATGTGAAAACCCATATCTTGACATGCATGAAACCAATGAGAGAACACCACACATTGAAGTATGACTGTAAAAATGTATTAAACACAAATGAAAGCAATGCAAATCAAAAAAACAACTATGGGAATAAAAAAAAGAAAAGCTGGATGGCCGTGAAATAATTAAGAACCAGAAATAAAAATCCAAAGAAATCCAAAAGTAATGTTGTCCAAAGTCACAGGCCTACAAATCAAATGCAACTATAAAAAGAAATGGAAAACCATTCCTCCATGGTGATGAAAAACGAAAAAATGAAGATTCCAATGTAGAACTATTCACAACAATCCAGTGTCCATGAGCACAACTGAGGAAAGGAAACCTAACAAAAACTACCTAATAAAAAGATATATAAAAAACGTGGTGCATTGTCCAAGCGCAACCAAAAGAAATAAAAAAAAAAAAGGAAACTTAACACTAAAGAACTATTTACAAGGGCAGCGGGCAAGTCCTGCGGCTCACTCCGTGATGTTGTGGGCCAGGGCATCCTCGAACTCCATGTCGACGTCCTGGAGGCGGGACTCTGTCCTGGCCCCGAGGTCTCGCAGGGACGACGCCATGCCCACCTCCAACTCCCTGCGAGATGCCTCGAGGCACTCAGCCCGCCTCAACGCCCAACGCATGGCGAACTCCGCCCTGACCATGGTGAGCCGCGCCTCTTCCGCCCGCTGCCGCTCCGCATCTATGAGCTGGCCCAACCGCTGCCACACGGAAGACACATCCTGTCCTGGGTCCCCCTGCCCTGCGGCCAATGCCTGCCCCTCCGATGACGAAGGCCCCGAGCCATCATGGCTCCCACTTTCCTGCTGCTGCTGCTGCTGCTGTGCCTGTGCCCTGCCTCCTGCTGCCTGCACATCCTCCATCTGCTGGGGTGCAGTTGCTGGGGTGTCCACCCCTGCTGGACCTACGACTCCCAACTGTGGCAGGGATGGGATCCCCACCGAGCTGGCTGCGTTGGTCGGGGCAGGTCCACAGGGGGCCCTGGTGGCATCTGGGCCGGAAGACGGCATGGAGCACGACTGGCGCATAGTCTCCACAGAGGAGGAGAGGGTCGCCAGAGTGTCCGCCTGGGATGGGGCATCCCTGCTGGTGCATGGTGGTGCAGTCACAGTGTCAGGGACAGTGACATGCCATGCACCTCCACGGCGACCTGTGCTGCCTCCTGCCCCTGGCCCTGGACTGCACCACTTGCACCAGCAGGGATGCCCCCACCAGGCCCCATGTGCGTCTCAGTGACGGCCTCCTCCTCCTCTGTGGAAACCACCAACCTGGATGTCTCCACGCCGTGTTCCGCCGTTGCAAGCCCCTGTGGGAGCTCACCCACCCCTTCCGCTGCAGCCGTGGGGGCATCCCCGCCGCTTGGCTCCACAGCGCCGTCTCCACCCTCTTCTTCACCTTGCGCTGTGTAGAGGGAGACATAGAACACAAGCATCAGGGTACTGTACAATGGTTCCCTAGACCGGAAGCAATAGCAGATGAGTGGCACTGTCATACATCACTTCCAACATGTCCCTCCACAACACATGGGTCAGTGTAGGCAAAACACATGCAGTAACAGGCATGGCGCATGCTATGGACATTAGCATACATGTCCGAGGGACTCTTGAAACATACAATGTTGTCTTGAGACTCACATGCATCATGGCTCATGCCTATCACATGCACACACCTCACCGTAGTTCCATCCATCTGGACTCGTACACCCCAGACACAGTGGATACAAGGATAACTAGGCTGCATCAGTGATTCGGAACATTCTCACAGACATGTGTCATGCATCCATGGCATTTACAAGTCACAGACACGCAGGTCAGACACAGACATGGACACCATACATGTACATGCCATCAGCACCCATCCCTCACCCCCACCCATGTCCAGGAACAGAGACTGGCATGCTTACATGTGTCCATTCTGCATAGAGCTCCCCATGTTGCTGTTGAACACATGCACCAACCATGTGGTTCACACATTACTGGTCTCACATGCATGACAATCATGTCCCAGCATACACACATACGTACATGGCCTATGTCACACATACAGGCAAGTATCAGACAACCAGCACACTGCAACATGCCCTGTCTCACACCTCAATGCTTGACCACTTACCGCTCAACTCCAGACGGGCCTGCCTCCGAAGGATCCGGGCGTGGAGCGCTGGGTCTATACGTTCCAGGACCCTCAGATGGATGGGACTGATGCTGCCCCGGCCCCCCTCCACGAGGCGCCGGGCCTTCATGAGGGTCCTGGACCTCAAATCATCCCAGCGCTTCTTCACATGATGGAATCTTCGGACTGCCACCCCCTCCTTGTTGATGGCAGTCACGATGTCCGCCCAGATCCTATCCCGTCCTTCCCTGTCTGCGCGTCTTGGTCCGAAGAGGGCATCATAATGCCCCAGGACATGCTCCACCAGGACACCAACTTCGGTGGCACTGAAGCTGGTGCCCCTCTGCCTCTTTGGCTGGGGGTTGCCAGTGCTGCCAGATGGTGGTGGGCCCGACATGGCAACCCCAGAGGCAGGAGTGGGTGGGCAAGTGGGTCCTGGGGCTGGGCTGTGGAGCAAGATGGTACTCCAGTCGGGAGTCTTTGGTTCCAGCAGGGGTGGTCACAGCAACTGCACCCCTGGCTGATGTGCAGGCAGCAAATGGCAGGGCACGTGGGCAGCAGGCAGTCAGTCAGGCAGCAGCAGATGGCAGGTGGGAGCATGCTCGGGGCTCTGGGGGGCAGTAATTTGGCCTTCTGGGCAGGAGCGTGGTCTTCCATGTGCTTACGCGTGGCCAGCTTGATACGGAGTGATTTGGCACGTGAAAATCCTGCACGTCTGCGTGTAATTCGAGGAAAGGCCCTTAGCGTGCGAGCACGTCAGCACGCGTACGCGATTTCATTGGCCAGAACTCCCCCTGCGTGTAGGCGCGCCTATGACGTTACGCGCGCGGGTGTTTCCACACGCGATTGGCCTGGGTACGCCCGTGCGCGTCAGAGGCCATGCACACGGGCGTACCCAGGCCAATCGCTTCCGTTTTTTTCTTTTATTTCACCATGGAGCAATGGTTTTTTCTTCTTTCTTCCCCTTTGGATTTCATTTGTTAGACGTGGACTTTGCACCCATTATGATTTGGATTCATTTGGACTCTAATCATTTTCCATGATTTGATTTGAACATGCAGCTTTATTTTTATAATATGCATGATTTTTTAATATTGTTTTATTCACTTATTTTTGCCTTTAATACATTTGGAAATCTTACTTCAATGTGTGGTAATCTTTCATTGGTTTCAGGCATTTCACCATGTGGGTTTTCACATTCACTGGCACCCATTGTGTGTGTTTCATCAACATGTGTTGCTGTCCATACTTGCCATTTGGGTTTTATCATGTTATGGCCATTTCAATGTGGGGTGGATTTAATATTCGGTTGGTCATTACGGCAGGGGTGGGGTGCCGTGGAATTTGGGTGGCCATAGGGACATGATTGGGTGACATGATGATGTGTTGGGGGGGGACATGAGTGGGACATGAGTGGGGGCCTGCTGGCAGGTGCCCCACACTGCTGGGAGGTGGGGGTGCAGGGGGACATGAGTGAAACATGAGTGGGGGCCTGCTGGCAGGTGCCCCGCACTGCTGGGGGGTGGGGGTGCAAGGGGACATGTGTGGGGGCCTGCTGGCAGGTGCCCCACACTGCTGGGGGGTGGGGGTGCTGGGGGACATGAGTGAAACATGAGTGGGGGCCTGCTGGCAGGTGCCCCACACTGCTGGGGGGTGGGGGTGCAAGGGGACATGTGTGGGGGCCTGCTGGCAGGTGCCCCACACTGCTGGGGGGTGGGGGTGCAAGGGGACATGTGGCTTGGCTGGGGGCCATGCCCATGGTGGATGGGCTGCCTGCGGGACATGACCAGGGGTGCAGGGTAGTCCCCTGTGGTGTGAGCTGCCTGCAGGGGCCGTGGAGGGGGTAGAGGGGACATCTGGGAGGACCCACACTGCCAAACGCATGTGGATACACCCACGCTCCCCTGGAATACACGCACCCCGCTCCCCCAGGCCCCATCGCGTGTGAAACTACCCGCAGGCCCCTGGAATACACGCACCCCGCTCCCCCAGGCCCCATCGCATGTGAAACCACCCGCAGGCCCCTGAAATACACGCACCCTGCTCCCCCAGGCCCCATCGCGTGTGAAACCACCCGCAGGCCCCTGGAATACACACACCCCGCTCCCCCAGGCCCCATCGCGTGAGAAACCACCCGCAGGCCCCTGAAATACACGCACCCCGCTCCCCCAGGCCCCATCGCGTGTGCAACCACCCGCAGGCCCCTGAAATACACGCACCCCGCTCCCCCAGGCCCCATCGCGTGAGACCACCCGCAGGCCCCTGTTATACACGCACCCAGCCAAAACGCGTGTAAAACTTCTCGCGCACCCCTGAAATACACGCACCCAGCCCTCACGCGTGTAAAACTTCTCGCGCACCCCTGAAATACACGCACCCAGCCCTCACGCGTGTAGAACTTCTCGCGCACCCCTGAAATACACGCACCCAGCCAAAACGCGTGTAAAACTTCTCGCGCACCCCTGAGATACACACACCCAGCCAAAACGCGTGTAAAACTTCTCGCGCACCCCTGAAATACACGCACCCAGCCCTCACACGTGTAAAACTTCTCGCGCACCCCTGAAATACACGCACCCAGCCAAAACGCGTGTAAAACTTCTCGCGCACCCCTGAGATACATGCACCCAGCCAAAACGCGTGTAAAACTTCTCGCGCACCCCTGAAATACACGCACCCAGCCAAAACGCGTGTAAAACTTCTCGCGCACCCCTGAGATACACGCACCCAGCCAAAACGCGTGTAAAACTTCTTGCGCACCCCTGAAATACACGCACCCAGCCAAAACTCGTGTAAAACTTCTCGCGCTCCCCTGAGATACACGCACCCAGCCAATACGCGTGTAAAACTTCTCGCGCACCCCTGGAATACACGCACCCAGCCCTCACGCGTGTAAAACTTCTTGCGCACCCCTGAAATACACGCACCCAGCCCTCACGCGTGTAAAACTTCTCGCGCAACCCTGAGATACACGCACCCAGCCAAAACGCGTGTAAAACTTCTTGCGCACCCCTGAAATACACGCACCCAGCCAAAACGAGTGTAAAAGTTCTCGCGCACCCCTGAAATACACGCACCCAGCCCTCACGCGTGTAAAACTTCTCGCGCACCCCTGAAATACACGCACCCAGCCAAAACGCGTGTATAACTTCGCGCGCACACCTGAAATGCACGCACACGCTCCCCCAGGCACAATCGCTGAGCTGTGTATACAGTATTTTTTAAGCGCACATTTTGGCGCACATGTTTTGGGACGCTACCGCCTGCTTTCTGTGGTGTACGGGTATGGGCCTGTGCGCGTCTTTGGCCGTGCGCTGTTTTACCCGATTCGATTCCATGAATGCCTGTTGTAGGCGAGCGTCTGGGCGTTCCGCGCACTTGCCTCCTGGACCTCCCCTGTGACGCCCACATTTTCACGAGTTGTTCCCCATTCCGCGTGTCACGCCCCGTTTTCCGCCTACTTTTGGGATGTGCGCCGCGCTATGTGCGAATTAGCTGTGGCTTTATCGCACAGCGTTAGATGACCTGTGTGCTAGCATGCGGCGCGCACTTTTTCAGCGCACATCCCACATTTTGCTCGTGCCCGTGCTTCCATGAATGGATGTGCGCTGTTTTCTGTGCGATATTCTGCGATTTTTTTTTTCTGTGGCATTGCGAATCGCACGTTTTCGCACGCGTGCGCCGGTTTTTCCGCGCACATTATTTCCATGAATCGGCCTGTAAGTGTTTAATGATTTGAGCTCTTACTAAGCATTTCATGCCGGATTCCTCCCACTTCTGTGCATTCACTATATGGCAGACATTATTACTAACCAATTTAATCGTACTCAAGTTATCGACCTCCAAAGGACGAAAGGCTGAGTGAGCCCTGCCCGCGGGTTCAAACTTGCAGGGTGCAGGCTAGCCCTAGTGAATGTGAGCACTTAACTTGTGAGCTATCCACCTTGTGAGCTATCCACCTGCAGAATGCACAATCTCACGTGGTGCTGTGGTGCCATAAAGAGTAGTGCATACCGCAAACCCACAGTAAGACCTGCTTGGTGGGGTGGGGAAAAGTCAAAATCATGGTAAATGGATTGCCCAGTGATGGAATTGGGAACTCACAAACAAAACACTGGTGGGCATGAAGGCACGCAAGGAGATGTCACATTTCTTCTTAGTTTTTATGCACGTTTGCTCCTGATTCTCAGCTCTGTGGCACTACAGGTGTAATTATTACCACATTGAATGGCACCCAATTTATCATATCAACCTCTGAAGGATGAAATTTCATGTCCCATGTGAAGACATCATGAAGCAAGACACAGATAACAGATTCAAAGTTCAAATAAAAATGGTTTATTAACTCCATTGTCAGGATGGCTGAAGGCGTAACTTGCCCTATACGAAAGTGGGATTTCCCTACCCAAAGAAACTAAAGAAAGTCTGAGTCAGGAAGTTCAATTTAAATGTCTGTCTATGTCCAAAAGCTATACCTGCCCTCCGAGTAAAGCTAAACCATCTGAAGGGATGTCAGTAACAAAGGAACTAGTGTTCCAAACTAGGTTCTGAGCTGCTTCCAGCTCCTGGCATACTTTCAGCTCCCCTTCCCAAAGGACATAACAGTTCCACAAAGTAGGGGGTTTCCCTTCCCCAAGTTCAAGACAACATATTTCCAAAAAGGGTCTTGAGGTTCCCTTCCGCAAGACAGCAACAAAGTTCATAAGGTCTCAGGATTCCCATCCCCAAGACGTCAGTTTACCAACTTGTACTAAGTCTCATTCTATCAATATTAAAATACTGTTCCAAGTCAAATTTACACTCCTTTTAGTTTCTTGACAGTTAATTCAGATTGCTTTGCTCTGCTTCACTTCAGCAACCTCTTTTGGCATTCACAAATAGGAGAACCTCGTTCTAGGCGCAGTTGTCGGACCACACGGTCCACCCATTGCAGGTCACGCAACCAGGAACATTAGGCTTTCTAGCCCACACAGGTTCTTCTGTATCTGTACCTGTGTGATGATTCACACTCACTTGGCTTTTCCTTGGCAGCCTCTTGGCTTTACCACAAACTGTTATTTTCTTTGCCAGTTTCTTGACTTTGCTGCAATGTGTTAGCTTTGCCAAAAACCTTAATTTAATTCGGTATTCAATGATGTTGAACTTTTACTTTGCTGCTCACACTTTATCTTATTATTCCTTACAACCTGTTGCCTTGGGTTTATTGTACCTTGCACTTTTTCATTCATTCTGCAATCTATTTTGGCTTCCCAACAGCCCCCAAGAGCGCCTCGGTTCGAGTGCTCTTCCCTTTTCACTAACCAGTCCCTGGCGTCTCCTCCAGGCTGCTCACATCCGACCAATGAGGCTCCAATTTCTGTTTCCCTCTCGCAGCCGGCCCGGGTCTTGGCTCCACTGCTTCGTGGGGTTCATTGCCGGCATCCTGGCTCTCCTGCAGGACCCTCCTCGGTTGCCTCCTGGTATCCAGGATTCTCCCTTCAGGCATGTAATGATTGGCCGGCTTCTCTCCTGCTGGTCGTTCTCTTGCTGGTCGCCCCACCTTTTATACACCTGCAACCACTTGACAGGTTGCAGGTGTGAGTCCACAGTTTCAATTGCCTGGCCATAATTAGTGGAGCACTCTGGACATGCCTGACTCTTCTAACAGTCTGTAGGCCTCTTCCTCGTCTCAGTGCTAGAGTGGTGAAATTACTTACTAGTGTTCCTACTCCTAGTCACCTCTTCTTTGTCCCAGTACTGTAATTAATGGAATGAGGGGAAATAAGGGAAGATGGTTTACAACAGCCTATAAAGGCAGAGGGAGGTTGGTTTTCATAAGGAAAACGGGAACACATATGTCTCGCCTGCAGATATCCTCCCGCCAATCCCCAAGGACACACCACCCTCCCTCGCATCTCCAACCCCAGGGTCAGGATCCAAAAGCAATGGCCTTTCTCTGGCCACATGAGAAGAGGATCCAAAGGGAATAGGTGTGAGGATACCCTCAGGTTTCTCACACTCACCTGCAGTGATTTGGACCTGTGTTCTGCGGCCTGAGCACAGGTGTTTGGGGTCAGCCCTTAGATCGCTGAGTGCTGCCAATGGAGAGGCAGTGCAAGTGGCCTTCAGGTGATGACTGCTGGGTAAAAATGCTACAGCACCAGACCCATCTCTATTATGGATAAAGGATGAGCAGTCTATTGCAAATTCTGATCTCGCACTGATAGCCAACCCTACGTGCTGCCAACTCTCCATGGAAGCGTTGAACTTACTGCTGGAAACCTGTATTCCAACAAACCTCCAATGACTTGCATGAGCATTCCTCTTATTTCATTTCTGTCTGACAACAGAACGCCTCTGCAACATTCTCAGACTTGCAGGAGAGCACATCAAATATGAAAAAGCAAATACACCAGTCCAGAATCTCTTGGGCTTTGGAACACTGATGCATGCAGTGGCTGAAAAGCAGCAGCAACTTCCGCTTGGCAGGCGGGAAAACAGCAGGGTCTTACTGGGACATAAAGTCGGGCCAAACACCAATGAAAAAGTGGCCCACAATTGCAAATATCACTTTGTCACTTATAATAAACTCAGTACATTTTCAGTAACGTAAACCAAGATGACCAAGTGCATGGTGCGGACACTCATGAAACTACCCCAGGTTACGTTGTCCGAAAACAGGCCCACTTCGACCAAAACATTTGAGCAAGACTAGAATGGTGCGTCAGCCCTTTGGGCATTGCCCTACTGCACTATAGGCTAGTTCGAGTCTGTTCACTGGTGAGGAGGGATCGCCCCACTGCAACATGTCGAGTGAGAAAGGCAGCACCATGAACTGTGTGGCAGCTCTGCAAAGCTGTGGAATGGCAGAAGCCATCATTCACATTACACTACATGTTTCGGTATGGAACCTTCCTCAGGTTAGTGAATATGGGTGGGCAGAAATCCCTTTTTTCTCTTCCGTAAAGGGTTCCACGTTGTGGTACAAAGTTCCACTTTCCTTCATTCGCATTACACTACATGTTTCGGTATGGAACCTTCCTCAGGTTAGTGAATATGGGTGGGCAGAAATCCCTTTTTTCTCTTCCGTAAAGGGTTCCACGTTGTGGTACAAAGTTCCACTTTCCTTCATTCGCATTACACTACATGTTTCGGTATGGAACCTTCCTCAGGTTAGTGAATATGGGTGGGCAGAAATCCCTTTTTTCTCTTCCGTAAAGGGTTCCACGTTGTGGTACAAAGTTCCACTTTCCTTCATTCACATTACACTACATGTTTCGGTATGGAACCTTCCTCAGGTTAGTGAATATGGGTGGGCAGAATTCCCTTTTTCTCTTCTGCAAAGGTTTCCACGTTGTGGTACAATGTTCCACTTTCGTCATTCACATTACACTACATGTTTCGGTATGGAACCTTCCTCAGGTTAGTGAATATGGGTGGGCAGAAATCGCCTTTTATCTTCCTGCTGGTGGATGCGATTTTTTCCTGTGGAACATTGGATTTCTCAGGGAATTTTCTTTCTTTCCCCTTGATTTGTATGTCAAATCCCTGTGTAGGAGCTGCGCTGACGTGAGTGGTGCAGTTTATTTATTTGAATTTGTATATACCGTGCCATCTTTGCCGCCCTCGTCTTTGGCAATGCATTCATTAAATCCCTGCCTGTCAAAGGGATTCCAGAGTTTTTCCTGGTAAGATGTTCCTTTCTATATACGTGGGCTCAAACACAATTTCTTTTACTGACTCCCTCATACCCCCGAGTTATGGATAGTGGGCATGGGGTCTCCACATTCTGCCCAGTTTGTGAATGAGACAGTGGGAGGCCACACTGATCCAGGGCAATGGAGATGTTTGCCTAGACATGAGGCTTCTTACCTGTGATGCAGCCTTTTAATTGTTGTCCACAATCTCCCCACTATCCAGAGTTATGGATAGTGTGCATGGGGTCTCCACATTCTGCCCAGTTTGTGAACGAGACAGTGGGAGGCCACACTGATCCAGGGCAATGGAGATGTTTGCCTAGACATGAGGCTTCCCACCTGTGATGCAGCCTTTTAATTGTTGTCCTCAGTCTCCCCACCACTTAGGACACGTTATGCAGTCAGTTGCTGCCACTTTTGACTGCTGAAAGATTGAGAATAGCTCAAATAGGGCTTAAGCCCACTAGATGCTGTGCACAATAAGCAGCTTCAAGTACGTGTGAAACAATGACTACAAGTAGCTGACATTTTCATGTAGTTTTGTTTTATGTGCTCATCATGAGTTGGGCAGAGCAGTAAAATATGGCGGTAATGCTATTACCGCTGCATTTACCATTCCGCCCAATCTCGAGATGGGCGGAAAGTGGGAATTCTACCTCCAGCTTTATTCTGGAGGTAAAAATCTCCCCTTTCTGCCCATTTTCAGCACTATTAGCGTGTGCTAATTGGGCCTGTGCTAATAGCACCAAGAAACCTCCAATGGACCCAATGGGAATTGGGATTTACTTCCCCAGCACAACTCAGGATGCAGCGCAAATTACGCAAGACTGAGTTGCGGTAACACTAATAGCATTGGGCGGTATCTGGGCGCAATTAGCACCAGAATACCGCCTAACTCCTGATGAGGCCCTAGGACTTGAAAGTAAAATTTCAAAACACAGGTGATTATTTAGACTGACATTACGCAGCAGTCTGGCACAGTTCTATTCAGGATGGCAAAAATAAAGCTATAAACCACTTGTTTTGCTTAACATATAGTTTTATATATTTGTCAGGTTGGTTTATATTGTGATTTGTGTACTTTGTAGACATCTTTATGAAACAGAGCATCATTTTATCTCCTTAAAAGGAGGAAGCAGGATGACATGTCTGGGTTTTGTGCTTGAGGGTGGGAGAAAGACAGTAAGATATGCATATCTTTACCTTTCTAACTTCCACAACAATCTAATGTAGTAATACTTTCTGCACTTGCAATGCACGCTGAATTTGGACACTGATGTGGCTGTTTGGTTTTGATCCATTCGACCAAAGCTGTAGATCTGCATATAGCTGCATTCCTGGCATTGCATGAGAAAGCCCTTCAGGTTTGGGTTGCCTCATACCTTTGTGGCACTGCAGGTATGGCAAATGGTGGTCGTCATACGTACATGTTGATTTTGCGTGTGCTTGGTGTCCTCTCACCATGCAGAAGGTTCTGATCCTGGTTTAGGAAATTGTTACCCTGAGGGCAGCTGTATGGAAGTACAATACTTTAAACATGTTGGCTCTAACTGGCCCTCAGTACCTGGACTTCCAATTTGTGGCCATATTGAGTATTATTACTTCTCCAAAGCTAAGGAGAGTACCGGAACTCAATTAAATGAAATAATTCCCCACAGTATGAAGAAAAATTCTCTGCCACCCGCAGTTTTCCGTCCTAATTTCTCCTTCCCTCTCACCTAGCAGAACAAAAGGAGAGCCAAACGTGTGGACCTAGCAATTACTTTTTAACACATTCATTTGGTCTCAGCATGGCCTTTTCTAATGTGTGAATGGTTAGGTGGTGTGAACAGTGATGGGGAATTCGCACTGAAAGCCCACACACTGTTCCAGCTACCTACTCAAAATGTGCCTTCTTCAAAGACAAGGAAAGTGAGCACGAACTGAAACTCCCCTTTTTAGCTCAGTTTATATCCACGATGTGTGTTTGTTTGACATGCAAAAAAGAAAGGGTTTACTTTTATATGGATATTTATTTATTTAGTTATTTATATAGCGCACAAAACCCAAAGGCATCTAGGCGCTTGTTGCTTAAGAGATTGGTTACAGTAAGTCCTTATGGTTACACAGGTTGCAGACATTGCACATGACAGTTCAGATAGGTAGCAGATGGTAAGTTACGACCTTATCATTCGATAGTTACAAGCCATATGAAAAAAATGTAGATTCAGCGCATGGCTACCAGGGTCACATGAGATCGTTACAGGTAGGTAAAGCAGAAGAACAGCTCAGGGCTGTGTGTGTCACATTAGGTAGGTGCAGGTAGGTAAAATGCTTGTACAGCGCAAGGCTGCCTGTGTCATTTTAGGTAGTTGCAGGTAGCTTTGCATTAAAAAAAGATATGCATTTTTTTTAACACAATGCATAACAGCCAAAACGAATGCATAACCACAGCATATGTTTATGATAATGGCAGATGTACATGACAAGTGCAAAAATGGAGGCATCAGGATGGTCATATAGTTTTATTTTAACCTTGATGACTAGAAAGTTCCTTGCAAAAGGGTGGTTGCCCGGAGGGTGGATTCGGTGATACCAACTTATCACTAAAAATGCACTATCCCGCTAGTTATGGGATGGAAAAGCCCATGCTTTCTGGGTTTTTCTCAATTTCATGCAGTAACCCCTGTTAGTCTTGGGGGTATCATAAAATGTTGTGGTGAAGCCACAACAGGTGAGGTCGACCGGTTTCGATGGTTCGTGAGTGATTACCGATCATCTTCTTCAGGACAAGATCGATCTTCATGTGCTACTGAATAGTGTCTGTCTTTTTCTCAGTGTCACTCCAGGCTCATCCAGCCCCTCACTGCTCTGCTTTCCTCGCAGGCACGCCACTGGAGAGAGCTCATTTATTGCTCCCAGCGGATCTCCTGGACAGCCCAGCCATCCTTTCCAGGATCCCCTTGCAGCCTTTTACTGCTGCCCTACTAAGAGGACAGACACTATTCAGTAGCACATGAAGATCGATCTTGTCCTGAAGAAGATGGTCGGTAATCACTCACAAACCATCGAAACCAGTCGACCTCACCTCTTGTGGCTTCATCACAACATTTTATGATACTTCCAAGACTAACAGGGGTTACTGCATGAAATTGAGAAAAACCCAGAAAGCATGGGCTTTTCCATCCCATAACTAGCAGGATAGTGCATTTTTCGTGATAAATTGGTATCACCGGATCCACCCTCCGGGCAACCACCCTTTTGCAAGGAACTTTCGAGTCATCAAGGTTAAAATAAAACTATATGACCATCCCGATGCCTCAATTTTTGCACTTGTCATCTCTAGTTGTCTAGATTTAAGAATACGAGATTTAATCCCCCTCTCGCACTCTTTCACATAATAGTGCTGGTTGCTCCCACTCCCATCCTGGTTTTCCGCTCCCCCGCCCCTTCCCATCTTTCAGGTTGTTGGTGACCAGAAAAAACAAACTAAGCCAGACTACCCTACAGCCAGGTAGCATGCCCAATTTTGCTTGGGACCAGATATCCCACACGACACCTTCCTCTACCCAATAGAGCACCAGACCAGCTCCTTACCCTGTGTCCAAGAGAACAGGACCACGGTCAATACAAATCTCATTAGTTGTTTTTTCTTGCCCTCATCAGCAAGTTGATGAACCTTTTCCCCAGTAAACCGTTCCCTGTGTATCATTATCTCCCTACGGTTTGGGAAGGCAATTGCCACTCTGGCTCTTTGAGCTTTCATTTACCCTGTTGTTTTTTCCTTAAGTCATGACACTGCATGATTTTGGGAGCACTGGAAAACTGTAATGTCACTTGAAAATTAAATTCTAATAAAGAATATTGGGCTCAGCGCAGTATGATTGGTCTTCTCACTGACCTAACAGTATTGCCTTACGAGGTTAGGGCATTTCCTCTAGAACACAACACTATGCAGTGGCTAATTCTAGCAATTATCTATCACTCCTATACCTCAGCGCGTAAGACAACTGGTTGCCCTAAAAATTGTCTATACCTATACATTAGATTGGTATTGAATCCGCCTTTGTAAAAGCTGCAGGATTCTATAGGAATCCATGTAAATGCCTTCCGCCATGCACGTACATGCAGAAGGCATTTATGATGGCACCATTAAGTGCAAACGATGCACAGAAACTTGGATCCATCTGAATTTCCATGAATTGTTTGTGCTTCATTGTGTCAACCATCAAACCTGCACAGGAAGGGCTGCTACTGCGCAAGTGTTAGAGTGAGAAGTTCTCTACATGCATTTAGCAGAGCAATGAAAATGACCCCCATCCCACTAAAGCCTACAGATGGTATGTGGCCCTCATAAAAGTTACAGAGCAACTCATTAGTATGATCATGTTTGAAGCGAAGTTACACAGCCATCTGCTCATTGGTTCATTGATGCATCCACACCCTGCGTGCCTTTGCAGGGTTCAATGGGGATTGAGTTGATGGGTGCCATTTCTCTTTGATCACCCTCGTTCACACATCGATCAGGCATATTCATTTAGTGCTTGTTGTCTTTTTGAACCTCCTTTCTCTCAAAGGCTGCCAACTTTTGTACATCACAATATTGGTGCTGAACCAGGACAAAATATGTCTGTGATTGATACTCGTCTTTAAGAGATGGCAGCATTAGTTTGACAGAATCCAATTGCAAGTCAAAGACTAAAGCATTCACCATTGTCTGCTTATTTATTTATTTTATTTACAACATTTACAGAGATTGTATCCTATCAACAGAATGATTTACAGAACCCTTTTATCACTTTGAATCAACATGCACAGAGCATGAACAACAGTACGCAATATAATATAGCAAGTCATCACATGCAGCCTAAGAAGAAAAACTGCAATTGACAACTCATCCAAGCACACAGTCATCGATTAGTAAAACGATTAGTTTTCAGCCATGACTTGACAGTCTACTCCCAAAGCCCTGAGCAGCAACAGAAAAGGCCTGTCTTTTGAGTTTGTACTTCCTTAGCTTTAGCGAAAATCAACAATATTGTATCTAAGTTTCTAAAGTTCTCTTTTCTCCGTAGAACATGGCGTTTGTCTGCAAGATACAAAGGATAAACGATGAATGGAGTGAGAGGCAATATAATGATTTCAGAATAGGACAAACAGGATCAATCTTTCTTGCATTATGCTGAGCCTTTGGCTGGAATCACGAAATGTGATGTTGCAGCGTGCTGTGCTCCAAAGGCTCAAGCTCAGAATAGAAGGAACTTACACAGAAAGGGAACACATGCTTGGGTCGGGGGGAGTGTGAGTGAGGCGAGAGACGGATAGAAAGTGACACAAATAGAGAGTGAGGCACAAAGAGCGAGACACATATAGAAAGTGAGAAAAACAGAGAACTATGTAAAGAGGGGGTGAGACACAATAAGATTAATAGAAATGGGTTTGGTTGCGACCCAGCAGGGACCCATTGCCAGAGCGGATTTTGAACCTTACTGGTGCTGAACCCCAGCCCATGTAAAGCTCAGATTGTGAGTTCCTGCACTTCTTTTTTCATTTAAAGGACTGTCGATTTGCACCACAGGATGGAAATATATATTGGCTGCTCTGTCCTGAGCAACCTTGCAGTGTTAGATGCCCTTTCTCTGGAATGGATAGCCTTTCTGCAGGATTCCTCTATGACACGGTAACAGTGGTGGTAGTACTTTATATAGCTTGCAGGATATGCAGGAATTGCAGGAAAGATGCTTTTTGATCTACAGTCAGTGGGCACTAGGGCATACCATTGTTCGAGGCTATCTTCTGCCATATGCTTCCTGTTCACTTTATGATATCGATGGATAGTGTAAGCGTGATCAATTCTCTGTCTTCTTCGATGGCACTGCTTACATGTGGCAGTGGGCTGTTCAATGTCTCCGTCCACACCTGGTCACAAGTACCTTTTGGTTAGACACCGACTAGACATGGTGATGCCTGAGTGACCTTTATAGGTGAAGAAAAGGAGGGTTGCCATAGTGATGTGGATGGCATCAGGGTGTCTCCCCTAATGATCAGTCACAATTCCTCTATGATTTGTGGAGCCACATTCCAGTAGGGATGCAACGCATGGCCACAGTACTTATTGACAGGTTAGTCTTCCTTGGCGTACAAACTAAGGTGCTGTAGAGTCAAGTTTGATCCCAAAATATGTAATGACACTATGTGGGATATATTGACCCACTCAACGCATTGCCTCACATCACTGAGCTGCATTTCCACAAGAAACAGCAACCTGGCTGCGCTGGCTCCTGTGCGCCCCAGGACCTCAACACTGCATTTTGGCAGCAACATAAAAATGGCTGCACCATCTTGCCTCACATACTTCGGGCAAAATGGAACAAGGAGACACACTGAAAAAGAATGCCAGTGTGTTCTGAGACATATATATGGAATCAAGTGAACCGACAGCACGGCCTTGCTGCAAAAGCCAAAATTCCACTTCAGGATGAAACATTTTCACCCTTTCAAAATGCTGCTTTGGTGCCAATTCCACCTGTCATTCTGAAACCACTTTTAGTAAAAAGGCCTAGTCAAACCAACTCTCAGAGAAATCAAAAGCAACTTCATTTTTCCTTTGCACAGGAACACGCGTTTATTTCTTGACAAAATGTATACAGGCGCAGCAGTTCAAAGAGACTTTTTACTCTCTGAACCAGGTCAAGGATAAATGTATCTATACTTTAGATAAGAGTCCTGCTGCAAGGAAAATGGCTACAGCTACCAAGACAGTGGCCATCTGAGGAGCTGCAAACCGAATTAAAGAAAGAAATGATAACACTTTTATCATTGTTATCATTTTATCGTTGTTTTTAACACTTGTGGAAAAATGGGCTGTGCTGACTGAAGAGAAAAAAATTACCTGTTTAAAACTCAATTGTTAATGAAAGCCTGCTTACTTAGCAATGCAAAGGAATTTTGTTAGTAGTGACAATACACACATAGGATATCTTCTGTCATAGGTTGGTTTAATTCAAGAGCCAAAGTAAGAAATGAAAAAGTTCAAAACACATAGGCTGGAGTTGCAAGCTCTGAGAAAAACCTGTTATTCCAGTTGCCAGCTATGAAACTCCTCCAAGGAAGGGATATACACCCTAAATCCAGGACACGTAGGTGCAAAGTGCTAGCTTGAAAAACTTTGAATGGGATAGGACAATGAAAGTTTGTATGCTCATCATACATTTGTCTGTGCTCCAGGCTGGGACAATCGCAGTCCTGGGACACTCACCTGTCAAGTGTGAAAGGACCATAAAACCTACAATTACGACTGGAATCCCCCTTGTCTGGAAGGAAATGACAGCTGCTTGCAGTTGAAGGAACAAAAAAAGAAGCAGGATCAAGTAACAAAGGGACTGCCTTTTGGTGCCAGAGACTATGTTATAAAGAAACTTTAAAGACTCTTATTTCTGTAGCAAGAAATAGCAGAAATTTGAAAGTTTGCAGTGTTAAATCTAATTTTGGGGGCCATCTTTTAAAACTTGGTAGAACTCGTTGCCGCATGGGGAACAGAAGTTACGAAATATGACAGATTTCCAGGAAAGTATTAATGTGGCAAATATAAGATATTGTACATATATCCCTGGGGACAATTCACATTTGTGTATAACATTGTGGAATTTTAGGCCAAATCTTTAATGTGTAAAATTACCAAAATTTGTCAGAAAGGTGAAACAAGGTTGCACAGACTGGAGGTTTGCACTAATCTGTACTGCACATCATATGTAACATGTGGGTATAATTTGCCAAGAGATCGCAAGTGTATAAATGTATGTTTTTGGCAAAATCAGATTTTCAGTAAAGTAAATGTGGGAGTTTCTGGACATTGTAAACCGCACCTCATAAACCTGACATAATTCCCTTAGAAATCCACCCAGCAGAGAGCAAGGCAGAGATTACTACCCTTGCCCAATCCTATTGTTAGGGGCATGTGTAGTAAAGCCTGCCCCTGTCATATACTGTGATGATGTCACCTGGCATTATAAATGAGAGCCCCTGCCAACACTCAGACACACACTGATTCCTGATTTCCTACGCCAGCGTCCTGTTCCTGACTATTCCTGTCAGTTCCTGACTTCATCTTGCATTTATCCATCTAAACTCCAGATCCCAACCACAAGGCCAAGCACTGCTGATCCTGCTTCAGCTGGTCCTCAATTCTAAAATAATCCCAATAACCAAGGGAAACGCTGTGGTGTTTTGGGAAGCATCCTGAATTAACCTGGCTTGCCACTCACTGTATGCTGCTGCCATCCTGCTCTCCTGAAGACCTATAGTATCCAGTAACCAGAATTGCCAGTCCAGAAGAACTATCCTTTGGTATCCAGTCCCTGCCCAGCTGACCCTGCCCACTGATTTTGTCTGGCTGTCCTGTGTTAGACTAGATCTGTGTGGTGACCAGAACTACTTACTGTCTAAAATCCAACCTAAAAGTGGACTGTGAGTATCAATAGGAATCATAGAAAACCATAGCCTAACTTGCCTTGCCTTGTCCTTAGTTCCACTCTCTAAGTCCTCCTATCCTTATCCTGATCATTGTAATATTGTCAAAATCATTCTTGAAACCCTGCCTTTGATTCCTTGTGCTAGCGCCAACATTTTTAATAATTTTGTCTTGTAAAATCCTGAGCTATTAATCTTGTTTGGAGTGATCGGACTGGGTCCGCCAGGGCGAGCACGGAGGTGCTAAGGTTGAACTCGCGAGTCAACACCGGGGTTTACTGTGTCTCAATCTGATAGCCTAGCCTAGCCTGAATGCCCTAGTGTAGAGTAAAACTGTAGAGTAAAACTGTCCTTGTTAAAATTGATTTCAGTTCCTTTTCCGCGCCTTCATTTTATCAAAAACGTACCTCACTAGATCTTGCATAACTCACTCAATTTAACAGCTAGAGACCTCATTTCACTTTTATATTGCACCTATGATCCATAGCTACACCCCAACATGCATCAAGAATTCACCCATTTTTATTAAAAATCATTTTGGTAAATTCAGGCGGGATTTCCAAAAGTGTGTTAATTTTACAACGTGTCATTTTGATTATAGACTGTTTTCAATCTTCCATTTAATTTTGAATTGTACGCTTTTGCTCGATCCATTGCTTGTGATTGCTAGTATATTTCCAGTGTTGCTCCAATAAAGAATTGTTTTTGTTTCAAGAGTTATACCGATTCATTAATTTATTCATCCATTTCCGAATGTCAGTTTAGCATTGCCAGGGTTTGAAATCCATTTTTCTCTCTTGTTTGGAGAGGGAAGGTCGTATTTAAATTCTGTTTCTTGTCTGTCATTCCTGATTACCTGCTGATTCTGTTTATCCACTTAAAATTGATTATTTGTGGGTTGTGGAAACATTGCATGGGGAAATTCTAACTCCAGTGCTATCTTACATAAAATCAAAAAGTGCTCCTATACCCTGGTGTTTTGTAGTTGTGTCAATAGAAAGTTAAACTAAGTGCATTGCTTACATTCATATGGTTATTGTCACCACATTGGTGATTGCTGGCCCATATTAACAATTGTATGATTCTTTTAATTTTCAAATAAATACATAAATATTATATTTTACCAACTAGCCTGGTTCATGGTCCATTGTGACCCGGGGTATTTGAAAAGGGTGTGTGATCTGAGTGGTATATCATCTCAATATTGAATCTAATCTAACATAAGCATTTTGTTACAAAGTTGCCGGTCGTGCAGATATGAATACCTCCGTCCCCAAGTACCACACAGGCAATTATATGAATACTGCCTGTGCAATCCTTGGAGCCACAGGTGTGGTAGTTCATCGAGGCTGGAGTCAGGAACTGCCGGAAGGACCCTTTGAGCGCTGTAAGGCAAGGAGGGATTAGTACAGGGCGAAATGCAATTCACAGGGTATCTAGAAATAGGAACTAAACGTTCTTACCTGTGTGCACTGTATGTGTACTGTGGGTCCACCCAGAAAGGAAGGAGAGTGATTGGACCTGAACTCAGGTTAGGATGGGGTTCCACAACCTCTGGTTGATGACGGTAAGCACTGGGATTTGAAGTGCTTGATCAGGCGAACGCCTAGTGAAATGCCATAGGCCCAGA
Source organism: Ambystoma mexicanum (assembly GCF_040938575.1). Taxonomy (NCBI): domain Eukaryota; kingdom Metazoa; phylum Chordata; class Amphibia; order Caudata; family Ambystomatidae; genus Ambystoma; species Ambystoma mexicanum. Next base: position 134,602,619 of record NC_090934.1, on the reverse strand, counting down.
TTCCAAAGAATCATGGTTCGTGGAGAAAATCCGTTAATCAGGCAGTGGTCGAGTAAACCAAGAGTTCCAGAGCTAATCAAGGCAAGTTCAGGATTAAGAAAACACTCCGTTAGGCAGACCGTTGTCGAGTAACCAAAAGTTCCAATAGTGTTCAAAGCAAGTTCAGGGCATAGAGAAAGCAATCCGTTAAGCAGACCGTTGTCGAGTAACCAAGAGTTTCGATAGAGTTCAAGGCAAGTTCAGGGCGTAGAGAGAGCAATCCGTTAAGCAAAACCGTTGTCGTGTAACCAAAAGTTTCCTGGTAGATTCGAAGCGTAGCAATGTCCAAGAGAAAGACCAGCTGTGAAGCACCGTGTCGGTGTTTCTGAATGCATTTAAACCATTGGGGAAAGTCACGTGATGTTCAACAAGGAACGTTGAGGCGTGGGGGTCGTCACGTGATACCGATTGCGTTTGGTCTCCTCACGTGACGATCAGGTCCACATGGGCAACGGTGATTGCGGCCAAATGGGAACCTCCAATTACATTGCCAACGGAGAGAAGGGCGATAGACACCAAGTCTGCCATGGACCCCCCTGACATTACGAGTGCACTGGTGTCGCCTTGTCTGCGTGCCCAGAGGTAAGCCTCGAGGGCTACGCAATGTGGATGTGTGGAAACGTGAGTCTGTGGGAAACATAGGATTACGTAAGGTAGAGGACGTGGACGTGGAAGATGTAACACATTTCAATTGCGCACTGCATACTGGGCCGAGATTAAGGTGTGAGTCGCCTGATTGAAATCCTTAAAAACGATGTGGTGCTGTGTTATGTAGAGTAATATGTATGGATGACAGCATCTCTCCTTTTATATAAATACAAACCACACAGACACAGACACTTTAAACTGTATGTGTGAAGCATGTATCTGTAATGTCCAGGAACATGTAAACACAGTACATGTGTAGAAAAACACTGGACACCCTTTTAAGCCAATCAAGACTTATGTGATTCACCATTTTTCAAAAAATGGCTGCATATGGTACTGTCCCAAAAAAAGAGACTGGATTTTCCCTGAGGAGAATGAAAAAAAAGGTCTTGTCATTTCTCATCTTCAAGAAATTCTATGTGACATTAGACACTGTCAACAAAATAATGCCTGAATAGGATGAACACAAAGAATTCAGATATACAAGGATATGTAACCAAAAAGCCAAAAGATATATTAGAATGGTTTCATAAAATATTTTTGACATTTAGCATTTCCAAGAAATCAAGTGCAAGTCTTACATACAATGAACACAAAGAAATTATGAAACTTCACAAAATTCTGAAACTGACTGTGAAACCATCTGATAAAAGTGGAGCAATAGATTTTTTAAACACAATGGACTATCTACAAGAAAGTTCAAGGCCATTATTTATTTATTTATTTTTTGCATTTGTAGAGCGCACTGCAGCCCATAGACATCGAGGTGCTATTACATGAAGGCGTAGGCAGCAAGATTATGTAAACATAGGAAACATAAGGTACTTAGTTACAGAGAGAGGAGCGGAGCATAGTTACAAATGACGTTCGTATGCCTGTAGATATAAAGGCTGGTAGGTTTAGACAAACAGCCTAGTTTTTAAGGCTTTGCGGAAGGCTAGGTGAGAGTCAATCCCCCTGAGGAGCGAAGGTAGGGCGTTCCAATGTGAGGCTGCTAGGGCTGAGAAGCTCGAACCGCCCGCACATACTCTACAAGTCTACTCTACATTATGTGACAGGCATACGCGCATTCGGATTGACTTTGATCCCACACCACCAATCCCATTCTTATTGAATAAGGTTGAACTGAAACAGAAAATAATTAATAGATAAATGAATTTATGATAAGGCCAGAAAGCTATCCATCGCTAAAGGCTCATAGAAAATTATAAAAAACCAACTAGGGAGACTAATAGTAACTACAAACAGCATTCCGGAAACCTTTGCACAATTCATTGACAAGATTTAAGACCTGGCTGTTTGACGAAGGAACATTGTAATCAACTTCCTTTCCGTCCGCTTCCTGAAAATCAGCACCTTGTCTCTCATTCCTCTGTGTGAATCAACGTCTGTCTGTCTTTGTGAGCGCTCTGAGGCCATTGGGTGAACTACGCTATATAAAAATAAACATAGATAGAAGATTGTACAATCTATCATTAAAAAAAACAAATACTTACTAAAAGAGACAGGAGATATCCTACGATCATTACTAACTATTGATTATTAACCCAATTTAGAAATGTTATTTACCATAGACATGACCACTGTATGTACCTCCATTCCCTACAAGGATAGAATGGAGGTGAAGGAATGGTTATTACCGCAGTATGATAACTCATGATAAAATTGACCCTATAAAAAAAAATCAAGTTCAGTATCAATCTTATTAACTGATATCAAGAACATCTTTCGGAGCCAGAATAGCTTTTCTGTATGCGAATACTTTCATGTTTTACTTTGAAAATAAACATCCACTAAATTCAGATCAATAGAATATACCTCTTATATATTATCATCATATATAGATGATATTATTAGAATATGGAGAGGCAATTAAGTAGAATTAGGCACATTTGTGAGATAGTTGAATTCAGTCCATGACAGAATAACATTTACTATGGAATCTAGTACAACACAAACCATTTTCTAGATGTGCAATGACTTATTGTTGATGGTATATTTGAGACAACAATATTCACCAAACCTAATGACAATGAAAACGTAATCATGGGTCCTCATTTTCATCCACCAAGTACAATCAGAGAATTTCCTTATAGTCAGTTGCTTAGATAAACAAGGACTGCATCTAATCAAACAGAAATTGAAAAACAAAGCAGGAATCTTACAAACAAGTGTAATGAAATATTGTGTATTACAAAAGGTACACAGAAGGCAGTATCATAATGTATGATGGTGAAAAGAGAGGAGTTGATGAAAATAGGAAAAACCAACCGTTTTTTTAAAAATCATTCTCAACATCAAGTATGAGGATGGATACAATCATTAGTCAACATGGTGAGCTATTGATCCACCTATTTCCAGAATCTAGGCAGATGATAGCCCAGGGGCAACATGCTTGCCTTGGGAACAAGAGGATGATGTATAACATGGTTGTGATACCCTTGTCCAGTGTGCAATATAAGTGACCTATAACAATAACCTCTGTGGTTTAAGGAGGAGCAGCTGTTTGAGAAATATAGTACTAAAAGCAGAATTCTCATTAACATTACCAATAGAATTAACTTCTACCAAAACGGGAACCTTTGCATGTAGGAATTGTTAACACTGCAATCATTTAATACAAGAGAACATACTAGACAATCTGATTAAGGGTGAAATTGATCCACCTCAATTGTTTTGCGACTTGCCATTCCAACAATAATGCTTACACAATCAAATCTCCATGCAGCCTATTTTATACAAGTCTGACAATAAGGATAGCTCAAATTAGATGGAGCAAATATAAATCTTATATATGGACAGGTAATTAAAAATACCTGCTTTCCCAGCAAGTTATATAATTAAAACATACAACAGAACAAATGCAATTTGTAATCCTCAAAACAATGCACTCTTAGAGAAGGAAATATCAATAAACTTTAGTACAACATGATTGTTAAACTTTCATCACTTTTCCTAAAAGGGATGAATTTAGAATTTGATGAAAGGCATGACTTTGGAAATTAACTTGTCCTGCTTTGTTTGAATGACATAAGAATATCTGTTGGATTATGTAATGAGTCAGCTATAGATCTATATTTAAAATTAGAATGTATTGTATTTTGTGAAGGTATTTATTAAAATACTGTTACCGATAAGAAGACTGGACATATTCATGTACAATATATTCGAATGAATCATTCCTATCTATATGATTTATTGAAAACATGTATTTAAAAAGAAGTAGAGTGTTAAGGATGCTCCATTGTTGTTTATCATTTTCATGACCTAAGTGAAAATTAAGATAATACCTATGTGAACGTGGCCTAAAATATTTCCAATCCTATGACAAGGATGGTAATGTAATATAATTAGCGTAGAACACAAGTTTCTTCATTGGATACTAACAAAATTGCATAATATAGTTTAAAAGTATTAACAATGTGATTAATGTTGATTAATGGAAGGTAAAGTACACAAACTCTTCTGATATCTCGCATACCACAGAAAGAGATGATATATATTATTCATACAATGTTTATTTAAATAATTTTTCATGAGATTAGATGTCTTTTTTTTTTTAAAGCACCGTAAAAAATCCTGAGTAAGCTATGAATGATGCTTATTTCTTTTTTTTTAAGAACATAAAGTGATAGAATATGTCTTTGGAAATATGGCATTCTTTACTAAACCAGAAGCAAGGGTCAGGGGCATAAACGCATTATTATATGTTGTCATTTGAGAACGTTTTTAGAAGTATCCAGACTAGTCATAATGTAAGACCTAGCAGTAAGCTGATATATCCAAAAACATAGTATGCTAAATTAGTTTGATGATGTTCTAAACAGCCTCCCTGAAGATTGATGAAGTCATGAAAACATGGGTTAGGAGTAGAAGCTAAAGACTGGTAACAGAGCGCCTGCCTCTACATCTTTAAACATGTATATGCAAGATGCTGGCAGTACCCTGGCTGCTAGCGAACATTTGCATTTCATCATATGCTTGCTGCATATGAACACTACAGGTCCTGCATTTCATCAAACACTTGCTACAATGAATAATGCTACTACAGCATTGTTCTGATATTAAGAATGCTCCAGATTTAGTGCCACATAATAATTCACATGCTAGATCAGTGACTCCCTCCTCACAAACACACGCTCGCTTCTGCCCCCTCCCCCACCACCCTCACCCTTCTCTATGCTGCAGGGTGGGCTTCTATCTAAGAGTTAACTCCCTTCTCCACAGCAGCTCAAACCATGTCTAGAGTCACTGTGTCTATGGCAGGAACAGGAGGAAATTAGTGTCTTTGGCCCTGATTTAATGTAATGACATCAAGGGCTTTGCAGAGGCGTGAGGGGGCGGGGGGTTTCACATTGTGTTTAAAGGTCTTGCTGAACTAAGCATTTTCTGGTGTGGAGAAGCAGGTACTGCAGGGACATGATGCTGCGAGCCCCAATCTCTCATTAGCAGAAGGGAGACAAGTCCAGATACTGTCATGTCTTGCGTTGGGCTTTAGCTAATAAGGTAGTGCATTCTGGATAATGTAGTCTTGGTTCAATTCATGTATGCTACTTGGACTAACACACCTGATAATACTCATTTGCTAGATAGAAGTGCAGACCAAGAAACATGGTTTCTGCTTTAAGTGGTGTCATTGGCCCACCCTGGTTGCAGGGGGGCTGCTGCAGTGTGCCATTTGAAACAGTGCAACATGGGTGAAGGGCAACCTGAAGCAGTGCCTTTCATGATGCCGCACGGCAGGTAGAGCCTTTTTACAGGGACCTCTCTTGTGGCGTGCAGCCAGAAGTCTTATCCTTTCCTTTGCATTATGAGAGTAGTGCATCCAGCCCTATGTTGGCATTCTGGGACGTGAGTCTTGATCTCCTCTTTTAAATGCAGCCCCAAGTCCCAGGATGCACAGTGCTGAAGCATGCTGTTGCCAGGACCCATTTTGTGCTTCGCGGGCAGGGATCTCTGTTGCATTGCTGCAAGGTCTTCGAGTCACATGCAGCCTTCACAATCATAGTAGCACCCTTTCCATTGCACACACCAAATGTACCCTCATCTAATGGAAAGTATAGCAGGGGCAGACTTGTGGACACTGCGCCCTGCTGTTACCCCACCTGACACCTACCACCTCCCGCTGGGCTCCCACTTCGCCCTCTTGGTTCCTGAAGTTATCGGTTGTTTACATGAATCATTCCACTTTATAGGGCAGGTACTCATAAGAGGGACAGCTAATCACCACCATAAGCTCAGCAGGGGGTGTATTAACTCTACCTGGAGCTGTTCTATTCAGTACCCAGCGCTCCTCACTTTCGATCTCTGCAACAAAGCAAAACAACATCTTAGGTGGGATGTTCAACCGGTGGGTTGAGTACCATGAACATGGTTCTCGACCCTGATAAAAAGTACTCACCATCGTCAGTGGTCTTGTGGATTTCCTGAGGCCTGACCTCCTTAGCTAGGATGGGTATCACCTACAAATCCATCTGTTCCACCAGGGCTTCAGCTAATCATCCGATGGCCTTCCCCGTAAGCCTTCAGGTTCTCACCATGTAAATTGCCTTGCTGAAAGCTTGCTGCCACCCGTGCACAACCACACCCTTCTGACCATGACAATGCAGTATACATCTGATTTAACCGAACCCTGTCTGAGCAGGAGAAAGAGCGATGTCTGAGCAGGAAAAAGTGTGATCAGAGTTCTGGATATTGTGGCATCATGACATCATCAAAAAGCAGTGCCACGTGGCTGCCAATCAAAAATCAGATCTAGGGTGTCCCTGTTGGACTGTCCAGTTGTACAGTTACACATGGGTCTCATTATAAGTTGGAATGCGCTGTAAAACTGTGGCGGTAGTACCATTACCGCTGTATTGCCGCACTGTCCAACTACGAGTTTGGGTGTAAGATGGAGGGAAAACCACCAGAAATAAGCTGGAGGTAATTCCTCAACCTTACCCCCCCCCCAAAATTGGGAAATTTGGCAGTGTTACCACCAGCGGAAATACCGCCAGAATCCCCAATGGAGTCCTATGGACCCCAATTAATGGGCACTAACATCACCTACCACCACTTGTAATCCACCAGTAATACCGCTGGACCAAGTGGCGGTAACAGTAATACAGTTTGATGTTATCTCTCCGGATTTACTGCCGAGATACCACCAAACTTATAATGAGGCAGTCGTTCTACTGGCTACATTTGCTGGCATATGTTTTCTTTTTTCACTGTTCTCCTGAGCTACTGTGGAGAACATTCCTGTTAATTCAAGTTGCGTTTGGTCCTTGAAGTTCAAATGATGTCTATGTTGGTATTTTTCCTTAACTGCTATCGTTTCCACTTAACATAAATGGTCCAATAACAAAAATCCTTGACATTACTATAGAATAAATACACGTCCTTTCATTGCACTCAAACCGACATCCTGCCATTGGTCCAAACGTATTAATTACATCTTAGCGCACTGAAGCCATGCCATACCAAAAAGAATGCGTATTTTCTATCCGGAAGAATGTATGTTCATTATATACCTGTTTTTCTTTGATGATATTTTTCTCTTTTTTTTCTAATGTGATGTCTAAACGTTGGCATGCTTTCTTTGCCTATTTTGGGTACACCTCTGGGTCCTGGAGCTTTAAAAAAATGGATGCAAAACACAAATAGCACCCAGTCATCTCCCCCCAAACTCCCTCCCCCTTTGTCCCCCCCTGTCTTCTTCGCCTCCCCCTCTCTTCAGTTTCTCTGGAACAGACCATAAAGGAGTAGATAATGAAAAAAGATGAGCTTTGAGGCTGGAGCGGGTGATGGTTGGGGGGATGGGGTGGGGGGTTCGTAGAGAAGTGTGCGTGCAGGGTGGTGGGGGAGGATAATCGAACCTTTGTTGCCATTAACTCAGAGTGCACTCAGCAGATGGAGCCGCCCTCGCGGCAGTATTGATCAGAGTGGAAACCTATGCTTTTGGATCAGAGTGCATGCACTTGGTGGGTGTGTGGGGAGGAGGAGGGGGGCGGGCAATGCAGGCTGCGAGCAGACGTTCTTTGTAATCTCGCCCCGCTCTGTTATTAATGTCTGCCAGCGGAGCCATCTGCATAGGGCCGCGAGGACGCAGCGGGCCTCCTGGCGGTGATTTATGAGGCCTACACGGGCTGTGCCCACACCTTGTTAGCGGTGCAGTGCGGCGACGTAATGAAACGTGGAAATAGGCGAGCGAGGCGAGGCCAGCTGCCAGAAACTGTGAACCTGGCAGAAAGCAAAGAGGGGAGTTCCCCTGGCTGCCATTATTCCTATAGGAATCACTGAACAGAAGCAGTGCCCCCCCTCTTGAATTCCAGCCCCTTTTGTGCAAAGGTGCTACCATCTCCAATCCCCCCTTTTCGCCAGCAGCCCCCGCCACCCTCACATCTATCTGTAAAACAACCTCCAACCTCTCTGCTATGTTACTCCATGTCCTATCAGTTTCACGCCCTTAGGCATCGGCTCAGTGGGGGCTGGAGGTATTAGCACTCCCCTCCTCCCTAAATGGTCTGCGGTGGGGGGTGATGGCCAGGGGTGGACTAGGTACCAAAAGAGGCCCTGGAAATATTTCAAAAAGTGGCCCCATATTACACATTTTCAGCAAGCCCAACCATTTTCATATGAGAACATTTGGAAATACCACACAAAAGAGGCACAGGGTGCAGGGGCCTACGACTACGAGGACATTTCCAGAGTTCCCTATAGGCCAGCCCAGTACTGCTGATGGCCCTCCAGGACACAGTTCTTCAAATTGTAGGGCTGTCTCCCCCAGGTGGGGTGCGGGGGGCATAAGGGTGTCCAGGGCGTGAAGAGGCTGTTTAAAAAGGCAGTATGGGAATACTTCAAATAGGAAACATAAGCAGTTCTGGCATTTGGGATTGATCCCAGGGGGTAAAAGATCCGGGGCTGCGCTAATGTTGGACTGCCGGGACGCGGGGCTAGCTAGCTTTTTGGCTGTCGCACCTGAGTTTCTATCTGGACCCCTATATAGACCCCTCACCCCCCCTAGCAAAACCTGGTGATAACAATATTTTTACTCAAGCCGGTGCGCAGCAGAAAAAAAGTTTGGGTACAACTGCTTCCGGAGCATCAGAGCTGACATCAAGGGTTCGAGTGGCACACTTCCTGTCGACCCTAAGCTGGCAATTACAGTGTTTCACAGACTTCTTTTTTCGAAATGCCCGCTAATGAGAACAGCAGAAGCTGATGCAAGTGAATGCAGGCATCTTCTTAGCAGCGGGGGTGGGGTGGGGGTGGCAACACATCGGTCCTCAGAGCAAGCATCCCACCGAGCCCTTGTGCTATGACTGCTTCTGCATAACGAAAACCATTGCTCTGAATTACTCTTCTATTCTCGAGGAAGCCAAATGGTCCATTACCATGACATCTGTTTAGGTTTTCCAGGGAATGTTTGCATTTTATGGACATTTTGCTGAACAATAAGCTGCATGCCTGTGTCAAACAATCACTAAAAGCAGGGGACCTTATCACACAGGCAGACCTGCCGTACCTCTGGGTATGTCCCTGAGTCTCTGGGTATTCAGGCTCTTCTGCCCGTCTCCGGGGAAGTGCATGAAAGCTCTGGTTTTGTCAAGGCTGTAATAAAATGTTTAGCTGTCTTCCTGTGACAGCGATTATAGGATACCTGAAGAGGGGACGGGTACACATGCTGTTAAGGCAGCAAAGTCCACAGGGTTCCCACTGGCACCTTTAAACATTTAGGGCCTGATTCATGGGATTATTAGCGCGTGCAAAGTCCTGTTTGTCGATTCATGGAATCGACTGTGCAGCACTTTTTCGTACCTTGTGCAGACTTCGCCCAGGCTCGGCACGTCTCTGAGAGCGACCGAGTGCCTTGCGCAAGACACCACGCAAAGAGTGGGCGTGACTTGTGCAGAAGGCTGGGAAGAGGGCGGAACGCGTAAAATGAGGAAGAACGAGAGAAAATATGGGCGTTACAAGGGATCGCCCGCAGGCAGGCCATTGCATGCCCACTATTGCGCAGAATGATACATATTCATGGATCCGACCGCACAACCTCTCGGCAGGGAAATGGCCACGCAAAGCCCTCACCCGATCTTCCATCTGAAGGTAGGCGTACAGACACTTGTGCATGGGAATCACTGCACAGAGGTAAGATTGGGGTTGAATTTATGGTGCATGTACGCAGCCGGGGTTCTGAACTAATTTAGGGGTGCACATGTTGTCGCGGTGCTGGTATCAGTTATGGGAGACCCCGTGCAGGGTCCCCGAGATACAGGCCTGATTGCTGGTGACCCCATGCGATGTTTGAAGGGTGCGTGTATTCGCAAACCCGGGGGAGCATGCCAAGGTAGCTGTTCTGGCTGTTTTTGCTTTGCATGCAGAAGTTCTGGCCGCGGCTTGCGTATACGGTTATTTTGCACAGCAAATTCCATGAACACGCAGGCCGCACATTTTTTATTCTGCGCACAAGCTAGTGCAGTGTTGTTCTCGGCACACAGCATTTGCAGAATAAATGCACACTTTTCCATGAATCAGGCCCTTAACATCTCTTTGTTAATGGCCAGAGATACGAACTTGGGGGACATAAGCTGTTTTTCCTCATAGAGGACAAATAAAACCCCCAGATAAATATCCACGGCTTTGCCTTGTTTCAAGACAAAAGCATTTGCACTGTTGCCCAATTATGTTATTTGTTCTTATTTTGAAACCCACAAAGGAGGGTTTGTATTTATGCAGAATTTAACACTTTCTTCACATTACCTAGAAGTAATCAGGATGCCTGGATTAACAAAGCAGACAAATGTAGCACTGTAGCCTTTATTATGGAGCTTTAAGTTCTGATAGAACATTTGCAAAATATAAAGGTCATTTTCTAGCTAGCATTGCTTTGCATTCTGGAACTTATATTCCTACATTCAAGAGAAGCAAGCTTCACACACACACACACACACTCACTCACTCACTCACTCACTCACTCTCTCACTCCTGCCCCCTCCTTACCTTTCACCTGAAATAGAATTGGCCACCTAGTTGCCATCGCTGGAAGTTCACCTCCAGTTCTGGTCCACAACAGCAAGGCATTGTGGGTATGCAAATTAGCTCAAATACAAACCTTTTTTTTTTGTCTTTGTCTAAGAGGGGGTGATTAAGCTATGCATAAACATAGCCACCTCTGACCTCAACCATTGAGGTGTTTGATCGGAGGACCAGACAGCAATTGTACAGATAAAAGTGATTTTGAAGCCCACCACATATAAGACCCTCCCTGCTCTGATTATATTGGAACAGATGGCCCGAAATAATAATAAATACATGGGTTATTTATATGGCTCTTAATTCTGGATTCTTCCAGTTTTCGAAGTGCTACACTAATTGGTGTCTTCATTATTACGCACTTGTGTTACTCAATTTACGGATATTGGAAGGCTAGCTTAGTTGGGCCAACTGGGGTATCAAAACCACCTTTCATGGCATTGCCCTCTTCTCCAGGCAAACACATTGCACTCCAGCTGTCTGCCCTTCCTGTGACATCATTTTTAGCTAGGTCAAGAGGTGCAAGGATGCGGGAGCATGGAGCTGGAAATGGCAGTTCTGTTTTTGAGCCCTGGACTACTCTGTGCGGTGTTGCTTGTTTCTGAGCTCCAGATAACATGCATGTATTTCTGAGAGCTCCCTCGGTAAGGTGCTTTGGTTGGCATCAGGTAACAATGTCCCCATACATAATTTACCCATACATAATGTCACTGGGAAAAGCGATTGGCGACATTATATATGGTGACTTTATATATGGGGATGGGTTGCGGGGATGTCACCTGCTCCCATTGTAAAAAGAAAAAATAAATCAGGTGTTAGGGCAGTGTCCCCTGCATGTTCAATGTCATAAAGTTCCGCAAAAAACAGCAACATTTTTGTCAGGAGACATTTTTGCTGGGACATTATTACATGGAACCCTTTGGTGGTGGTTCGCCGTTATCCGATGAAGGATGTACAGCCTTTTGATGGCGCTCTGCCCGCCATTTTCTTAATTTTTCATTGCAAAGCAGACGGCGCTTCAGGTGAATAATGGAATTTAAATTTGTCGTGTAGGCTTATGGGAGGGTGCTCTAAGGACACTGCACAGCTGAAGTCTTTTGATTAACTGGAGAAGGCGGTTTCCTGTGGTGGAGCTTCACAGCGGTTGCCCCGCGTGCCATTTTCTCTTTTTGCAGCACCGCTCTGACATTTCTATAACAGCTTCTCCAGAGGACTTGTGGGGATGAACACTGTTTATTTCTGACCTATTTTGAAAGTCTTTACAATCACTTTTGTTGATGTTGTCATCTCAGCATCTTTGGTACTTAGCGTTTTGTTGTTCGTTGACTTGTGGCGCCTTGACTGTTTAAGACCTTTTCTGACCTTTTTCATTCAAATGGTTACTAGACTTCTCTGACGTACATTCAAATAACTGGGGCCTTCAACATTATACCCATTTAATTACAGCTGTTGCTGCTTTATTTTTTTCCCCATTGGTAAGATCACTCTCTTTACGTCATTCTGCTGGAAAAAGCTGTTATTTTGGAGAAATATTTAACCCTCTACTTATACCGGATTAACCTCCTGTGCCCTTGAATATCTTGCATTAAGATTGAGATACATATCACTCAGGATATCCTCCCTTTTTACCTGGATCTTATCTACATAGAGAAAGTGAAGATCTCTGATCTCTCATCAATAGTTTGCAATAAATGCGTTGCCTTCTTCGCTTTCTTATTCAGAGACGCAGTTCAGTTTAATGCAACCTTACCAGTAGCAACACGACTGCTGAGTGCTGAGTGGCCTGCAGATTGCCGTCTGTACGCCAATTCCCTACAAGCCTAACACAGTAAAGGCCGCGCCATGTTTTGTGACGTACAGTACTTCGGTCATGGAGAGCGATGAAGGAGGTACAGGTAAGTGGTAGGGGCGGTGGAGTAGGGTGGCAGGGCCACGCAGTGCGAGTGGTTTCACGAGGGGCAACTCTCCCAAAAGTGAAAGGGAGAAGCGGGTATAAGACCGACCTTCCTGTGGTTGGCTTTTACAGGCTGCCTTCTGCAACTTCGGTTTTATTTATTTATTTTTTATTTATTTTATCTATTTATACTGCGCCGAAGCCCGCATGCATCGGGCCGCACACATTTACACAAGGGACCAACATACAGGAGACAGGACGGCTAGGTGCGTTATTACATTATTCTTGGGGAAGCTGTGGTGGCTATCAATGAATGCAGTCTTCAGACCTAGAGCCATTATTTCACTGGCGACGAGTTAGTCTTGATGAAGACAAGAAAGGAAACCTGCGTGGCAAAAGAGAGAGGTTTAAGGAGACCAGGTCTGAAGACTTCATTCATAAATTCAAAAAATCTGCTAAGATCTTTTGATCTGTTATAATTGGCATATGCGGGTTTCCCTTCTTGATTGGTAGATAGCAGTTTGCCACCCAGATTAGTGGTAATCCCATACTTGCAGTTAGCAGATAAAGATAAGTCCACCCTTGCAGAATATGTATCATACCTAATCTATTTTATCTGTATTTTTCATGCATATCACATCAGCCATGGCCGCTCGAAAACATCCAAAAGAGACCAATGGGAAGATGCAGGCTTTCCTCCATCCGCCCCGGCTGAATCTAAGCACTCAGCGTATTAATTTAGCTGCTGAGGATGTGACTGCCTTGTTCGTGGTAGATCTGCACAATGATATCGCTTCAACAATAGTAAAAATATTAGCGGATCTCCATAGGAGTTTCAGATAGAGAGTTCTGTATCTAGCATAGCTTGGGCAAAAGCAAAGAAAATGCTTCCTATACTAACTAGGCAGCAGGGGCACTTATCAAAGTGTGTCATGTTCCAAGCATTCAATATGGACCACAGGGGTAATGATATGAGAGGTTATACCTAGCAGTTTCTAAGCGCGGACCCGGGGATCGAACCTGTGGTGCTCAGTGTCATCTTGTTTCCAAGGTGAGCACGTTGCCCTGAGCTATCCTCCCAAGACTGATGAGCCAATACCAAATTTGTTGTACAAAGAAGACACATATGAGGAACCTAACTCATCAATATATTTTTGCCCCACAGGTCCCTGTTTCTGTGACCAATACACAGGTGTCAGGTGTCAAAGATGACTTTTCACCCGTTACCAAGTGTCTAGACTTAACGGCACCCCAATAGGTGGTTTTTATTTTATTCTTCATCCCAACATCAATGTTGGTCTCCCTTGACCACAAGCGGGCGACACTAATCGAGGATACAAAAAAAAGGTTTAATATGTGTACACCACGGGACGGTCTTCCCACTGCCCTGTGATAGCAAATGCGCCAACGCTTCCCTATATTGCCCTAAGCCTGTAAACACAGCAGATATAAAACTGGAGTACGAGTTATTTCATCCACTTAGTGTTTTACTAATTGTGCATATAGCATGTGGTTTGATGTGGACTTTGGTAGGCATAAGGATTTTTTTTTACATTTGTTTTCCAGCACTGCCTGTTTTAAGGACTGCTGACTGCCCCAAAGCTCAGCACCATACAAAGCGGCTGATCCAGCCTGAAGGTTATATATATATCCAAAGAAGGTGAAAATGCCTCTTTGCCATATTTTGTGTAGAATATAAGTGAAGCGTTAGTATCTCGCCCAAGCTTTAAAGGGGCCTTTTCTATATGATTGGACAGTTTGCAACTCAACAGATACTTTATACCTAGGTACACAAAGTTTTGTACTTGTTCAATTATTTGACCATCTGCCAACAAATTCAATGTTGGTACTTTCTTCTTAGTGTGGGGGTAAAATACCATGCGGAGTTGACTGCGGAGATGACTGCAGTCTGAGGCAGTCTATCGTGTGGAGTCTCTCTTCAGTGCTGTTTGTTTTTCTGGGCAGTTCTTTTGAAAAGCTGCTGCCCTCCGCTGAGCATGCGCGGAGTTGACTGCGGAGACGACTGCAGCCTGAGGCAGTCTATGGCAGCGAAAGCAGAGGAGCTGGCCAAATGTTTGGCAGAAAAGATCTCGGGGCCCCTCCTAAGAAGTGCATCCCTGCAGTGCCCCAGCTCGTGTGCAGCCCACGCTCGTGATACGAGCAAAGGAGGAGGAGGAGGAGGAGCGGTCAAACAGCCGGCGGGCTCTCTAACTGCAGGTAGGAGAGCATGTTTCAATTCATATTCAGCAACTTCAACAGTAAACCCAGCTTTACTACAGCTGGAGCACTTAATGAAATCAGTAGGTTCCATTTGCGCACCAACTCGAACACGCACAATAAAAGAAATGTCAGTTACTGCATTAACGACTCTGGAGTTATCTAGCAGTTCCCACACGTCCAAAACAAGCGTGCCTACGTCGTGCCATGCTGACCTTTTACCGGACCCATTTACTTTGGAACTGGCTTCAAAGCAGACAATCCCAGAATTGCCTGTGACACCCCACATAACGGAAGAAAACCAACGGGACAGAACACTGGATCGACTGAGTCACCGAGTGTTTTAGGAGATATAAACTCCTCTTCACAAACAGACATTTGTCAAAGAGTTGAAAAACTAGCCGTACAGGCTAGTAGGACCAAAACCCATTCTCTCAAGGAGATAGAGGCAGATACTTTAAATCTGCTGAAGCAACACAAATCAGGATCCGAAATGCACAACCCTCAACTGACAACGCAAATTGAAATTCACCAAACTGTTGTAACAGAAGACCTGGCCAGCCCCCAATTGGAGCAAAGGGATATGCTATTACTTTCCGGAGCATCTGACAGGACTGGTGAAGACTCTCTGGTAGGTTCGCCTGACACTGACCTCGACTTGCATATAAAGGTATTTGCGCGTTGGATCCTTGAAGAGCTGATCGATCGCCTACCACTTGATCCACCAGTACCCCAGGCTTCTGACACATCTGAGTCAGACTCCGGGGTTATCGAGGTCCCTCGAAGAGCAACTTCAGGGTTTCGTCGCCCGAAAGCCCTCCCGAGGTGAAGACAGCATGCCAACAAGAAAATAAAAGTGATAAAAACTAAGAAGAAACAAACCAAAGACGCATCATGTTCTATTAAAAAAAAGGATCCCGCGCTTGTTAAAACAATGCTAAGCTGTTTTAAAACAAAAAGTAAAAAAGCCAAGCACACTCTCGGAGAAATCTCTGACGTAGAAATCTTAGAGGGAACTGAAGACTTAGTGGACCAACCAGTGGCTAATTGCCCACTTGAGTTGCCCAAAAATGGGCCACCAGCTGTCCCTACTTCAAAGTTTGTGGATAAATTGATGCAACCTTTAAGATGCCACTACGGAAGTCCAGCGCTTCCCTTTCAAAAAAGCCATTTTCAAAATCACGCCCACATACCATCTGTGGGGCAACTGACTTCCTCTACCAACTACAACATGTGTGAGACCATTCCTACTGATACAAGTCAAACATCTAATATTGACCCTGAACATCGGAAACATACAGACGCTCTGTTGACGGGAGATTTTGGAACAAGGAAATACTTCGGGTTAACACGGACCTACCCTTCTTGGAGCTACAGGGGGAATCTTAGATATCCTCAGAATCTCACCTGAGGACTTGCAATGTGAAACAAGACCGCAACCAAGTTCCTTATCAGCTGTTGAACCTCCAAAGTCTTTCGAGTCAACTCCAAGGAAAGAAGACTTATCCTTCATCAGTCCTCCACAAAGTATGGGTCTGTCAGAACTCCAGCATCACAAGCATAAAGACTCACAAGGTAAAAGCCCAACCCCCTAACAATAATGTCCTCAGTCACAATTGCGCTGGCTCCATTCTCCTAGAGGATCATACAAATATAACTGTTGCAATGAACACTATTAAGGGTTTTATTTTGGCAAAAACGAAGGAAACTCCAAGTTTGAAAGATCAATCGACAGAAACAACATTCGGGAATCTCCAGCCACCCTCTGCCAAAGCTACTCTAGCGGCTAATAAAATGTCACTGGTCAAACTATCAACTTTACTTGGAACTCAGACCATCGAAAAAGAAAAAGGACCGAATTCTTCAAATCTACCCACGGATCAGCAAAAAATTGACTTGACTAGTACCGACTGAGAAAGAGACCCTCAACTAAAGATAAACAAACTAGTCGTCCCACTACTAACCACATCCTCTGATGACATCAAGCTAAATCCCCCAATAATTAAAATCCCAAAGGTGGTACCAGTCAGAAATGGATGTGTATTTCAGCCTAGAAACTCAAATATAAGACCTGAGCCCTATGTGGGGAGAGACCGTTCCTCAAGCCATCATACAAAGAGGCAGTCTGGAGAAGTGGCTTCCTTTAGTATCTTCTCAAAAAGGGCGTTGATGATCATGGACTCCGCGCCAGTGAAAATTCCTGTGACAGAGTCGCTCACACACCACCATGTCAGCAACAAAGCTTCTGGGAACAGCGGAAGGAGAGTTGTGGTGCTTAACGTTCAAAAGTCCCAGCCTGCTCCCTTGCATACACGGTATCCTCAGGAATAAAAAACAAACCAAGGAAACTCTCGGACACCGCTGGGGAAAAATGACCATGATGTTTTGGTTGATCTAATGAACATGACCCTCCACACAGATCAGGATTTCGAATTAGAACCCCTTGCGGTAGGGAACCAGAAAAGAAAAGTAGTTTCCGATAAAGAAACCGAAAGGGAATTGTCACAAATAAAAAAGAAAGCAGCAACGGAATCCTTGGCCCCAGCTTTCCTCATGATGGAGGACAAAAGAAAAATATTACCGATAAACAGATCAAGAGAAAATCTCAAGGGGTCGGAATTACATAAATCAAGAAGACAAAACACAGATCATAAGTCTAGAACACACCAAGAAAACAAGAATAAAAACGTAAAGTCAAAACTTAACTACGATCCACATTTCCATAAAAGAAATAATCAAAGACTGAGCCAGCTAAAGGACAACAGAATGAAACTAGTGCCACAGGACAGGACTCCCCTTTTAAAGGAACCTTACACACAGGACTTTAAATCAAAAAGTCACTGACCATCTCCAAAACAGAAAAGACCTGAGATTGACAGAACCTTCAAATTGGAACGAGTGGCTAAAAAAAGGGACAGCCTGATATTAAATCGAAGGACAGTCATGCAGTTGTTCTCACACGTTTCAAGCTTAAAACGTGTAAGATCGGTAGATCTAAAAATTGTAGAACCTGGTATCAACGGGCGAAATGACACAGCCTTCTTGTACATCGAATCATCTACAGTAAAAGAATGGCTAACAAAGGCTGTAGATGACCTCCAAACTTGGGGATACGAGCTTCAGGAGGCAAGTAAAGAAAAAGCTGCCTGGATTACTTCTTACGATAATGATGAGAGGTCAACCGTGAGACAATCCAGACCCCGTCCACCTTCCAGGGAACATGACGGGAGAAGGTTTTTGCCTTGTGAAAACAACCACTTCTCTAAAGTCCAAATTGACAGGCTCACCTGGTTTGAACATACAAATACAAAGAAATTATTCCCTTCCCCAACCCTTCGAAAGTGCTCAGAAAAAAAACTATTTGCGAAATCTTCCTTCTCTTGGAAAAAAGAGCACTGCACATTGGGCCTCATTACGAGGTTGGCGGTAAGGGGTTAACGGAAAGGGTAAGGGTGCCGTTGCCGTTAACCCCTTACCACCGCATTAAGAGGTCCCTTAGCGGGAGCCACTAAGGGACCAGGGAGCTAATAACGGGCCCGCCATAATCAGGCCCGTTATTAGCTCCATCCCCATTCCCATTGAGCCCTATGGGGGCTTGAATGGGAATGGGGAATGGTTCTCAGAATGGGGATTTACCGGGCCCTCCAAGGTTGGAATGACACGGTAAATCCCTATTCCGAGAACCCAGACCCGGAATGCGGTAAGGGGGTAGCCATGGTGCTAATAGCACCAAGGCTACCTCGAACCTCGAATTGAGGCCCATTGTCTGACTATCGCGGGCCCAGACTCTTCAATAGAAGAACGAGATGCGGACCACTTCCCCAAAAGGCCCTATTATGACTATGAAAATCACATTTGATCAAAACATCACAAATTCCAAGAACGGAACTAAACCATGGTCTGAACCCAAACCAAATAGAGGACTGGAGGGCGAGAAATGGTCTTGGCTCTTGACTGCTTTAGCAAACAAAACTGTTTAGCCACTAAAAGATACAACCTCAATGCTTCGACTGCCTGAGGTAATGGGAGAAGCCATGCAAGACTACTTACTTGCCGTCTCCTGGAACACCAGGGGGTTTGCCCACAAAGGAAAGTGACGTTAACCTGGGAGACTACGACGTGATCATGTTACAAGAGACATGGCTTTTAAATAAACCATCCTTGGACGGATTCGATATACATTTCTCACCTGCTTATAGAGGCCTAAAAGGCTGTCCGATGTCAGGACTGTTAACAGCTTTTTGCTCCAGCAGTGGTTTCCACTTGGTCACACCACTACTCTCAACAAAATTCATACAAGCATCACTAATTGTGCGGCATCGAGTTACAGCGTCCAAGTCACAAGCAATAAGAAGAAAACTGATGTTTATAAACACATACTGGAACTCGAATGCCAACAGTGATAATTATTTCCTAAATTAATTGGATAACTTGATCGATGAGGAAAATCTGAATCACAATGTAGACCACATTTTCCTCAGTGGATATTTAAACATGACCTGTAAAGGTACCGGCGACCCTAGAATCAAACACCCAAAACACACAGACTCATCTAAAAGAGGTCTGTTATGGGACTCGCTTATGAAGAGTAAAGACATGCATAACCTCCACCGTACACTTGATGAAAGAACCAACTACGTACCAACTTGGGAAAGAGACAAGCAAGCTGGGACCATCGACCACATGCATGTCTCAAGAAACCTCCTGGTGGAAATTAAGATCTTCAAGGTAATTAGAACAATTCATGGTGACCATAAATTGTTGATGACTAAATGGAAATCGGCAAAAGCATCGACTCAAAATATGCATTGTGAAGCAGAGGCCAACAACGGCGTGATTCATCTAAAATTGATAGAAGCTGCAATTGCCCAACTTCCAAGAAGATATCTCGACTTTGGACATGGAGAAACATCTGAAGGCAATCACGCCATAGCTTACTGTCCTCTTATTTTGGCATACAAGAAAACTGATCCAAAACTTCACAAACCAACGAAGCCAAATACTAATAAATATGATCACCTGGTTGTCAACAAAAGAAGAGTGGTACATAAATTGAAAATACTTGCAAAAAATTCAAATTCTCTTGAGACAAAGATGGAAGCCATTGAAGCGGAGAAAGAATACAAAACATGGGTAAGAAACCATAGATTTAATATGCACCAAGAAGACTCCCAAGAAATGCTATGAGCAATCTGCGGTAGAAATACAAGCACCTTCTGGTCCTTAATAAAACCCATCACAAAATCAACAAATGAAGCATTACAGAATAGTGTGGGCGAAACAAAATGTATTGATCACTGTGAAATACTGTACAATAAACCAAAGGAAAGCCCACCCGACGCCGATATAAAAAATGATGAACCATGGGACATACCACACAATCCAGAGCAAATATTGTCTAAAATAAAGAAGTTAAATCTTTTGAGAGCCCCAGGCCTAGACGGGGTCACACATTTTGATCTGAAGAAGCAGCCTGTGGCCTGGTCTCTATTTATCAGCAGAGTCTTTCAAAACTGTCAGAGAACTAGATCAGTCCCTCCCATGTGGAAATGTGCTAATGTTGTCCCGATATTTAAGAAGGGCACAAGGGATAATCCGAATCATTACCGCCCAATTGCTCTGCTCGACACAATAGGAAAGATTTTCGCCTCCCTTGTACTGGAAAAATTCCAAGAATGGACGTCTACCACCAAAGTGAACGACCCATTCCAGACTGGTTTCATTAAATCTACGGGGACAATGACAAACATTCTATTGTTGAGCATACTCAAAAACAAAGTGCTGGAGGGCAAACCAAGAGTTTTTATGGGCTTCGTTGACCTGGTCCAAGCTTTTGACCAGGTCAACTGGGCCAAACTATGGAACAAACTGACCACCTGGAATTGCTCTCCGACAATATTAGGACTGATAAAGGCACTGTATACTGAAACCTCAATCCAGGTATGTCTAAGTAAAGATGGACAACTGACTAAATCTATTGACACAGCTCAGCGAGTAAAACAGGGCTGCCCATTGGCCCCGGTCTTGTACAACGCCTATATTGCAGACTATAAGATTAGTGATCAAGATGTCAAAGCTTTCCCACCAACGTTTGCTGGGGAATACCTATCACGGACAATTTATGGGGGACGATATTATAATCATTGACCAGACACAAGTTGGTTTACAGAGGGAACTAAACAACTTTCCCTGTTTATCAAGGAGAACGACTTAGAGATTAAGAACTCTAAAACAAAGATAATGTCCTTCGAGGCAACTCAAACGAAGAATGAACATCTAATGTGGTTTGTGCATGACGTTCCATTGGAAAGAGTCAGGAGGTTTAAATACCTAAGAGTGGTATTAAGCTCAAGCCCAAGGGAGCTACCGATGCAAGAAGCTCTTTACATCAAGATAAAACCACTGATTACACAGACAAAGGTAGTAAACGGAAAATATGGCAGATTTTCATTTATACCTGTGCTGAACTTCTGCAAGGCCAAAGTTCTACCTAGTCTTACATATGGGGTTGAAGCAATGCTCAACCTACCAGAACTTCTGTGGGCCAAGTTGGAAGGTATGTTTTGGTGAAAGGTCTTAGCTCTTCCCCAGTCCATTCCGATAGACTCTATTCGGAGGGAGCTAAGCCTTCAATCAATGACTTCGATGGTGACGCGAAATGCAATCATGTTATATAAGAAAGTTATTGATCCAACTAGTCCCTCTATCTTTGGTCTGATGAAAATAGAGCTTGAAGGAAACAGCACTAAAACCATGCTAAGATAGGTGTCCCGTAGTCATCAGTCATTGGAAGTGATAGGTTGCATGAAGGAAGAGCTGACAAGCAACCCGAACAAAATTTAAAAAGGCTTCTCATGCAGGATTGGATAACTACGCAGGAAACGGCTGACACAAATAAATTGACAAAAAAACATTCTCTCATTGATAAACAAAATAAACCAGCCAGCAAAATACCTCCAAAAATTCCCAAATTAAAGCTTGGCTTGAGAGAAAACTTAATGCGGATAAGATTAAACCTGCTGAAAACTAAAGAGGTACTTGCGATAAGGAGCAAATCGATTCTGTAAAACTGCAGAAAAAATTGAAACATTGAGACAACTGCTGTGGAACTGTCAGGCCTTAGATAGACCGCGCCAGACTTATTTAGGCCATATTTTTGCAGGCCTATACCTCTATGACGAGGATGAATGGTGGTCGAGTCTGCTGAGTGGCGAAATCGTGGTGAAAGAACTTTGGGGATCATCGTTGTTACTAAATTCTTTGAGAAAATTGAACTGAACTCTTCATAAAATGAAAGCGATTACGGAACTGTACGATTAACACTGAAGAAAACCAGTGGGCGGAGTAGTTTAACCAACAGGACTTACACTAGAAAGCGTTACCCCCTAAGATCTAAGATAGGGAGGTGCAATTATCATCTTCCTAGTAACTCTTTCGCTCCCCCCTCTGCAGGATCGTGATTTTTTATTTAACTTTGAACATTTTATATGAACAGCTCGATTCTTGTAAAAATTGATTTTCAATTAAAACAAGTATAAATAAACATAAATAAAAAAATACCATGCATTTAATTTTTTTCAGTATTTATCTCAAACCATTTACCTTACTCCCTCGCTAAAAACATCCAGCTGTTTTGCCAATCTCTTAGGGGTAAGGGAGATGAGAATCGCGTCACCCTTGAATATCAACACCGGGATTTTGTCTATTTCAATTTTCCGAGTGTCAGTGTTTATTTGGATCTGGGAGAGCACCAGTTTGTTTATGAAAATACTAAACAACGTGGGGGCCAAAACAAATCCTTGACAAACTCCTCTTTGTTCTTGTATAAACGCAGTGGTCTCACAGGCTGAATTCAATGGGCAATGGCTTGTTTCTCCCTATATGCTTATTATATTTTAATTTTATTTTAATGTGATTAGCTCCATTGAGTTTTTTACACAAATCATTACAAAATCAAATCAATTTTGAATTTAAAATGCATACGTTTCACAAAACTCATTGCCAATAAACCCGTAATAAAATACAGTTAATTTGTCAGCAAATATTAAAAGACATTTTTTTACAATGTTTAAACATCCTCAGATTTTCAAAGTTCAGCAACATTTTCCAAATATGCTAAAGTGCTATGTGCAAGGAAACCAGGCCCGAGTTTAGGTAAAAATGCCAGAACTCGTTGCTCATTATCATATCGTAGTCCCTTACAAAAGATTCCATATGCACACATACATGCTGCCCAACTGCTTACATTCAGTCATGACATGTTTTGCTGACTCGGGTACATGTTTCAGCCTACAGGTCCAGCAAAACCACTGCAAGCCACAGCCTTGAGCCCATCACAGACAATAAGTAACATTAAAATCAGCATCCTAACTGCTGGGTCAGGCAGCATCCTAACTGCTGGGTCAGGCAGCATCCTAACTGCTGGGTCAGGCAGCATCCTAACTGCTGGGTCAGGCAGCATCCTAACTGCTGGGTCAGGGCATTGCATTAAATAGCGCTGAGGGGACATGAATTTGTGGAACACCCACGCTACAGCCTGGTAGCACATTCATTTCTCCAAATGGCAATAGTTTAGATTCCAATCCCACAACATTGTTTTTTCACCAAAGCTTTTCTTCAATCTGAAATAATCGTCGCTTTCACCAACATCACGTGTTTCCACTCAATGTGTTTGAAGAACCCTCTATTCAAAGTGTCATAGTTGGTGGCCTTCACTCTAGGCTCTGCGCCAAAATGTCTTGGCAGATGGCTTAAGAGTGGGCATTTAGGAGAATTGATCACTTTCAAATATAACTCCCGGCTCCTTCTCAAGGCTGGAGCCCTAAGGGATGTCAAAGCGAGCTTTAGCCTTAATAATTCCATCGGGACTGCCTGGGGGAGATTCAGTATTCTCCTCCAAAATGTAGCTTCCAGGACATTGAGCCAACTTAGATCTACTAGCGTCAAGGCCTCCAAGCCATAATGAATACACAGGCAGAAGCTTTGAAGGTGAAGCATGCTCAGCCCTGTGAGACTGACTATAGCCTGCCGTTTGCCCAGTGAAATCATAGAATAGCCCTGTCAGTTGGTCTGCTTTCCAGCGTTTAGGCAAGATTATTTCACGATATCTTGTGGTTTTCCCAATTTTTATTCCCAAATATGTAATACTTTCTACACATTCACTATGACTCTGACCCAAAACTAATGACTGCTTTCTAACTGGCTTATTAGCGAACAATATAGGGTATTACCCAAATTGACCTTTTTAAAATTGACCTTTTGTCCTAATTGACCTAATAATAGTGGTCCTAATTGACCTTCTACACAATTGACCTTTACCTTTATTTTACTTTTATATATATGTGTGGTGTGGGATATAAAATATTATAATGGAATTGGGTAGTGGGTTGCGGGGGGTTTTGGATCGCGTGGGGGGTTGCAGCGGGTTTCCCCCTGCATATATGTCCTAATTGACATTCATTTCACGATCAATTGTGAAAAGGTCAATTCTCCCACGATCAATTGTGAAAATGTCAATTAGTATACATCCCAATATAGCCTTTGTTTTTCGAGATTCACTTCCCTTCCAAGTCATTTTCCTTTGCATACAGGCACAGTTCCCTGAGAGATCTCGACATATCTGTACATGTGTGGTCGAGAGCCACCAGGTCATCTGCATACATCAGACAGGCAACATGCTCATTCCCAAATTTAGGAGGACAGTGAGATACCCGCTTAATTCTTGTGGTCAGATCACCCACATACAGGTTGAACAATAGGGGGGCAAGCAGACATCCCTGCTTTACCCCCCTGTTTATGGCAATCCAATCAGTAAAGTGGCGTCTCCGTCTAATCTGATTGCCACCTTTGTGTCAGTATGCAACAATACCGGGATCTGCAACCAATAAGGTGGACAACCCATCATGTCCAATTTACTCCATAACCTACCACAATTTACCTTGTCGAAGGCAGCCCAAAAATCAACAAAAGTGGAATGTAAGCCCGGGCTGCTTCTGACATTTGCCTTACCTACAAGGCTATCGATAAGAAGTAGATTGTGCGTAGTGGAAGATCCTGGCCTGAAGCCACTCTGGAAGTCATCTAGAATGTGCATCGCTACTACGCACTGCTGGAGTTTCTGCAACACGAAAGATGTAAAAAACGTTCTAGTCACATCTAACATTGATAACAGTTGATAGTTCAATGCTGAGGTGTGAGAACCCTTCTTAAAAACGGGGATCAAAAGTGTGCACCGCCAGGAATATTGAATGGTATGGGATTCGAAGACCTTATGGAACAGCATCTCCAAGATTTGGGCCCATATTGCCAGATCTTTTTTGAGCACCATGATTGCCTGTCCATTTGGGCCTGGAGCTGTAGAACATCTAACTGCCCAATAGCCACCAGAATACTGTCCTGATCCCATTCCAGATTTCACTCTGTGTTAGACAGTCAACTGACAAAGGTTCTCTGCTCAGGTAGAAACATGTTTGAATGGATACATTCTGACCAGCTCTGTGCACTGATGGGATTGCTGACCAAAGAATCTTTCTGGACTTTAGCAGCTCTAAGCGCCTTCCACATGGTTCTAGTGGAGCCGCTCTTCAAAACTCTGAACAAACACTGCCATTAAGCGTTTTTTGTTCAGTGGTACCACCATTTCTTCAAGGCCTAAGATTGACGACTATATACCCTTGTTCTCTTCCCACCTTGAAGCGCTTTGAAGCACTTCACCTGTGTATAAGTGCTTTACAAATAAACAATTACAATTACAATTTCACCCAATTTCTGTATTTACATTTGTTATTACTGATGATCTTTGCTGTATAGTTCTTATCCAATACAGAGCACTTAACCTTTCTAATTTCCCTGCGCCTCAGTCTCTTTGCATTCCTTATGTTTTTATCGAACATCTTGCCCTGTACACTAGCTTTCAAAATGAGATATTGTCCAGAAGTAAAACCGAATTTAGCTGTTAGGCTTTTAAACCAATTTCCAATTTAATTTACTGTTAGTTTTCCCAGTTCTGTCAAATAATTATAATGCACTTGCGACCAGAAGAGGGAAACTTGTTTAGATTTCATTTGGACCAAGACACACGATTACCTAAATTATTTATGTCCAAATCACCAATTTTACGAAAAACCTCCTTTGTGACTGGAAACCAAAGACTAAGCGATAAAATAGAGTGATTGCTCCAGCCAATGCAGTGTGCTTCTAATATCTGTACATTGCTCAGCAAGTTTTTGGATGCAAAAAAAGAATCCAAAGTAGCACTAATTGTGCCATTACTCCAGGTATAACCCTCAGGCATGTCTCCTGTTGTTCGCCCATTTAACACGGTAAGCTCCCAGTTCTGGCAGAATTCTAGCCAGTGGTGCCCTTGACTATTAGACACTTTTTGGCGCATTTTACTTTTGTCCTTCACGTTCGAGTATGCAGCTCTGCTATGTTTATCGGAGCATCTGGCATGTATGACCACCCCTCCTAGCAAGATCATTGTTAGGTCTGATTTTCTAAAGTCTAATTATAGTTAGAGTCTACAAGACCTTTCCCTTGGTTTCAGGGCAACAACTTCTAATATCGGCCTGTATTTCCCAAGGTTGCTAAAATGGCAGAGCAGCCAGGCGTATTTTAGGAGGAGGAATGTGAGCTGTAAGTCAGTACAAATAAATTAGAATGTACACAGATCCAAAGAAACACTCACTTAAAGTTATCACAAAAATAATTATTTATGTTATACATACACACAAGGTAATAGTTACCAACGGAAATGCAATATCAACCAATAACATTAAACATACACCGGGATAATAGGTAGAAATAAAGCAGGTGTTTAAATCACAATATACTCTTGTAACCAATCATGAATGACTTCAAATGGGTAAGTAAGAGCAGTTCTTGGAATAACTCAGCAATACTTTGTTGTCAGTAGTTCAAGAATGGAAGAAACCAACATTAGCAAGTAAGTACCACTGTACCATTTCTTATTAGAAATGTGTAGGGCTTAAGCCGTCTTTCCCTAACTAGAAAATAGTTCTTCAGTTCAGGTTTTGGAGGGAAACAAGCAATCCCAAAGTCAATAGGGATGGAAGCTTTTATGGTGGGGAACAAGCACTGGCAAAGTCAATAGGTATGCAGCATTTCTGATGGAAATCTTCTCTGTACTGCTAAGTAATGAAAGTGAGAGTCCCCCAAAAAGACAGTTAAACTCTACAATGAGAGGCAATAATGGACAAACCCCAGCAGGGAATGAGACCAAGACCAAGTGCGGGTGAGATATAAAAGGCTTTATCAATATAGGGCATGCAAAGGACTCTGCAAACTCCGAGAGCGCCCTGTCTGACAATAGGAAAGACAGTCATATTTATTACAAAAATACATCATGGATGAGGTAAGCTATAGGGGGCACATAATCGTGGGGATTGGGTTGTGAAGACTAGCTACTATGTACAATGTAGGTGCGGTGCTCCATGATTGGCGGAGATCCACGTGGTGGCATCGTGGAGTGCTTGGGTCAGCTTGGCTCATCGGGGTGGAGTATTAGGTCACGAGCTGTCCATGTGCATACATTGCTGCTGCACTAACATTTTGCCCTTGCGGCCACGCGTAAACATTCATCACTAATTTCTATGTCAATTTAACATGTAAATCCTACAACTGATTAATCTAATACCATAAAAGAGACAGAGAAAAACAGTATACAACTCTGAGCTTCCTTAATACATCATCATAAAACCGCTCATAACAGAGGACCCAGTATCATGAGTCCAGGTGTCTTATCAGGGGGCACGGGTTAGGGTATCTCTATCATTCTACTCTGTTAGATGTAGTAAGAGACGGTTTTATGGTATGTTAGTACAAGAGTGAATAACTGCCTTCATGGTCAGTCGAGGTTAGGGTGAACTGAAATACCCTTGGGTCAGTGGGGCACATAGCTGGCACCTCAAAAGGCGGTGGGCTGTGGGGCTGTGTAGCTCATAATTCTTCTTAACCAAGGCATGGCGGTATACAGTGATTTTATGGTGGCATCAGGTTTCAGGAGGCATGGGGAAGGTGAATACTTGGTGCGGGCTCAACAGGAATGCAGGGGGGGAGTAGCTGTATTATTCTAACATCAGTAAACCAGGGACCTTCAAGCCCCAGCCGGCCCTTGGAGGGAGGAGGGTGGGAGTTGAATACGCGGCTCGCTAGGAGAGGGGGGGATGGCCTTATAATTTTTCGTGGGTCTACATTTATCAAGTAGCATGCACATCATTTATAGAGACGGAAAACTGAGGTATGTCAGCACAATTGCATGTTTACATATATGCATTCATCTATGGATATATCATATGAGCTTATGGGCACTGTTTATTTTACGCTTCTTTGTGGTTCATGAGTACTGTGTTCTCAGAATCAATAAAAAAGCTTTTGTTAACATCACATCATTCACATTTCTTCATTTTGTTGTGGGGGCACATGGGGAAAGCTAGCATAGAACGTGAGGTAGAACGAGGTTGGAGTATACGTCAACATCAGTGACAAGTTACAACGATATACTTATGATTGGACTGATGTACAGGCTCAAGGGTAAAAACAATTATTCAAACAACATCTCATTTGACAACAAGTGGGGTGTGTTACTTTAAATGACTAGTATATGTTACAACACTTAAAATCATATCATGCACAGGGATTTTGTACATTGCCTTTTAAATATTGCGCAGTAGCAATGATCTTTGGTCGTGACAATAGGTTCGAATATACATATGTTGGGCAACTTTACATGTAAGTGTTCTGGGCTGGGCAAGGGTCGTTCCATTTTAATATGAACATCCATTTTAATATGAACAATCAACATTATGAGTTTTGAGCCTCCTTGCATATGGCTTAACAGCATGGGTAAGACTGTGTGGCACATGGGTTTAACATTCAGGTCTGACACTTCAAACGGGAAACAGGGTAGAGGGTTAGGCACAAAATATATCATGAATGTGGGGGTGTGCAGGGGGTCAAAGCATGTTTGATAGGGACAGCTTTGTTTTTTCCCAGACCTCAACTTAAGCTCTGGTCACCGTCAGGGCAATGATGTGTTGCGGAAGGTAAATGATACAGTGTTTGTTCTGTTACTTGTCGCGCCTAGGTGCTCGTGAGAACAGGTCTTCAGTGGAGCCGCCATGGGGAGGAGGCTGGGGGAAGTGCGGGCTCGCTGTGCGTGATCAAGTGGGGGAGAGCTGCAGCTCTGCAGGCTGCTTGTTCCACAGAGGCCTGAATTAGTGTACTTAAAATGGAGTCTAAGTGTATTACAAAATGGAGTCTGTATCATAAGCCGTGCAGTCTCATGCGTCGGCCCACATCCATCCTGCATCCCAGGCCCAGGCACATGGGAGGCTGCCGATGAGTCATAAGCCTCACGTAGGAGAGGAGTGTAGGGGTAAGGGGTCCTAAAGGCCTTTCCTCAGTGGCCTGTGTCCCAGTGCCATCCCTCCCAGCCTTGAAGCAGGAGCTCCTCGTCCAGGACCAGCCCCTGCAGGAGCAGTGGGCACCTGAAACCAAGCCCAGCTGACTCGAGCCGATTTTTCTGCAAATGCTATGCTCGCAGCACGCTCTTGTGCAAAATCGCCTCCACGAGCACCGGAGCTTCTACAATTAAAGCAGCGCCGAGGAATGGACGAAGAATAGGTTGCCTAGCCTAAATATAGCTGCTTGTGCCATTTTGTGCACTAATTCCATTCGTTTCTCCATTGTGGTACATGAGGTACCAGTATGCTCCAAGATGGCCGACCGCCCTTTGTTGTCTGCCATTAGAGCCTAACCAGGCCCCTTACAGCCACTGCAACCATCTGATTGTCTGCCTCTGCCTTCTACACCTTGATTGGGTGCCGGCAGGCAAAGCCGGCCCACCTCACCCAAGGCCCACAGAATCAAGGCTGGCACCTGTTTGCTGCCTGTTTAGTGCCATGTCTGCCGTCTGCAAGACCACCCTGGCTGTTACACCCTACCTCCACACAAGGTAACATACACAAACTATTGTGTCCAAAACGGTTTAATGCACGTTTTGCTAGTGAGTACATCCGTGTGACATATGCCTCCTCTACTGCCACGACTTTGCCCTGTTAATGCACAACACTCTACACCCTATAAGTAAAATTGTACTCAATCTGTCTGAGAGCCTGCTATACCTTGAACTCCACCAGAAATACTGCATTTTATTGTGTTGATTGCACCCTTATTTGCAAAGCTGCATTTAGACTGCTTCTGCCTTGAACTCCACCAGAAATACTGCATTTTATTGTGTTGATCGCACCCTTATTTGCAAAGCTGCATTTAGACTGCTTCTGCCTTGAACTCCACCAGAAATACTGCATTTTATTGTGTTGATTGCACCCTTATTGCAAAGCTGCATTTCGACTGCTTCTGCCTTGAACTCCACCAGAAATACTGAATGTATTGTGTTGATTGCACCCTTTAGACTGGCTCCCACTGCAAAATTGAATCTAGGTGTTCCATTGTCCATGTATTTGAATTGGTGCTTCTAGGCTACCACTGCAAAATTGAATCTAGGTGATCCATTGTCCGTCTATTTGAATTGCTGCATTTTAGGCTCCCACTGCAAAATTGAATCTAGGTGGATCCATTGTCCGTGTATCTGAATTACTGTAGCAGTATCTGTATTTGCATTTTTGAATTCTTTACTTAGTCAATGTTGCGCCCTTTACAAATACTGCATCTAGACTACTCCCGTATTTGCATTTTGAACGCTGCACTCAGCCACACAGCTTAGACCAGACCTAGAGAGCACACCAATACAGAATTTGATACAGGCTCCCCCGCCTAAAGCACCCCTACCAACAATGCACACACCCCTGCGCATCCTGCTCCCCACCTCCCACATAACAAGTATCATACACATCCTACTCCTAATACTAGCAACGTACCAATACCATACCACTCACTACAACACCATGTCACTACCTCCCAATCACGTTAACAAACCCTGGCCAACTGACTGCCACCTGCAAGGCCAGACGCATAACACTCTACCTTGCAATACCCTCGAGAGGAACGGCAGACTCCGCTCAAGACTTGCAAAACTCTATGAACCACTAGCTAGAACCCTGGCATCCTCTAACAAACGAACAACTAAACACTGGCCCACTCCAACCACCACCAACAGCCCCCCCTCCAAGACCCAAACTACAGCTAGCCCCACCTTACTTAAGATAAACACGCCCTGCCTCAAGGGCGGCCTAATAAACTCTAGATCGCTAGTTGCACACGCTACAGAGATAGCAGACATCATCCACTCTGAACAGCTAGACCTCCTAGCAGTCACCGAATCTTGGCTTCACGCCGCAGCAGGACCCGCCCTCTCACTGGCCATACCAAATGGATATACCATATTGCGATCAGACAGAACCGATACTCGGGGTGGAGGCATTGCACTCATAACGAGAAACAATCTACCTTGCAGACTAGTACCATCCTCAGTCATCAACTCATGTGAGCTCATGACAGCCAAAATAAACATAAATAACACCCAGACTCTCACAATATACCTGGTCTATAGACCTCCAGGCCCCATTGGGACCTTTGAAAACGATATATCAAATATCATCTCGTATAATCTAAAAAATTCCTCCCAAGTCCTACTACTAGGCGACTTGAATTTAGGTTTGTGGAGGGTTTTGACCCATGTGGAATCATTAGACGGGGTGAATGTGGGGATTAAGCTGTCGCTGCCCATCATTTTGCCCCAGAACAAAAATAAATCATTGGAGTGGGTAAAGATGGGGATGCGCTGTCGCCGCCCATCATTTCATCCCAGAATCCAGGAGAGCTGCGCAGTTGTGCGCACACCAAAATGGTTACCTAACTTGCCACCCACCAGTGTAAAGAAAGGTCTTTGTTAACAAAATCCACTGTTACTGATGTCAAAAAGTTGCTGAAATCGTGACTCATTGGACCACTTTAAAGATTCAACCCTTTTTGTGGGGTTCCACATAACCATCTTACTGTAAGGAGCCCCATCAAAACAATGTTAAGCAAGGATTTACTACCATGTAAGAACCATTCCTGTTTAGAATGCATTAATCCAAGAAAATCCCAAAAATGGGTGCAGTACCAGTACTCACCACTATCCAAAAGCCGGCGTTTTAAAACCACTCTGTGTGTTTCTGAAGACAAGCCAAAATGCCTATTTCAAATCTTGCAACATGTGAAAAATATTTACTGAACACCAGCAGACATTTGGCAGAATGGAGTTTTGAGTGCCTACAAAATCTGGGAAACGAAGATCATAAGACAAGGTGTATAACTAAACTGGCTAAGCTGTGCATGTCAGCAGCTTAAGCCTAACTGAAACTGGATTTAAAACCACCAAAATCGAAAATGTTTAGATTAAATGAGTGACCTATGTTTGGTGTCACATGCCTTTGTAACTGTTGAAATGTCATAGTTTTGCACTTAGAATCAGCATTCTAGCTGCATGTGTAAAATTGCAAGTTAAGTTAAAAAGCAACAAAAAAAACCTGCCAGTTAGCTGAAGGTCTGGCTTAAGGAACTTGATTTTGCTTGGCAGCTACCCCCCATCAGGAGTGTAACTTGAGTCACAACTATGTTGCCAGGCCAATGTTCCTTTTGCTGCCCACACTAAGGATATGCCATCTATCTGATAATTGAATTTCCTGTGCTCTGCCAGAGAGTGAACAAAGCCCTCTCCACTCAGGCAAAGGTTTTTATTACAGACGTCGTAAAAAGTGGCTTCCTCCTGAAGAAGCTGGGAGGGGCACTGCCTGTGAGAGCAAGCTGGCTGGGCAGAACTGGAAAAACCAGTATTCTACCTTGTGCTGAGAGAAAACCACACCCCTTTGTAGCCAGGATATTGTTTAGAAAAAGATTAATAACTCATGGTGCGGACATGTGAACATTTTATAAATGATACCATAATTCTTGTGATTTTTCTGCCCACAGTTTAAGACGTGGTAGGAACCGGTGGTATGTTCGGGGGGGTTTTAGCGGAAAAGTGGATATTACTATAAATGTGTGCATGTTAAAAATCTGAAACTTCATCAGTTAATGTCCCTACTCCCTGCACACATGTATGTAAAGTTGGGTCCATGTCAGAAATTGAAAAAGCAGTTAAAAAGTCAATTAGGTACCCTCTCTGAATGCAAGCTCCTAGAATAAGCAGATTTGTACAGAGACATGGCTAAATTCAGCCACACCATGTATATGTAATTTTAAACAAATGTGTACCTGTGCAAATATGTTTTTAGGTCAGATATAGATTGTGTGTAAAGTTGACAGGGGTGGGTTCTCTGTATCATAAACAGACCTCATCATGATGACACTTCATTTCATTCCCCCAATCAAGGGGAAGAGGAGGAAGTGACCAATGACGAGTGAGAGGGGCAAGTCTAGTGATGCAACACACACCCACTCTCAGGAAACAGATAAAAGCAGAGAGTCAGGACACATAGGGACCCTAAAATTCCATTTGCTGCAACGCACTCTGCCGGACCATACAACATCCAGAGATCCAGACTTCAAATTCATCAATCTATCCAGTACTAAGAGACCAGACCAGAGAGAAAGCAGTGCTGTACTAAGAGACCAGACCAGAGAGAAAGCAGTGCTGTGCCTAGCAGAGACCAGGCGCTGTGAGCAGAACCCGGAAAGACCTGACCAGACTGTTGACCAGATCGTGACAAAGCCGCTTTCCGGTTCAAAATCTCTTGTGAGTACTCAGCAAAACTCAGAACACATCTCTTAGTTAAATTCATCTAATTCAATCTATTTAACCTAAGTAGAACTGCCTCCTAGCTGTCACCTGTCATTCTAGCTGCAAAAATGTGTCACTTGTCATTTTGAAAAAGTGTGCGTTTAAAATTTACAAAACCAAAAACGACCTTTACTAAATTGCTCATATCTCCGCAACCGTTTGGGCTAGAGACTTGCAATAACTTTTATTTGGAAGCTGAGATCCCAGGCTTTCCTAGGACCCCAAAACGGTAGAGATAGTCCTCGCGGTTCCTCTGTAATAGCGCTCGGCGCATCCGCGAATTTTGCCGCGATTTGCAATTTCTTCACATGTAAAAAAACTGCTGCTGCTTGCTTTCCATTTGCCAGAAATTCGTTTAACCTGCTAATCATTCCTGCATCATTGCTAGTGTGAGCCTGGACTAATATTAACTAGATACCACTCACCCTGAACCTCTAAAAGGGAATTAAAAGCGTTTCCAGCATATTTCTCATTCATTGCCAGCACATATCAAAGCAATTTGGGCCTGTGATTTCAAAAACTCCTATCTGTTTTCTGCTGTCTAAGCTTGGGGGGGATTGAACTGATTACATTGATTGCATTTCTGAGAACTGTGTGCTTTCCTCCCATTTCCTTGCATTGCATAAAGAGGGGGGGAGTGAATAGCCAGAGAAAAGTGATTACATTGTTTGGTTGAAATCATATTGCGTATTTTCTGTACTGCATTCATTGAATATTGCATCCACCTGAGCTTACATAAAGCATCCTCTACCACGTTATACTTTTGTTCCTATTTACCAGTGTGCTACCTTATCCATTGCATGTCAACTCATTAGTCATTATAAAGAAGTGTGCTAGTGCCAGATTCTCCGTTGTTAATATCTACCATATCAGATTAAGTGTAATATTCAATTATTAATTTATTATAAAGTGTGATATATATATTTTAAATTATCAAATAAACCTTTTAAACTTGTAAAACAGAACTACTTCTTGGCTCAGTGGGGTCAGGGGGATTCCAAGAGAGGGGTGTTATACAAGGGTAGTCATCCAGAACGCATGAACTGGACCTAAAGATATATCAATAAGGGTTTTCATTCAGTATTATAGACTAGGCGTTAACTTGGCTGTAGTGCTGAATTGAATCCTCTTACAAAGTGGGGGCTCGAGCCGAGACGTTGGGTTAGATTTACCATTTGTGCAGCTTAATACAGTGTGCTAACTGACGGGATACATACATCCGGTCGGATCACCACGCTGCATTACGCTGTGAAGCATTCCTCAAAAGGGACACTCCAAGAAAAGTTCTGTTCTGCAAAAATAAAATACTAACTTCTGTAAGTCAGGACAGAGACCAATCTCTAGAATGACGACCTTAGTAGACATGAAAATAGCCAGAGAGCACCTCTTGCATAAGCTATTTGTGAGAGGTGAATGGACCGAACAGGGCCAGGATGTGTGGTTGCAGGCCATCACACAACAGGTCACTGAAACAGGGTCAGATATATATAGAGATCAGGGTCCCTTACATGTGGCCCTGAGTGAACTATATATGGCTCCTAAAGCCAAAGAGGAACACAATAAGATCGCCAGGATAGCAGCATACCTGTACCTATATATGGGAGACATGCAGGATAGATGTGCTGAAAGCCAAAATCTGGCAAATAGGCAACAGATGGCATTACAGAAGGTCCAATCTGATCTGGACTCTTCTGAGCAGAGGCTGCAGAGGAGCCAGGAGTCAGAAAATGACAGCAGACTGTACATCACTAAAATGAAGGAGGATATGGATGTGCTGCAAAAGGAAAAGTCAGAACAGGATACCAGATTTCTGGCCTTGCAGAAGGAACACCAAGAAGGTTTGGACTCCCTACTGCAAAGCCAGAAAAAGCTGGAGCAACAGCTAGACTTCAACAGGGTATGTGCTGAGCAGGTAGTCACCCTGCAAGGCCACCTAGATAGAGTGAAGGCAGAGAGCAACAAACTAATTCTGAAAGACCTGAATACCCAGGCGGAGTTTGATGAGGAGCGCCAGAAAGCTGGTGCCTTTCAACGGCAAAGGGACGACCTGGCGGCACAAATGCAGGCTCTTAGTCAGGAAAGGGATACCTTAGGCCAGGAAGTCTGCCATTTAAAAAGAAAAATGGAAGAAAATCACCTGGCCCACCAGGGACTGGGTGACCTCCAAAAAGAACACCAGAACTTGGTAGAGCACACCAGAAGGGTGGAGGATGCTCTGGCAAGAAAGGAGCAGGCCAATAGGGACATTGCCCAGGAGGTAACCCTCCTGCAGCAAAGACTGGCCCAGTACTCCAGGACCAATCAGGAAGCACAGAGAGAGAATGAGGCTCTCTGCCAACACAATGATAGGCTCCAACAGCAGGTAGCGATGCAGGAGAGACTGATAGAGTCGAGTAAGGCCTTAACAGAGGAACTGAAAGCACAAATGCAGGCTCTTGCATTGCAACAGGGAGCAGGGGCGGATAGAGATGAGGTTCGCTGGGAAATGGAAACTCCGGAGCATAACCTCAGGAGCCCTAGTACCAGAGGCCCCCATACCTCTCAGTCCCTGGACTCTGCCACCCCCATGTCCCCTGGCGCACATGAGCACAGGGCCACAGGGATGGCAGATTACTATCCAGCCAGAAGCATGGGGCTCATAGGCCAGTACCACCCAGGAATGGAGGGGTGGGCATCCGGGTATGGGCACCCAAGTA
Source organism: Ambystoma mexicanum (assembly GCF_040938575.1). Taxonomy (NCBI): domain Eukaryota; kingdom Metazoa; phylum Chordata; class Amphibia; order Caudata; family Ambystomatidae; genus Ambystoma; species Ambystoma mexicanum. The sequence continues at coordinate 134,566,363 of NC_090934.1, read as the reverse complement.
CAGTACAGTTCAATGGGGAACCCCAGGAGAGTAGGCCCATTAAGGGCATCCTGAAAAACCCTGCCCAGTTAGGTCAGTGGAGGGGGTACCCATCAAATCCTGGCAGCAAGGAGGAATCTGAAGACTCCTCTGAACTGCGCAGGACACAGGAGACCAGGTCCCCACATTCTGCCAGCCATTCCCAGGCTCGCAGAATCCGGGAAAACCTGGAAGAACAGACGGGAACCTCTGGGAGCAGTGCCTCTGAGTCCGACGAAGAATGGACAAGGGTTACCCGAACCAAAAAGGCCAATAAGGCAAAAAGAGCCTTGCTTAAGGACCCCTTAAAGCAGATTAAGGCGATCAGGAGCGTCATCACGCCTTACCATAAGAACTCTAAGTATTCTGTTTGGGAGCACTTAGAGTTGTTTGAACAAATGATGGAGACTTTCCATTTGAAGGACAGCCAAAGCTGTATTCAATATGTAAAGTGGACCTTCTCCCCGGAATACTCCAGTTTCTTTGCAGGGCTGGAGGACCAAAATCATTCAAGATGGTCCACCTATAAGGCGGCCATCCTGAAACATTTTTCTGTTCACAGAAATCCTCAAGAGGCTCGCAAGGCAGCCTACAATTTGCAATGTGGGGAGGATCAGGCCCCACAAGAATTTGTGCAGGAGTTAAAGCGGGCTTTTGCACAGACCACAAGAAGGGTGCGCACGGATAGCCGTGAATTTATCAACACGTTTTTCCATGCCTTGCCCAAATATATCATGACCCAGCTCGTGAGGGATTTTCACGAGAAAAGATCTTTAGACTGGGTCATTGAACAGGCTACCCGCATCTATGAGGTGCAGAAGCCCACAGAAAATAAAAGCAATGCCCAGAAAAACCCCAAAGCCAACAGCACCCCTGCTGCTGCCAAGGTGGCAGAGGTAAAGGTCACCCCCGTCTTAGATTTGGAGATGGGGGGGCCTAAAAACCTACCTGCACCTAATAATGCTAGGCCCAGAAGGTCCTCGGGCCAGTCACAGACAGGGAGCCAGGGAGGCAGCCCCACAAATGGGGTCCCTCGCTCTCCTGACTATGTAAGTCCTCGCTACAAAGGTAACAGACCCATCCTGGGTTATGTGTGGACTCCTCCAGCCCAAGGGGGGGGATCCAGCCAAGCACCTAACCCAGGGAACTTCCCTCCAAACTTCCCACCGGAGGGCAGAAATTTACCAAACCCTGGGCAGAACTTTTTCCCCAGATATCCACCCGACTTTCAACCCCAAAATCATCCATCCTTCTTTCCTCAATTCCCTGAGCCCAGACCACTGAATCCGGGAGAGGGGAGGCCAAGGGTGGAGGGGTACCCAAATCTTCCCAACCCGGGGTATTACCAGAGGAGGGACAGCTACCCTTCCCGGGATCAGCCCAGGGGAGAAAACAGGGCCCCGTATCAGCCTGAGCGGGTTTCCCAGTTAGAGCGCCAGGTTCAAAACATGGCGCGGGATATGGGTCATATACTGAGGGCACAGCAGAACCCTCAGATCAGCATGCCGGCGCAGAACGCACCCAACTCTGGACCTGGTGCTCCAGAACAATGACGGGGGCAGCACCCCGATAACTCACCGGTTCCCAGGGAGGAGGCACAAAGGGAAGGGGGGTGTAAAGCCTTGGAGGAAGCTTCCTTCCTCACTTGTAAACAGCCCCTGGAAACCCAGGAACCGGAAACAAAATCTCTTGCCCCTGAAAGTCTGCCTCCTAAGGAGCAGAGGGGGGGTAGGAGAAACAAAAGACCCAAACAGACTCAGTTTGAGGAGGAGGTACAGATCTTCCAATTTGAGGGAGAGGGATCCTCAGAGGATCCTGGGAAAAGGATCTTCTCCTTCAGAGAGGGGGGAACTCCTCCCAAAGAAAAATGGGTCCCTAGGGATGCAAATCCAGACTGGGGAGATGTGGAGACTGAGCTACCGCCGCCCACCATCTCATCCCAGAACCAACAGCAAGAAAATCCCCTGGTTCAAACCCATCCTGGGGACTGTCTCCAAAAAGGGGGGGGCGGCCCAGAAACGGAGCCAGGGGAACCCACAATGGCTCTGATCTCCAGTTGCAAAATTTTCTTTCAGATTCCCAAGGCTCTCCACAAGATTCTGCCCAAATCTCTTCGCTAGCGATGTCCAAAACCAGAAAATTAGCCCACCAGTTGTCCAAAAATGTACATTATCTGTGCCCCCTTGAGGAGAAGGAGGGAAGATATTATGCCCCGGTACAAGTACAGGGGCAGGGTACAATCTCAGCGCTGGTGGACACTGGATCTCAAGCTACCCTTCTGTCCAGAAGGGCCTTTGACGAACTGAATGCAGGAAGGGGAGAGAATTACCAAATTCCTCTCACCTCTCTTCCTGGACAACTGCAGAACTTTGACGGGAAGGAAATTCCCGTCGAGGGGACGGCAGACTTGGACATTAAGATCGGGCGACACAAGTTGAAACACCCAGTCATAGTGGTGACCCCAGAGGGCACCCCTTGTTTACTAGGGAATGACCTCCTGAGAAGGTTGTCACCCCTAATAGATTGCGTAAACAAGGTCCTCTGGACTCAGACTAGCCGACCCATAAAATTAAAACAGAGTGTCAACCATGTTAGTTTAAACGGCACATGCCACATGGTTGAACAAAAATCTGACCAAGTAGAATTTCACTTCCAGAACAACCAAATTCCAGACGTGACAGTAATAGCAGTAGGACAACAGACTGGTGATGGGGGGTCCTCTCTATTTCTGAAAATCAACCTTCCTTCCAGTCTAAAGTGGTATTCCACGCTGGAAGGAAACACTCTGAAATTCTATACCAATTCACAATCTGAAACTCCCACTCCTATAGTCCAGAAAGATGTGAAATCAGCTCAGAGCCTGGCTGATATTCAGCAAATTGGAGAGCAGTTGTTCATTCCTGTTCAGTTAAATGATGGGAAGGACTCTGTTCTCGCTCGAGTGTGTGTGAACAACGGTAAGAGCTTCATCAGCGAAGCCATGTTTCGCCAACTCCCAAAAGATCCAGCCATTCCCACCTTCAAACTGATAGACAAATGGGAAATGGACCTGGAAGCACCTAATTCCAAACATCTCCTGCCAAGCAGGTGTATGCTCAAAATCTCCATTGGCAACAAGAGCATAGTCCACAATTGTTGGGTCGTGCGAGACGTCCCTGCCGCCTTTTACTTAGGCAGTGACATTCTCAATCGCTTTGCCATTAGTTTGGACCTAATAAACTTCAAAGCTTGGTCCCGATTAGCGGATAATCCCATGGGCTTTGATGATCCAGAAAAAGCATTTAGGTCAGCTCAATTGCTACCTTATGCAGTTGAAATTCAGGTTAAAGAGGAAGTCACCATCCCAGAAAGGACCCGACAATTCTCCCTGGAAGTGAAAGTTAAAAGGGGACAAGAGTTGAAAAACCCTGATGCTTACATACATCTAAATGCTTCTCTCCAACAGCAAGGGTTGGGGGTAAACCCAACTCCATTAGTCAACATAGAACATGACACCATTCTAATAGAGGTGGATAACAGCGACTTAAAGAGTATTACTCTAGCCGCAGGCACCATTATTGGAATGGCGGTTGATGACCGACATTTCTCCATTGATCTTGTAAATGAACTGTTAGGACCAATCCCCAAGGACTGTTTTGACAGTGACAGTGAGGACAATACAACACCAGACAGGATTTTCACCCGGCATGGGGGGAACTTCCTGGTGTACACTTCCTGCCCTTATGGTAAGGAAGATGTGACGTGTGACTTCAGGAGGGATGAGGTGATTTTCCAAGTCCATGAGGGCTGCCTTTCCCACCTGAAGCCTCCGGTCCAAATCAGCACTCTGACCAGGGACTTCTCCACCCAGCTGGAGGAGGCCGCGGAGATAGCCAAACCAGAAGTCTTTCCAGGCTTCAGGCAGATGGTGGAAGAGAGAGTCAACCTAGCTGATGCCTGTGTGACTCTGGAACAAAAGCAAAAGTTGAAACAAGTTTTCTTGGATTTCCAGGATCTCTTTGCGGTAGACTCATATGACTGTGGTCGCACCGACATCCACACCACAACAATCCCCACGGACCCTGGCATGACTCCAGTGTTTGTGAAGCAATATCGCTTGCCTCTCGCATCAATGGAGTCCCTTACTGAAATAATTAAGAACCTTGAGTCCCGGGGAATAATCCGTCCAGTCCACAGCACCTTCAATAATCCGGTGCTGGGAATATTGAAGCCAAACGGCCAGTGGAGACTCTGCGCCGACCTCAGGGAGCTCAACAAACGGGTCCATACTTCCCGATGGCCTCTTCCCTACATTGACCAAGGGCTGGCCCAGATTCAGGGGTCACAGGTATTCACTGCAATAGACCTGACCAATGGATACTGGACCGTGCCTGTCAGTAGGGAGGACCAATACAAACTGGCTTTTACCTTTGGGGGCCAGCAATACACATGGACCCGAACTCCCTTCGGATACCTCAACTCCGGCAATGAATTCAACATTTTTCTACATAAGGCCATGCCCGACCTGGGTTTGAGGGGTAACCTGGCTTATGTAGATGATGTCCTCATCAAAAGCTCAACTGTTGAGGAACACATAGCGGAGATCCGTTATGTTCTGACACAGTTGAGGGCCGCCGGAGCAAAACTTTCCTTTCAGAAAGCACAGTGGTGTAGAACCCGTGTTAATTTCTTGGGGCATGAGATTACTCCTCAGGGTCTCTGTCCCCAGGAAAAGAAAGTGGAAGCACTTCAGAAACTGAAAGACCCCACAACTCTGCGGGAACTAAGGAGCCTCCTTGGACTGACTAATTACAGCAGAAAGTTCATTGAGGGCTACGCAGAGATCACCAGACCCCTGATTCATCTCCTGAAGGGGGGGGTCAAGTGGGAATGGGGTCCAGAACAAGCCGAGGCAGTAAAACAACTCAAAAGAAGCCTCTCACAAGCGCCTTGCCTAGCTTACCCTGTCAGAAACAAGGAGTTCTTCCTGGAGACGGGGTTCTCTAATACGTGCTTGACGGCAGTATTATATGAAAAGCATGACAAGGTCAATAAAGTAATCTCCTATGCGAGCAAAACTTTATCCTCCGTGGAGGAAAAATTCAACGATTGTGAGAAGGCACTCCTGGCAACGGTGTGGGCATTGAAGAATTACCGCCCGTTTATCCAGGGGGAACACATCATAGTGGAGACTCCACACCAGCCTCTGCAATATCTTCAGAGTGACAGAATCCGGGCCGGAAATGTGAGTAATTCCCGAATTACTTCCTGGATTCTGTCAATGCAAGGCTTTCCTGTGGAGGTCAGATATGGCCAAAACAAGAAGAGTCCCCTCGCGCAAGGTCTGGCTGACTTGCATGATTGTGCCAGAGAAAACTGTCTCGAGGACGAAAGTCTAAACATCAAGGACAACATGGAGGCATACCTTAATTCCCCCCACAAAGTCTTTGAAGAAGACAAGTGTGAGGGAATGCCCACTGTGTATGTGGATGGATGCTCTTACCATGTTGACAACAACGGGGAGAAAGAACTGGTGGCCGGCGTAGGGAATGCATGGGTGAATGAGTCCCCAGAACCCTCCGCTGGATACAAAATTGGTCCCCGAAGTAGTCAGGTGGCAGAATTGATGGCTGTGCATCAGGCCATCCTCACTGCTGTCCAGCATCAACTCCACGAACTGGTCATAATCACAGATTCGGATTATGTACGGAACGGGTTCGTGGAGCACCTGGTTAATTGGAAAACCAGAGGCATGTTATGTGCTAACAACAAACCCTTGAAACATGGGAAGTTGATCCAAAACATTGATGATCTGGTCAACTCGAATGAGATGACCATCTATTGGAAAAAGATCAAGGGTCATTCCAAAGTAGAGGGACCAGACAAAACTGGAAATGACTTAGCTGATCAGCTGGCCAAAACCGGAGCCATTCAAGGGAATCTAATTGAGATTGAGTCCCTGTTGGGGGAAATCCAGGTCACTGCTATCACTAGGTCCCAGACAAATGCTCACAACGACCTTTCAATTGCACAATGGAGTAAGGAGACCCCTGATGCTGATCTGATTACTGCTCAGAAGGGGGATCCAATAATTGGTAAATTTTACCAGCACCTTGAGGACCCTGAGAACTTTCCCCTGACGGATACCGATTACATTGGGAAAGAGGACCTAAGAGTGTTGATGAAATGTCCAAAAATGTTCCGGATCCAAGACGGTTTGTTGGTAAGGAAATCCAAAGCTGGCCACGATCAGTGGGTGGTTCCTACCTCATTCCGAAGCCTGATGTTAAGTCACGCCCATGATGCGGCCACCGCCGGTCATAGGGGGTTTCACACAACATTGGAAATCTTAAGAGAGGTTGCATACTGGCCACACATGGGGCAGGACCTCGACCAGTACCTGAAGGGTTGCCTTGTGTGTGCACAATTTCAGCCGACATCCCTCACACACCGGGCGCCTTTACAAAAGAGGGGAATGACACTGCCATGGTCAGATTTACAAATCGACTTTGTAGGCCCTGTGATTCGCTCGGCTAGGGGGAATAAGTACATGTTGACCGTGACATGCTTGTTTACCAAGTGGGTGGAATGTCTCCCAGCCCCAAATTGCAAGGCAGAAACTGCAGCTGCCTTGATGATTAACCACATCTTTTCCCGTTTTGGTCTACCTCAAAGGATTGAGTCAGACAGAGGTAGCCACTTCACCAGTGAAGTAATGACAAAGATGTGGGAGATACTGGGGGTCAAGAGAAAGCTGCATATTGCTTATAGACCAGCTTCTTCTGGGGCAGTAGAGAGATATAACCGGACAATTGTGAGCATATTAAAGAAGTTTGTGGCAGATTCTGGGCCAAGTTGGGATATCCGATTACCTCTGGTCCTAATGGCCATCAGATCTACCCCTTCATCTGCAACCAAAATGTCACCATTTGAGTTGATGACTGGGCGCAAGATGGTGCTTCCGCAGCATTTGCTCTACAGGACCCAAGAGCAGACACTGATAAATGCCTCCACTACTCATGAGTATGTAGAGAATTTAAGGAAACACCTCCAACATGACCTGAAAACTTCCAGGAAGGAATATCAGGTGGGAGACCGGGTCTATCTATACAACTTCCAAAGGAACCAGGCCAAGCAGCGCAAATTTTTGCCTACATGGAAGGGACCCTTTGAGATCGTCGATAAGATCTCCCCTGTGGCCTACAAGATCCGCATCCCCAAAGGCGGTTCGGCAGAGGGGGAAGACAAGTGGGTCCACATAAACCAGTTGAAATGTTGCCATCCCAGGCACACTCTGCAACAACTGGAGGAATCCTCTGGAATCCTAGCGGGTACTGTATCAGACTAATTCAGTTCCAATCATAAAACATACCACATCTAGTCTCTAAAATATTGTGATTTACATGAAACTGTCTCTAGTGATACTGTTTTTTTCAAAATAAGAATGTAATATTTCATTATGATGAAATGCATATGCTGCCCCACTATCTCAACAGTGGGAGAAAAAAATCGTCTATGAGTAGATATTGCCGCTTTTGCTTTATCATCCTAGGAGAGATGAAACCATGAAGGATGACCAAGAAGGACGATCCGGAGACCGGGAGCAGAGACGCAACGGGCTCGGGGTACCGCCCAATCTTCCCATCAGGACCGGCGAGGAGAACTGATCGATCTGACCGGATGGAGAGGAAGATGCTGAACTGTGCCATCTACAGAATTGGAAGAAGATAATGTGGACATACCAGCGCCAGGGTTCAAAACCTCCCTTGCAACCGACTCCCCCTCGACTCAAGTCAAAGCGCAGTTGGGCGGGGGGGTTTGTGGAGGGTTTTGACCCATGTGGAATCATTAGACGGGGTGAATGTGGGGATTAAGCTGTCGCTGCCCATCATTTTGCCCCAGAACAAAAATAAATCATTGGAGTGGGTAAAGATGGGGATGCGCTGTCGCCGCCCATCATTTCATCCCAGAATCCAGGAGAGCTGCGCAGTTGTGCGCACACCAAAATGGTTACCTAACTTGCCACCCACCAGTGTAAAGAAAGGTCTTTGTTAACAAAATCCACTGTTACTGATGTCAAAAAGTTGCTGAAATCGTGACTCATTGGACCACTTTAAAGATTCAACCCTTTTTGTGGGGTTCCACATAACCATCTTACTGTAAGGAGCCCCATCAAAACAATGTTAAGCAAGGATTTACTACCATGTAAGAACCATTCCTGTTTAGAATGCATTAATCCAAGAAAATCCCAAAAATGTGTGCAGTACCAGTACTCACCACTATCCAAAAGCCGGCGTTTTAAAACCACTCTGTGTGTTTCTGAAGACAAGCCAAAATGCCTATTTCAAATCTTGCAACATGTGAAAAATATTTACTGAACACCAGCAGACATTTGGCAGAATGGAGTTTTGAGTGCCTACAAAATCTGGGAAACGAAGATCATAAGACAAGGTGTATAACTAAACTGGCTAAGCTGTGCATGTCAGCAGCTTAAGCCTAACTGAAACTGGATTTAAAACCACCAAAATCGAAAATGTTTAGATTAAATGAGTGACCTATGTTTGGTGTCACATGCCTTTGTAACTGTTGAAATGTCATAGTTTTGCACTTAGAATCAGCATTCTAGCTGCATGTGTAAAATTGCAAGTTAAGTTAAAAAGCAACAAAAAAAACCTGCCAGTTAGCTGAAGGTCTGGCTTAAGGAACTTGATTTTGCTTGGCAGCTACCCCCCATCAGGAGTGTAACTTGAGTCACAACTATGTTCCCAGGCCAATGTTCCTTTTGCTGCCCACACTAAGGATATGCCATCTATCTGATAATTGAATTTCCTGTGCTCTGCCAGAGAGTGAACAAAGCCCTCTCCACTCAGGCAAAGGTTTTTATTACAGACGTCGTAAAAAGTGGCTTCCTCCTGAAGAAGCTGGGAGGGGCACTGCCTGTGAGAGCAAGCTGGCTGGGCAGAACTGGAAAAACCAGTATTCTACCTTGTGCTGAGAGAAAACCACACCCCTTTGTAGCCAGGATATTGTTTAGAAAAAGATTAATAGCTCATGGTGCGGACATGTGAACATTTTATAAATGATACCATAATTCTTGTGATTTTTCTGCCCACAGTTTAAGACGTGGTAGGAACCGGTGGTATGTTCGGGGGGGTTTTAGCGGAAAAGTGGATATTACTATAAATGTGTGCATGTTAAAAATCTGAAACTTCATCAGTTAATGTCCCTACTCCCTGCACACATGTATGTAAAGTTGGGTCCATGTCAGAAATTGAAAAAGCAGTTAAAAAGTCAATTAGGTACCCTCTCTGAATGCAAGCTCCTAGAATAAGCAGATTTGTACAGAGACATGGCTAAATTCAGCCACACCATGTATATGTAATTTTAAACAAATGTGTACCTGTGCAAATATGTTTTTAGGTCAGATATAGATTGTGTGTAAAGTTGACAGGGGTGGGTTCTCTGTATCATAAACAGACCTCATCATGATGACACTTCATTTCATTCCCCCAATCAAGGGGAAGAGGAGGAAGTGACCAATGACGAGTGAGAGGGGCAAGTCTAGTGATGCAACACACACCCACTCTCAGGAAACAGATAAAAGCAGAGTCAGGACACATAGGGACCCTAAAATTCCATTTGCTGCAACGCACTCTGCCGGACCATACAACATCCAGAGATCCAGACTTCAAATTCATCAATCTATCCAGTACTAAGAGACCAGACCAGAGAGAAAGCAGTGCTGTACTAAGAGACCAGACCAGAGAGAAAGCAGTGCTGTGCCTAGCAGAGACCAGACCAGAGAGAAAGCAGTGCTGTGCCTAGCAGAGACCAGGCGCTGTGAGCAGAACCCGGAAAGACCTGACCAGACTGTTGACCAGATCGTGACAAAGCCGCTTTCCGGTTCAAAATCTCTTGTGAGTACTCAGCAAAACTCAGAACACATCTCTTAGTTAAATTCATCTAATTCAATCTATTTAACCTAAGTAGAACTGCCTCCTAGCTGTCACCTGTCATTCTAGCTGCAAAAATTTGTCACTTGTCATTTTGAAAAAGTGTGCGTTTAAAATTTACAAAACCAAAAACGACCTTTACTAAATTGCTCATATCTCCGCAACCGTTTGGGCTAGAGACTTGCAATAACTTTTATTTGGAAGCTGAGATCCCAGGCTTTCCTAGGACCCCAAAACGGTAGAGATAGTCCTCGCGGTTCCTCTGTAATAGCGCTCGGCGCATCCGCGAATTTTGCCGCGATTTGCAATTTCTTCACATGTAAAAAAACTGCTGCTGCTTGCTTTCCATTTGCCAGAAATTCGTTTAACCTGCTAATCATTCCTGCATCATTGCTAGTGTGAGCCTGGACTAATATTAACTAGATACCACTCACCCTGAACCTCTAAAAGGGAATTAAAAGCGTTTCCAGCATATTTCTCATTCATTGCCAGCACATATCAAAGCAATTTGGGCCTGTGATTTCAAAAACTCCTATCTGTTTTCTGCTGTCTAAGCTTGGGGGGGATTGAACTGATTACATTGATTGCATTTCTGAGAACTGTGTGCTTTCCTCCCATTTCCTTGCATTGCATAAAGAGGGGGGGAGTGAATAGCCAGAGAAAAGTGATTACATTGTTTGGTTGAAATCATATTGCGTATTTTCTGTACTGCATTCATTGAATATTGCATCCACCTGAGCTTACATAAAGCATCCTCTACCACATTATACTTTTGTTCCTATTTACCAGTGTGCTACCTTATCCATTGCATGTCAACTCATTAGTCATTATAAAGAAGTGTGCTAGTGCCAAATTCTCCGTTGTTAATATCTACCATATCAGATTAAGTGTAATATTCAATTATTAATTTATTATAAAGTGTGATATATATATTTTAAATTATCAAATAAACCTTTTAAACTTGTAAAACAGAACTACTTCTTGGCTCAGTGGGGTCAGGGGGATTCCAAGAGAGGGGTGTTATACAAGGGTAGTCATCCAGAACGCATGAACTGGACCTAAAGATATATCAATAAGGGTTTTCATTCAGTATTATAGACTAGGCGTTAACTTGGCTGTAGTGCTGAATTGAATCCTCTTACAGGTTACAATGACCCCAAAGACACACATGCATCCAATGTGGCTAGTATCCTAGCAGAACAAGGATTTACCCAAAGAGTGCTCACCCCCTCACACAACAAAGGCAGAACCCTGGACTGGGTAGCAGATTACAACTGCAACGCCACGATAGCCTCCATTTCCTCCCAGATTTGGACAGATCACCACCTCATAACCTTTACCCTAACTACCGCCAAACCCACCTTGGCACCCACACCTCTAGCGCCATCCATTCCTACCCGGAACAAAAAAAACATCACCTGTGACAAACTGCTACCCCTCATCCTCCCTACACTCAACGACATCCCGGAAAACCTGGACCCCGAAGCTATGGTTAAGGAATTTAACCACATCATGACCACATCTCTAGACTCTATTGCACCACTCAAACTTAGACAAAGTAAACCCAAAGCCCATCTCAATTCATGGTACACCCCATACCTAAAATCATTGCGCAAACAAAAAAGGCATTGTGAAACATCCTGGCGAGCACAACCTTCTGACAAAAACAAAGCCAACCTCAGCTCCATCACAGCCCTATACAAAAAAGAAATCAACCTAGCCAAATGCGAAACTTACAACGCTAGAATTGCCTAAGCCAACTCTAGCACGAAAGAACTCTTTGTCATCCTCAAAGAGCTAGAAGCACCTATCCGGTGCCAGACAACTGCATCAAAGACCAACTCTGGTGTTCCAAAATACAAAACAAGCTCTAGCCAACAAAGTCACTACCCTTCAAACTAAAATTGCCAAGAAAAAAGCCACACTCGCCGGCAACACACCCATTAGCGTCAACCTAGAGCAACCAAGTAACTCTACCAATCACCCCAGATTTAAGTTTTCCAAAGTCACCATAAAAGAAACAGAAAATACCATACTATCTCTCAAACCCACCAACTGTCAAGGTGACCTATGCCCCGCTCAACTTCTAAAGGATGCAGCCAGAGATCTGGCCCCCTTTATCACAAAACTTATCAACTCATCCTTCTCCACCAATACCATCCCATCCAACCTCAAAGAATCATGGGTGCTTCCTCTACTGAAAAAGCAGCCCCTTGACCCACTAGTACCCACCAATTACCGCCCGATTACTACAGTGCCCTTTCTCTTAAAGATCTTAGATAAAATGGCATACTCCGAGATACAAAAATACTTGGAAACCAACTCTCTACTAGGAACTAGGCAATCAGGCTTCCGGCCCCAACATGGGACAGAAACAGCCCTCCTAGACCTCAAGTCACAGATAGATGAACTCCGGGATGAAGGGAAATCGGCCCTCCTTCTACTCCTGGACTTATCAGCTGCCTTCGACCTGGTCGACCACGCAGTCCTATGCAGCCACCTGGACTCGGCAGCTCACTTCTCCAAAGAAGCCATAGCATGGATACAATCTTTCCTAACCAACAGAACTATGAGAGTCTTCTCTCCTATGGCAGCAGCCACCCCCATCCCCATAACCTGCGGAGTGCCCCAGGGATCTTGCGTCTCACCCACCCTCTATAATATCTTTACCAAGCCCCTATTCGATGATCTGGACCTTCTGGGTGTCACCTACACTAACTATGCAGATGACATACAAATTCTCCTACTGCTTACCGGTGATTACGACACGGATTTGGCCTTGGTGAACAGGATATATCTCATCATCCAGGCATGGATGGCCACCCACGGTCTATGCCTGAATGATGACAAAACAGAGATCATCATCCTGGGCACTCCCTCAACCCTCAAAAAACTCAGCCCCGAATACTCAGCATTCAACATAGACAATAATATTATTACTGTCGCCAAGGAGGTTAAAACCCTGGGTTTCTATCTGGACTCCACTCTCTCCTTCAGCCAGCAGGTCAATGCCTTGGCCTCGGCCACAGCATATACATGCAAGTTGATTAGAGCTGGCAAGGCCTTCCTGTCACAGGACAGTTGCATCACCCTAGCCAGAGCCCTCATCTTATCCAGGCTGGACTACTGCAACGCTCTTTACATAGGAGCCAATAAACAAACCATCAAAAAAATCCAACTCCTACAAAATAATGCACTGAGAGCAGCCCTAGGAATCCCCAAGAGAGAACACATCTCTAACACCAGAAGAACCAACAACTGGCTTTCCACTCATGATAAAATAAAATTAAAAACTGCCTCCCTCACCCACAAATGCTTGAACAATGCAGCACCCCGTTACCTATCCGACAGATTCAATTTGAAGCCTACCACAAGAACCACCAGACTCGCCAACACCAACTACCTCTGGGTCCCCAGATACAAACGTGCCAAAATCGGAGGCAGCAGCTTCCAGGTCAAGGCAGCACTCCTATGGAACTCACTACCATCCCCTCTAAGAATCGATCAAACCTATCACAAGTTCCGCCGGAGTATCACTAGTTGGCTCAAAGATGCCGACATCTAGGCATATACCTTGCTAACTTACCCCGGCACCTCCTCTCTCTACACTGCATGCACCAACCGCACCAACTACTTTGTAAAACTTTGCATGCCTTCAATGTACCTGCCTGTATGTATCGTAACCTTATTGTGCCCATATGTAACCAATCGGCACCTGCACACAAATGTATTTTACATGTTGTAACCAAGCTTTGAATATCCTTATGCCTTGCGCCTGAATACCCTCGGGTCTGGAGCGCATAACAAATAATAAACTAACTAACTAAACTAACTCCCATACATTTCCCCCCTTTCATTATTTAAGTAACGAATATTGTAACTCACCCAACCTTCTTCGTTCCTTTTCATCAGCTACTGCTTCGCTGGCGTCCCTTCTATTGGCATCCAGGCCCTACATACTCCCCAGAGACTCTGTCCTGCTCTGGCATATTCGTCAGGGGTGCAGGTCATGTATATACATCCCCCATCCCCCTCCAAATCTATCCATACCTCTTTATACCATGCTCGTTCCAGGGGCTCCCTTATTATGGTGTGATACAATCTGTCCACTATATCCCTGTCATAGTACAATGCCACTATTCTATATTTGGGTTCAGGTTCCTCACCTGTTTGTACACGTTGCTCCTGTGTAATCTGCGGTGCTCCTCTTGTGAAAACAAAGTTAAAATATCGAGGCTGAGTACCCCAATAGGAAATACACCGAACACGGGTTACAAAGGCACATACAAAGATCTTTTATTTTATACTCAACAGTTTCAAAGTGCAAAAGTAACGGATAGCTATCGGCCCTCAGTACAACACAACAAACTCCAGCGTGGTTCAGTGTGCTCAGTGAGTGGGACTGTACATTAGAATTAGTCGCACTTTTATACTATTCGCAAACATGATGTCCAACCCTACTGCGGGTTAATATTCCTCTAATACATTACTGATCTAGGGTTTATGCCGAGTTCACACATCTACATGCATAGGGTTTGCCTTTAATACATTCGCCAACAAGTCTACACGGTGACAGTGTATTTTAGGATTCTTATAAAGGTCTTCTCAAACATTAATACAATGTAGTTTAAACAAGTGTTCTTAGTTCAGTATTTGGATACATTGTTCTTAACATATGCTCGCGGATTAGTTTCATTGGCACGAATAATCCTTTACATACAGGTCAGCGAAGGACAAGGTCTCAGTTCACGACCCCAACAAGTAGCCTGCAGGCAAGTTACATATTAATTACATCACATAGGTCAAGACGGCCTTGTTGTATTTCGGAATGACATCGTCCACCATTTTAACTCACACGGTGACTTTACAGCGAGAACCTAAAATGGCTGCTTACATTTATTCTAAAGTCAGGACCTTGCAACGCGGATTCCTTTGCAAGTGGCTTACAAGCAGCTTGGCATAAGCAAATGTACATATATTCATTGCAATAGGAGGCACAATATCATTTCCCGTTTGACACTCTAGCATTGCCCATTGTCACATCATCATTTTATCATTAGGAACCACGTTTGCGCAGCACCGAAGACCTAGCTGGCGCGCACAAAAAATCAGGAGCAAAAACACGATGATGTGTATCAGCATTTTAACAGTCATTCCGAGCCAGTAGGGTACCCATAGAAAAAATCTTGTCAAACCAAGAGCTTGGTTCCACACCTCCTTCCTTCTTCATCCGCTCGCCCAGGTTGTGCTCTGCTGTGATAATGTGAGACAGTGTTCCATTGTCCGCGTCCGCAGAAGGCACAAACGTGCAACATGCACTCCCGATTTTTCGGCAGACACCTCCATCCATCGTCGTTAACAGGTCTAGGACATACCTGTTCTGCATTGTCATTAGCCGCAGGGCCCTTAGCTCCACCTTGATCACGTTGAACCCCTCTTCAGTGTCGTCAGCCAGTTGGATCAGCTCCCAGCGCGTGATTTGAAGCCACTTTGCATTGGCTCGCGCTTGGATACTGGGGTCGAGGGAGGCGAAGAATGTTTCAGCAGAGTTAAATAGCCGGAAACTGTCCGGAATTTGCACCAAAAGTTCTGTGGAAGCTTTGGATATGTAGTTGGATGACCTCCATTTTCTTGATACCGGGCTTTGCACGTTGTCCACAGATAGGGCATATATTGGCATCTCATCTGTTGGTTGTGCGTGTTCTAGGACTTGGACGGCTTGCAGTCCCTTTCCCCCTTCGATATGACTCTGCGGAACCACCATCAGGGTCGGAGTGCAGCATTGCCAAAGAACCTTGCCCCTCCAGGATTGAGGGAGGTGCAAGTATGCCTGTTTACCGCAGACCCGCTAAGTATCCATCAGGGCGGCTGTCCCTTTCTTCATATCTGGAATGATGAGTGTTTTGTTACAGTTCTTGTTTGTGCCCATGTTATTTTTCCCTTCACTGAGGAAGCACAGTTCATATGTAATTTCTTTTTGCAGTTTGAAGAGTTTTTCCAGGGCTGTGACCCAGGTGAGCTTTGTGACTGTGTGTGCCTGGAAGGTGTTCTTTATTCTACCTAAGGTGAGATGAAGGAGACACTGGGTGTCTGTAAGAGGCAGTTCTTGGGGCAGGAGCACCTTAGGGGTACCTGAGGCATGGGGTATCAGAGAGCATACGTAGCAGCTCTCGTTGGTGGTTTGTTTGGCAGTGAAACTCATGTCTGCATGCCATTTGTTTGACTGAGGCGGGTGCCTGGGGTCTTCTATCGTGTCTAGCCCCAGCCCGGAGTACTCATCATATTTTCTCCTCCCAACCGCTCTCCTTCTCCTATTGCTTCTGGGGTGTACTCTCTCATGCTCTAATGCATGTTGTTTTGGAGTAGTCTCTCCCATCCCCCCTTTTCCCACTCGTCATAAAGGGCAAGAAATCTTTCAGTCATTTCTGCATTACCTTCCTTCATACCTGTGGGGGATTCATACCTTTATAGATGTTTCAGATGTTGGTGTGACAGCGGTGGTGGTGATATCATACAACCAGGATAAAGCAGAAGGATTTCGATCATTTAACTCTTAACACTATATTCATAGGCATTGTGTGGGGAAATAGGACGTGGGGTTACTCGCTTATTGTCTGTATCATTTAAGTGTTGTGTACCATCATGATGGGTGTCATACCCCCATATGAACTGGACGCCGTCCCATATAAGATAAGTTCCTTGTTTGATCATACTTGTTCCGTTCCCTCCCCCCTTATTTATATCGATAGATATAAATGTAACTACCCAGTATAAAACTAGGCCAAACTTCATTGTGAAAAATATTACGGCACATACAAACAGGCCTCACTCATACAAATATCTACGCAAGTCAAAGTTAATGTTCTCATTTCTATCTGCTCTAACAACGTTCTTTTGCGGGGGCCCCGTCTGTTGTCATCTGTTCTCCTACATGGTGAAACATAAAAGTGCATTAGGCATCCCAAAACAGTAAAATACATTTACTTTAACATGTTCTTTTGTCAATCCGAGATGGAGAAGTGGTAAGAAAACCATGAAGAGGGGGATAGAGAGAGAGAGAGAGAGAGAGAGAATGAGAGAGAGAGAGAGAGAGAGAGAGAGAGAGAGAGAGAGAGAGAGAGAATGACATTTCTGCAGTTCATTATCAACATTATGTACATCACAGTAGTCATTTATTTAATACTTCTCATATTTTTTCCCATAGGTACTGGCAAGTCATGTCTGTGTTTCCTCCTCGTCCACTTTCCCCTCTTGTCCTAGTGTGATACTATCGTAAGCCTTTCGCACGTCTGTCAAATGTATCCAGTATCTCAGGCCTTTCACTTCAACTGCTGTCGGTGTGCAATACACTACCTCGTATGGGCCATGTAATCTTGGAGCATTCCACCTACGAACAAAACTCCTCACGTACACCATCTCCCCTGGCATCAGCTGGCCTGTTGGGCTGTCTACTGCAGGTGTTGTTGTCTCACTTGATTCCTCGCGTGTAAATGGGGGTGCTAGTTGCCTTGCTTTGTGAGCTTTGTCAAGTATTCATTGAATTCTTCCTCTACCACTGTGGCACTTCTATGGGCGTCGGACTGTCTGCGGAGTGGAGAATTTGCATCATGCATGCGCCTTCCTGTTACTATTTCATGGTCGGACAAGTGGTGGTCCTTGCTAGGCTGATTTCTCAACTCAAACAAGGCCAGAGGTAAACAGTACACCCAATTTTTCTTGAGTATAAAACACAACTTTGACAACCTCCCTTTAAGGTGGCCGTTGATATTCTCAACCACGTCATTACTTTGCGGGTGATAAATAGTGCAGTTTATGTTTTATTCCTAGCAGGGCAGTAACCTCCTTGAACAGATCATTGACAAAATGCATGCCGTTATCAGAGCGAATTACGTCACAAATTCCCCAGCGCGGAAAGACTTCCCTCACTAAAAGCTTTGCAGCGCACTTCGCATCCAGGTGGGCGCACGGTCCTGCCTCTACCCATCTTGAAAATGGACAGACCACCACTATCATGTAGCGTGACCCATTGCACCTTTCTCCCATGTCCGCATAATCAATATGGAGCTGCCTAAAGGGGCCTGCTGGTTTGGGCAATGTCCTCCCGCAATGTTCTCAATGTCATTCCTGAATTATATATTTGACAAGTTGTACACTCCATTGCAAGTTTTGAGAGTTGTTCCTGCAACCCTGGGATGAACCAATTTTTTTGTATTTCTGCGGCAATGTGCTGTTTTGCATTGTGAGCTGGGAAGTGAAGCTGTTGGAACACTATATCTAGTAGCTTGCGGGGCAGCACTACCTAACCTGTATTATTCTGGCGCCAAAGGAGGTCCGTGGACAACTGGCTGCACCCTCTTTTCTCCCATAGCTCCTTTTCCTCATCTAACACCCCATTCTGTAGTTCTAATATTTGTGATATGGGCATTGAGTTATACCCATCTGGGTGATCCTCTTCCACGTTTTTCTGTATCAAGTACTCACCTGTTCTCCGTTTCTTTTAAGTATGACGCTTCCTTCGTGGCAGCATCCGCTGCCGCGTTTCCCAAAGAGATGATGTCAGTATTATTTGTATGGGCCTGGCACTTTACTATGGATACAATCGTAGGTTCCTTTAGTGCATCTATCAATTCCGTAAGTAACTCCGCGTGTTGCACAGGAGACCCATCTGCTCTGTTAAATCCTCTTCTCCCCCACCTAGCCAACCCCCCGTGTACTGTAGTAGTCATATAGGCTGAGTCGGTATAGATTGTAACAGCACAACCCTTGGCTGCATGTAAGGCTTCAATGAGTGCTACTAGCTCTGCTGCTTGTGCTGAGTAATGGGCCGGTAATCTTTGCTGGACGAGTACTTCATACTCACCTTCCTCTAATCTCACAACAGCTATTCCCACATGTTTTTCTCCTATTTCTGAGTTTATTGATGCTGACCCGTCTATGAAGTATATTTCTCCTTCAGCCAATGCATTTTCACTTACTGTGGTTATATCCCCATTCTCACCTCTGTATGTTGCACAATCATGCGTTTGCATGTCTTCCACTGTGCAAGCTTCTGTGATGAATGTGGCAGGGTTGACTGTTTTGCATCTCACTATGTGTATGTTGGCACTGGACAGAATAACTTCATATGCTGTGGCTCTCTGAGTTGTTAATGTGCTTTTTGATATTTCTAATATGGCAAATAACGAATGTTCAACGAACAGTGTCACCGAACACCCCATAACAATTGTTGCACTTTTTTCAGTTGCAAACGCTGCGGCTGCAAGAGATTGCTCGCAGTCGAAGTGTCCTTGCATCACTGCATCCAGTGTTCCACTGTAATAAGCCAATGGTTTGTGCCCCAGAGATGTTTTTTGTTTCAAGATCGCCGCCATGAGTGTCCCGTTGCAATGTGAAAATAAGTAAAACTCGCGTTTGTAGTCTGGGTTCGTGAGTACTGGTGCTGTTGAAATTAGCTCTTTAAGTGTGGTGAAGGCTCATCTATCTCTGCTGTCCATTGTGTTTCTGTATTTTCTCTTTGCGCTTCCTTGAGTCCCTGCATTAATGGCTTTGTATATCCTGCATATTCTGATATCCAGGCTCGGCAGTAGTTACACATGCCAAAGAATTTCTGCATCTCTTTCACTGTTTTTGGTTTGCTTACTGCTTTGATGGTGGCTACCCTGTCTGGTATGATTCGTTTACCATCCTTTGAGATTAGTTGCCCCAAATACAACACTTCTTGTTGACAGTATTGTAATTTTTCTTTGTCTACTTTGTAACCTTTGTGGGCCAACAATGTCAAAAGCATAATGAATGATTGTGCTTTCTGTGGCAACATTTCCTAGATCTTCGTGTAAAATCCTATTGAATATACTTGGGCTTTCACAGTATCCCAGGGGTAACCTACAATGTTCGTATCTCTTTCCTCCCAAAGCGAATGCTGTCAAATATTGGGAGTCTTCATCTAGTGGTACTGAGAAGAATGCGTTCTTCAAATCCACCACTGTAAAACAAGATGCATCTTTTGGTATACTGCACAGAATTGATGCAGGGTTAGGAACTAATGGGAATTCCTTCTGTATGACATCATTAAGTGGGCGTAGATCCTGGATCATCCTCCAAACCCTGCCTTTTGCTTTCTTGATGGGGTAAATGCTGGTATTGCATGGTGAATTAGATATCACTATTATGGCCTGTGCTAACAGTGCAGTAATTGTTTCTTTTATCCCTTCCTCTGCTTCCCGGGACAGGTGGTACTGAGGTGGTACTGATTTACTCTGGGTAATAATGCTCCATGTTTAAATTTTATCTTGACTGGTGTTATCTCATGCAACAGTCCCACATCATGTGAGCTGGTGGTCCACAGGTCAACCGGCCCTGATTGCATGTCATTGTCAAAAATGAAGGTGGTCTTCCACTGCCATCAGCTGCACTGGTACCTGTCTTGTCTCTATCATGATATCACAGAGGATTGCTATTTCCATTATTATTTCCCCATCACTGTCTGAATCTGTGAAGAGGTCTTCGTCTGATAAACCTCGCAATGCAATGTTAGCATTTATGCACAAAACTGTGCGCCCCTGGCAGCCATGTATGTCCATTCCAGTAACCGCTATCCTTTGTGCTGATACCTGTACTGCATGCAAATCTAATGACATCAATGTTCCTGCCACTATCTCTGGACGTGCTATAGGACAGAAAACAAACTCTTCAGGCACCCTCCATTCCTGGCGTTTCAACTCTGTAGCCACTCATGCCAGGGTTTTCAACCCTTGAATAAACATATCTTGGTCCACTGCTATGCTGCGTATTTCTGGCGCTGTTGCTCGTGTGTGTACTACCAACATCACTCGCAATGGGCAGATCCCCGGGGTCGAGCAAACTATTCCCCTTTTGGTAAAAGAAATAGTAATGTTGAGTTTACTGAGGAGATCCCTCCCCAGCAAGTTGATTGGAGATTGTTCATAGTACAGCAGAGCAGATCGTACTGTTTTTCCTCCCACTGTTACATCTAAATCTTCTGTGTAAGGAACTTCGACCACCGCCCCAGAGAACCCCTGCATCTCCAATTTCTGATTAGATAGCGGAAACCTGCCTTCTCGTAGGCATGACATTTCAGCTCCCGAATCTACCATAAAAATGAATTGTTTGTTCCCTATCTCCAACCCCACCAATGTTTCCTCTGCTGCATCAAGGGTCGTTGATAGTACTGGACATGCAAGTGCTCTCTGTGGACTGTCCTATGCTGGATGCCTCGTGGTACCCCCATGGTCAAAAACATTTCCCGATACCATGGCCACCCCTCCAAAGGGTGCAGGTGCAACATTTGCGGTTGTGGCCAAAGGGTTGCCCTGTGTGTGTGTCATGTGCTCTCGGCATTGTGGGTGTTGCTGGACACAATGCGTTTGCACCCTATGTTCCTCTGGGTACTTCTCATCTTGCTGTCCCCTTCCCCCTCCACTGCCAATTGGCAGCGTATATGGGCTTCCTGGGTGGGGGTGGCCATACTGCTGTTCATTCTGATAAGTATTCATTGGCCTGCTCCTACATTCCCGTGAGAAATGCCCCCACCTCCCGCAATTCCAACAATTACCTTGTCCCCCCCTTGAGCCTGGACCTCCGTACCCGCCATTCCCCTCGTACCCTGGACCACTACCTCTGTGCCCTCTGTACTCACCTCTTCCTCCCCGGGTGCTCCACACTTGCCACTGTGGTCCTCCGTACTGCTCTGGTCCGTTCCACTGTGATTGCCCATTTCCCACCCAATTGGCTGCCATTTTACCTTGTATTGCTACTGCACCCTACTGCGCTACTTGTACCCCTCCTCCTCTTCTGCTTCGCTATCTGTGGGGAGTGCGGCTACAGCTACTGTGACCTTCACCAGTTTCGTTTGTATTAATTTTGCCTCGTCTGCCAACCTTTTCTGTGCTATCTCCTTCTCCCTTTCATTGTTTCTTTTGCAGTGGTGTACTATTATGCTTTGTATTTCTGGCCAGCCTTTTGCTTCTATTCCTGCTATTTTGTCGATTGCATTCTGAACTTTTTTTGGGAGCCCTCTCTTTATTATAAAGTAAAACAAAGATGTTGATTGATCCCAGGCCGTACCCGTTTCCGCTCTCCACATCTCCTGTACCCATAAAATGAAACCCATGGCATCTTCCCCATCATTCATTGTACATTGCATTACTGACTGCAAATCTGGTGTATCTGGGAAGGTGTCTCTTAAGGCATCCCAGATTCTTGCACGTACTGTATTGAAAGAGGCCCCATCATGCCGGTCACAATCTAATGTTATTCCTGGGAATCTGGCCTTCACCCAAACCCTGTCGGCTTGATCACCCACTGTGACTACCAACAAAGTTTTAACATCGCCAACAGCTAGTGGAACCCCTGCTGTGTGTTTCTCGAATGCAGATATCCATTTACTTGCTCCCTCCGACAGCGGGGGCAATAATTGCAAAAAGTTGGCCTTATCCATCTGAGCCCAGGGTATATAATTTGGCCTCCCTCCTCCTCTGTGTATCAAGTGCAGCTGTAGCCAACTCTTTGTTCCTTTCCCAATACTCACCTTTGATCCTTTCTTTCCCAATGCTGCCATCTTCCCACTCTACTCCTTAGTCTCCCATTCTATTCTTCCTCCATAGCCCTCCCCAGAGGAGTTTCATCTAACCTCACTGGCGCCCCTCCTGCCGCGAACCCTTTTCTTCTTCCTTCTAACTCATCTTCCTCTATGTCACACCACAACTCCTCCACCCCTCCAGTGGCCATTCCTTCTTCCCCTGTGTTTCCCTCGGGCGTGTGTTGGTCTAGCTCTATTATTCTGGTTGGCTCATCCTGTATTCGGAATAGTATCTCCCCCTTCTTCCACCCTTCTTCTATGGATCTGTCAGGCGTCTGCACCCTCTGTGTTTGCTCGATCCTGGAAGTGCCCAATCCACTTTGTTCACATATATCTTGTAGTCTAGACAATTCATTTCGGGCCATTGATAGTCTGGAATCTAAGTCTTCTGTGAATTTTTCAATGTCTATTGTTGGAGTATTCACCTGTCCACTTGTTCTAGTACAATCATATGGTGGGGGCGCAGTGGGTTGGGGTGCAATTATGGGAGTTGGTATAGACACATACACTGGGTCACTGTATCCCTCAGCAGGCACTGGTTTATTCAAAAGGGGATACAATTGTGTTACCTCTACTGGCCCTTCCTTTCCTTCACCCTTCTTTTCGCTTCCTTCTGTTGCCAGGTGAGAGGTAGTCTGTTCTAGTGCTATTTCCTCTCTTTTGATTGGGGGCACTTCTTCAAATAGCCTCCATAAGTCTAATATTTCCCTTGTAATCTGCAATTGTTTTCCTTTGTACTTCACAAACAAGCATGTGGCCACCATGTCCAACACGCTTTTGTCAAACGACCCTCCTTGGGGCCATACGTGGGGTAATCCTTCCCCTTTTAATTCTGTGACCCATTGGTCATGGTATTTGGTTATGCTTTCCGCATAGCCTGGCAAATTTTGGCAAATATGGTCTAGGGGTGTTTCAGCCCCCATGCTGTTCCACCGTCTTTCACCCTCTTGTGTCACCCTACGTTGATCAGGGTACCTTGTGTGCACACTCCTAGTGATGGCAGTTCTTAAATACTAATGTATCCCTGTTAAAGCCTGTATACTAGATCTCAAAGGTCTCATTTACAAGGACCCCTTTTCACCAAAGCCCGATACAACCAAATTACCACTTTGTCACAACATTGCAGTCACAAAAAAGGCATAACATAATACATGACGTCAGTTTGACAAACGTTTTACTTACAACATATAACATATACTTCCCGTTCCTTCCTTCACTGTCCTTTATTCAAATGGTCCCGTTTATTCTCGCCCGTCACACCCTTTAACCCTTAAGTTGTCGGAATATCCCCTCATAGATTTTTAGAAAAGAAAATAAAAAAGCATTTTCTAAATTACACTGAGTGTTCTACTCATCTGAGACTCTTATATTTTTTCTCTGTTTCACTTATTCCCAGTACTAGTCAAGATAGCACTATACGGCGCCACCTTCTACCCCCTTGCAGAGCTAGGTTACCGTCTTTCTTTTTCACCTTGTAATCTCCTTAATTTATCCTAATGGCCATATGCAACAGAAAGAGAAAAGTATGAAAGCACCAATTAATTTACCCTTAAAAGAGGCCCTTTTTAACTTAGCTTGACCTTGTTCACTCTTACCTATATCTGACTCCTTTTAATGTCGCTCGCACTTAATACTCACGTGCCCGTCTTGATCCGAGACCCTCCGGACCCGGTCCGTCCAGGCGGCACTGCCCCCCGCTCAATGGCTGCCCCGGCTCCGGCGAGCGGTACTATGTTTTTGTTTTTAAGTGGGACCTGTACCCTCTCGCCCTACTGCGTGCACACGTCTAAGCGTACCAGTTGCCGTGGGCGGGCAGCTCGCTTGAGGGGGCACGCCGTGCATCTCCGCTGTGGCCAGGGACGTCTCGTGGCAAAAAGGGACAAAAAGAACACAATCGCGTCGGGGTCACCACTTGAAAATGAAAGTCCCCCAAAAAGACAGTTAAACTCTACAATGAGAGGCAATAATGGACAAACCCCAGCAGGGAATGAGACCAAGACCAAGTGCGGGTGAGATATAAAAGGCTTCATCAATATAGGGCATGCAAAGGACTCTGCAAACTCTGAGAGCGCTCTGTCTGACAATAGCAAAGACAGTCTTATTTATTACAAAAATGCGGCATGGATGAGGTAAGCTATAGGGGGCACATAACCGTGGAGATTGGGTGGTGAAGTCTAGCTACTATGTACAATGTAGGTGCGGTGCTCCATGATTGGCGGAGATCCATGTTGTGGCATCGTGGAGTGCTTGGGTCAGCTGGGCTCATCGGGGTGGAGTATCAGGTCACGAGCTGTCCATGTGGATACATTGCTGCTGCACTAACATTTTGCCCTTGTGGCCATGCGTACACATACATCACTAATTTCTATGTCAATGTAACATATAAATCCTACAACTCATTAATCTAATACCATAAAAGAGACAGAGAAAAACAGTATACAACTCTGAGCTTCCTTAATATATCATCATAAAACCGCTGTTAACAGAGGACCCAGTATCATGAGTCCAGGTGTCTTATCAGGGGGCACGGGTTAGGGTACCTTTATCATTCTACTCTGTTAGATGTAGCAAGAGACGGTTTTACGGTATGTTAGTACAAGAGTGAATAACTGCCTTCATGGTCAGTCGAGGTTAGGGTGAACTGAAATACCATTGGGTCAGAGGGGCACATAGCTTGCACCTCAAAAGGCGGTAGGCTGTGGGGCTGTGTTGCTCATAATTCTTCTTAACCAAGGCATGGCGGTATACAGTGATTTTATGGTGGAATCAGGGGTCAGGAGGCATGGGGGAAGGTGAATACTTGGTGCGGGCTCAACAGGAATGCAGGGGGGGGCGTAGCTGTATAATTCGAACATCAGTTCCTCTCTGGCTGACCTCTTTCCTTTCCGGTCGACCCTCCCAGGTCCAAATGGGCTCCTTCCTCTCTGACATCTTTTTCTCCACCTGTGGTGTCCCCCAGGGATCCAACCTCTCCCCCTGGCTTTTCAATCAGTATCTGGCACTCCTTGCCCACCGCATCGCCGCTCTCTGCCCCCACTTTCAGTGCTATGCGGACGATACCCAGCTCATTTTCAGGCTACCCTCGGCCTCCTCCTCTCCTTCCCTCATCTCCGACTGTCTGTCTGCTATCCAGGAATGGTGTGCCGCCAATGACCTCTGCCTTAACGCCAGTAAGACTGAGATTCTACTCATCGGCACACCCACTCCCTCCTTTCCTGCAGCACTCTGGCCGGCCTCCCTTGGCCCCCTTCCTGCCCCTACCTGCAAAGCTAAAAACCTCGGGGTCATCTTCGACTCCACACTCTCCTTCTCTCCTCATATTTCCGACGTCTCTAAGAAGTCACATTACCAGCTGCACCTCCTCAGAGGTATTCTTCCCTTCCTCTCCTTCCCCCAGAAGCTCACTGTCTCCCGAGCCCTGGTTCTCTCAAGGCTGGACTACTGTAACAGCCTCTATCTTAATCTGCCTGCCTCCACTCTCCGCCCTCTGCAACTTATCCAGAACAGAACTGCGAGACTTGTCCTTGGCCTCAAGCCCAGGGACCGTATCTCTCCAGGACTGAAATCTCTTCACTGGCTCCCAGTGGCTGCGAGGATTAAGTTCAAAACCCTCTGCATTGTCCACAAGGCCTTCTGGGGCCTGGGGCCACAATACCTTCAACTCTCTCTTCCTAAATATCTGCCTTCACGAGCCCTTCGCTCATCCGTCTCCAACTCCCTCATGGTCAGCCGCTTCTCGAAGCAACGAGCTGGGGGTAGATCTCTCTCCGCAGCAGGGGCCTCCCTCTGGAACAGCCTTCCTGCCTCCCTGAAACTTGAGGAGAACCATCTCCGGTTCCGGAAGCACCTCAAAACCTTCCTCTTCGCTTCTGCCTTCTCTCTCCCTCTCCCCTGCTAAACCTGCTTAACTCCCCACCGAAGTCTGCACTTAACCTGCATCTGGGCCACTCTGTGACCTCGGCCCAGGGCCCAGCCACTCTCCACTTGCACTGCCTCCCTGGCTCCCCCTGCACTGCGGGACTGTCACTGCATCCCTACAGCCCCCTTCCCAGCACTTGCTCTGCACTTACCTCGCACTTGCCACCAGCTGGCCCTTTTATTATTATTTATTATTTTATTACGCTACTTACCTTGTTTTGCACTTTCCCCCCCACCTCCTCCCCCTGCACTTCTCCTTTTCCCCTTACCTCTGCACTTGCGCAATCTGAATGACACCTGGCCTAGTAGGATCGTTTGTCTGTCTTCCCCTTGTTTCCCCCCCTCCCTGCCTCGTCGCGCCTTGAAACACTTGTGTATAGGCGCGTTACAAATACCATATCATATCATATCATATCAGTAAACCAGGGACCTTCAAGCCCCAGCCGGCCCTTGGAGGGAGGAGGGTGGGAGTTGAATACGCAGCTCGCTAGGAGGGGGGGGATGGCCTTATAATTTTTCGCGGGTCTACATTTATCAAGTAGCATGCACATCATTTATAGAGACGGAAAACTGAGGTATGTCAGCACAATTGCATGTTTACATATAAGCATTCATCTATGGATATATCCTATGAGCTTATGGGCACTGTTTATTTTACGCTTCGTCATGGTTCATGAGTACTGTGTTCACAGAATCAATAAAAAAGCTTTTGTTAATATCACATCATTCACATTTCTTCATTTTGTTGTGGGGGCACATGGGGAAAGCTAGCATAGAACGTGAGGTAGAACGAGGTTGGAGTATACGTCAACATCAGTGACAAGTTACAACGTTATACTTATGATTGGACTGATGTAAATGCTCAAGGGTAAAAACAATTACTTCAAACGACATCTCATTTGACAACAAATGGGGTGTGTTACTTTAAATGGCTAGTATATGTTACAACACTTAAAATCATATCATGTATAGGGATTTTGTACATTGCCTTTTAAACATTGCGCAGTGGCAATGACCTTTGGTCGGTGACAATAGGTTCGAATATACATAAATTGGTCAACTTTACATGTAAGTGTTCTGGGGTGGGCAAGGGTCGTTCCATTTTAATATGAACATCCATTTTAATATGAACAATCAACACTATGAATTTTGAGCCTCCTCGCAAATGGCTTAGCAGCATGGGTAAGACTGGGTGGCACATGGGTTTAACATTCAGGTCTGACACTTCAAACGGGGAACAGGGAAGGGGGTTAGGCACAACATATATCATGAATGTGGGTGTCTGCAGGGGGTCAAGGCATGTTTGATAGGGACAGCTTTGTTTTTCCCAGACATCAACTTAAGCTCTGGTCACCGTCAGGGCAATGATGTACTGCGGAAGGTACATGATACAGTGTTTGTTCTGTTACTTGTTCGCGCCTAGTTGCTTGTGAGAACAGGTCTTCAGTGGGGCCGCCATGGGGAGGAGGCCTGGGGAAGTGCGGGCTCGCTGTGCGCGATCAAGTGGGGGAGAGCTGCAGCTCGGCAGGCTGCTTGTTCCATAGAGGCCTGAATTAGTGTACTCAAAATGGAGTCTTAAGTGTATTACAAAATGGAGTCTGTATCATGCTACAAGGTGAGCCGTGCAGTCTCATGCATCGGCCCACAGCCATCCTGCATCCCGGGCCCAGGCACACGGGAGGCTGCTGATGAGTCATAAGCCCCACGTAGGAAAGGAGTGTAGAGGGAAGGGGGTCCTAAAGACCTTTCCTCCCAAACAGTAACAAGTGAGTTGGATTCAAAAGAGGGCACGGGGACTTCAGAGAAGCCTCCCCGTAGGTGCTCAAGCTTTTAGGGCTGGGTGACTGAATTTGGCTGAACACCCAAACAGCAGAAACAGCACTGCAAGAACAAAGGAGCAACACAAATGGCTTAAGGTAAGTTAACTAAGAACCCCACAGTACCTGGAGCGTGATGAAGATGATTCAGCTGGATGCCTTCACGATTCACAGATGCAGACCCAGTCATTTGTTCCTCAGTCGTGGGGATGAAAGGTGGGGTTCTGGATGGTACCCTGCGGCAGTAGTCGAGAGAGGGAATGATCACTTCAGGTTGGAATCTTCCCATTTACTTGGTCCTGCACTCTGGTCAGGGCATTCAGAGGAGAGAATTCTTGCTTCTGGAGGTCCACATGGATGGCATCAAAGTTTCAGTGAGATTCAACCACGAAAAGATGATGGTGGTCGAGGGACCCTTGGTATTGGGGTTCTGCAGCCCAGGAACATCGCAGGACTTCAGGGGACAGCTCATATTGAAGGTGGTATTGAGCCTGGTTAT
This sequence comes from Ambystoma mexicanum, assembly GCF_040938575.1. Taxonomy (NCBI): domain Eukaryota; kingdom Metazoa; phylum Chordata; class Amphibia; order Caudata; family Ambystomatidae; genus Ambystoma; species Ambystoma mexicanum. Next base: position 134,537,581 of record NC_090934.1, on the reverse strand, counting down.
GCCCATCAGCCCAATGGAGAAGGTCATCCTTGGTGGAGCTTCCCTGTCGATGCAAAAATGGGCACAGGACAGCAGCGGTGCTTCAGCTGTGCTTTTGTGGGTGCTGGAGGTGCTGCAGGCATCTCTGGTTGTCCTCTTCTTTTGAGCTTCAGATCCACTGGTTGACTTAGCCTTCTGTCCCAAAAGCCTTGCCTTTTATGCAGGGACCCATTCATTCAGTCCTATGGAGGAGTCAATTACCTGGGGGTTGCAGGGCAGCCAGCTCCCAGTTCAAACTGGATCCTGCCAGGCATACCTTCAGACAAAGGCTAGTGAAGTTTCGAGCTCCTCCCTCCTCCCTCGATTCCTGCCTCAGCAAACACACTGGACCCTTGGCAGGCTTCACAAAGGAATTCCGCTGAAGGCAAAACTGAAATAAGGCCAAGCGCCACCTGGAATGGTAGAAGGGTCAAGAAGAAAAACACAAATCAAATATGGTGATAAAAAAAGACAGACCATTTTGTGAGAATGGTCACCCAGGTGGGCTGTACTGCAGCGGTGGAAACAGCCTGCGAGTAACTTACACACAAATGGAAGAAACACATTTATCCACTTCCACCAGCCATTTACGTTTGTCTGTTACTGTAACTGGAAAGTTACAGGAGCAGTGGGAAAGGAGTTACTGTTCAGCCTCTCAGCACCTCACATAAGGTGGTGTGTGCTGATCCCACAGAGGAAAAGTAAGTTAGATAAAATGTACCCTACTACCCTTAAGAACAGTACTCCTCATTGGGAAATAGAATAAAATAAAGAGGGAATCCCAAAGGTGCTGTGTGTTGCAAAAGTCAATTACGGAAATACATGGAGGAAAGAATGACTCCATTAAAGTAAATATAATCTACAGAAGCAGTAAAACAGGGTTCCCAAGTCAGATCAAAAAAATGAGTGAGTGGTAAAAGGTTCCACTCAGGAGAACATATCATAAATCCCAGAGTCCAGCAAAAGTGTTTGGGGTCTCTCAGGTTGAGGGCAATTGGCACAGAAATTGAAAAGTCTCCCTAACATTTGCTCACCCACCCCAGACTAAAGGACAGGAGGATCTAATCCACTCCTGGATGGATCTCTTGTTCCAGTCGGTCATACTTCCTGGAGAGAACATCAGCATTCTTATGGTTGGTACCTGACTGATGCTCAATGGTGAAGTCAAAGCCCTGAAGGCTAATGGACCACCTGAGCAGTTTTGGATTTCCCCCCCTTCATCTGCATTAACCATCTCAAGGGTTTGTGGTCCGTTTGAATTTGGAAAGTAGATCCATACAAGTATGGCCTAACCTTCTTCAACGCCCACGCCCACACGATTGTAAAGCACTCACGCTTAATTTTTGCTTAATTTTTGCCCACCTTATTTCTCTGTCTTTTAATTTTCTACTAATAAAGCAGATGGGGTGCTCCTGCCTTGCTCCTCCATTTGAACAGTACTCCTCATTGGGAAATAGAATAAAATAAAGAGGGAATCCCAAAGGTGCTGTGTGTTGCAAAAGTCAATTACGGAAATACATGGAGGAAAGAATGACTCCATTAAAGTAAATATAATCTACAGAAGCAGTAAAACAGGGTTCCCAAGTCAGATCAAAAAAATGAGTGAGTGGTAAAAGGTTCCACTCAGGAGAACATATCATAAATCCCAGAGTCCAGCAAAAGTGTTTGGGGTCTCTCAGGTTGAGGGCAATTGGCACAGAAATTGAAAAGTCTCCCTAACATTTGCTCACCCACCCCAGACTAAAGGACAGGAGGATCTAATCCACTCCTGGATGGATCTCTTGTTCCAGTCGGTCATACTTCCTGGAGAGAACATCAGCATTCTTATGGTTGGTACCTGACTGATGCTCAATGGTGAAGTCAAAGCCCTGAAGGCTAATGGACCACCTGAGCAGTTTTGGATTTCCCCCCCTTCATCTGCATTAACCATCTCAAGGGTTTGTGGTCCGTTTGAATTTGGAAAGTAGATCCATACAAGTATGGCCTAACCTTCTTCAACGCCCACGCCCACACGATTGTAAAGCACTCACGCTTAATTTTTGCTTAATTTTTGCCCACCTTATTTCTCTGTCTTTTAATTTTCTACTAATAAAGCAGATGGGGTGCTCCTGCCTTGCTCCTCCATTTGAACAGTACTCCTCATTGGGAAATAGAATAAAATAAAGAGGGAATCCCAAAGGTGCTGTGTGTTGCAAAAGTCAATTACGGAAATACATGGAGGAAAGAATGACTCCATTAAAGTAAATATAATCTACAGAAGCAGTAAAACAGGGTTCCCAAGTCAGATCAAAAAAATGAGTGAGTGGTAAAAGGTTCCACTCAGGAGAACATATCATAAATCCCAGAGTCCAGCAAAAGTGTTTGGGGTCTCTCAGGTTGAGGGCAATTGGCACAGAAATTGAAAAGTCTCCCTAACATTTGCTCACCCACCCCAGACTAAAGGACAGGAGGATCTAATCCACTCCTGGATGGATCTCTTGTTCCAGTCGGTCATACTTCCTGGAGAGAACATCAGCATTCTTATGGTTGGTACCTGACTGATGCTCAATGGTGAAGTCAAAGCCCTGAAGGCTAATGGACCACCTGAGCAGTTTTGGATTTCCCCCCCTTCATCTGCATTAACCATCTCAAGGGTTTGTGGTCCGTTTGAATTTGGAAAGTAGATCCATACAAGTATGGCCTAACCTTCTTCAACGCCCACACGATTGTAAAGCACTCACGCTTAATTTTTGCCCACCTTATTTCTCTGTCTTTTAATTTTCTACTAATAAAGCAGATGGGGTGCTCCTGCCTTGCTCCTCCATTTGGCTCAAGGCGGCCCCAATTCCCGCATCAGATGCATCAGTCTGCACTATAAGAATCTGAGTCTAATCTGGAGCTCTCAGCACTGGAGCTTTACAGAGGGCATATTTCAGCCACTGAAATGCTTTCTCACAACCCTCAGTCCACTTCACTCTCGGGGTATTTTGGAGAAGATATGACATTCAAAGGAGAAGCTATGCTCCCATTGTTCTCTATTAAATTCCTGTAGTAACCTTTGAGGCCTAAGAAGACTCTCACCTGTGTTTGAGCAGTAGGGGTGGCCCAGTCTTGTACAGCCTGTTTTTTACTGGGTAAGGGCTTGCTCTGCCCCCCTCCTACCTCATGCACAAGGTAGAAAACTTTCCACTGTCCAACTTGACATTTACTAGCCTTGATGGTCAGATGGGCCTTTTGTATAGCCTGCAAAACCTGTCCAAGGTGAGAAAAATGTTCTCCCCAAGTCGGGCTGAACACTGCAATGTCATCCAAGTATGCCATGCAGAAGTCATCTAGCTCATTCAGAACATTATTTGCCATCCTTTGAAAAGTGGCTGGTGCATTTTTCAATCCAAAGGGCATGACCTTAAACTGGTACAAGCCTTCAGGTGTAGAAAATGCTGTTTTACCTCGGCATGGTCTGTCATTGCTATTTGCCAATAGCCTGATGGTAGGTCAAATGTGCTGAGGAACTTGGCAGATTCAAGTTTTTCCACCAGCTTATCTGTCCTAGGTAATGTATGGTCATCCGTCTTGGTGACTGCATTTAAGGCCCTACAGTCCTTGCAGAACCTTAATTCTTTGGTTCCTGCCTTTGGTACTAGTACAACTGAACTAGCCCGTGGACTTGTGGAGTGTTCAATAACTCCAAGGTCAAGCATTTTGTTGACCTCTTCTTTGATGTGATTCCTCATTTGGTCTGACATTCTGTAGCCCCTGCTTTTGACAGGGACACTGTCACTGGTATCAATATCATGCTGCCCCCAAGGGGTCATGCCTGGTGTTAGTGAGAATAGAGGGGACAACTGAGTAACCAGAGCTCTGCACTCCTCCTGTTGCTGCAGTGTCAGGTTAGAAGAGAGTTTAACTCCTTCTACAGAGATGCATCTGAAGGGTGTCCTCTCAGAAAATCAGGGACAGGTTCACTATCCTCCTCTTCTTGTTCAGAAGCTCCCATCTCTGGTCTGGAGACATAAGCCTTCAGTCAGTTGGTGTGGAAGACCCTAGGGGCCTCCTTGGGGTTGCACAATTCCACTAAATAATTGACCTCTCCAAGCTTGCCTACAGCTTTGAAGGGACCTGTCCTGTAAAACTCTTTGTTCTGTTGGGACCATAACTAGAACTAACTGGTATGGAGCAAACACTACAATGTTAGCTTTCTGGTCATGCCAATGCTTGACCAGGGCTTGACCAGCCTTCTAGTTTTCTGAAGCTTCAGTCATCATGTGTGCCATCCTCTGTCTGAGGCCTAGCACATAGTCAGTAACTCAGACTGGCTTTAAGGGTGGAGCATGTGCCAGTCCTTCTTTAATCAGGGCCAAAGGGCCTCTGACGGGATGCCCATAGAGGAGCTCAAAGGGGCTAAACCCCACTCCAGCTTGAGGCACCTCTCTGAAAGCAAAAAGAGGGCATGGTAGTAGCAGGTCCCACCTTCTTCTAAGGGGTTTCTCTAAAGCACCTATCAGGCTCTTCATGGTTCAATTAAACCTATCGACCAACCCATTGGTTTGGGGATGCTTGAATGCTGAGAACATATAGGTGACCCGGCAGGTTTTTCACATGGCTTGCAGGCAGTGGGACATAAAATGTGACCCCCTGTCAGATATTACCTCCTTAAGAAAAACCTACTCTGGTAACAATACCAGGTAGTGCCTTAGCAACTGCCTGAGCAGTAACATTTCTCATAGGTATGCCCCCAGGGTATGTAGTGGCATGGTCCACTCCAATCAGTAGAAGCTGGTTGCCTGAGGAAGTTGGAGGGTGCAGGAGACAAACAATGTCAATCCCCACTCTCTCAAAATGAACTTCGCCACTGGGAGGCCCACTAAGGGCGCCACATTCTTGGTTCTACTTTTGCCAGACAATGTGCAAGTGTGGCACCTTCTACAGTGCTTGTCTACATCTGCACCCATCTTGGGCCAGTAGAAATACAATGTGAGTCTCTATTTCGTCCTATTGGTGTTCACGTGACCGGCCAGATGGATTTCATGGGCTAACAGTGGATAACTGGGTCTTATCTCCTGGGGCACCACTAGTCTCCTGAGGTCCCCTAGGGTAGACTCCATAGGCTCACTGTAAAGGTGTCCATCCACCCAGTAGAGTCTATGCTTCCCTGGCTCTTGCCCTTCCAGCTGGGAAGTTTCAAGAGAGGAATATTCTCTTTGTCCCCTGCTAAAGTCTGTCCTAGAGGGTCCACCTTCTTCAAGTAACGTTTGCAGCTCAGGGTGGTCTCTAGGATCCAGATACTATATGCAGGGAAGGCTCAAGTAGCTCCCAAAACCTTGCAAAGTATTGGCAGGGAAGTAATATGTCAGATGTTCTTTAGACCCAGGTTGGCCTTTTTTAAAAGAGTGGGGTCGGGGTAGATACGATTTAAGAAAAGAGGTGATCAGAGAAAGTCCCACCCAAACTGTGGGGGCGCAGCTTTGACTTCTCTATGGAAACAGTCCAAAACAGTGTTGTACGCTTTATAGAATCAAGTGGCCACAGAACTAAATCATCTTCTAATAGACTGTTAAAGAGAGAATCAAAATATTTAAGAGCATTCAAATACATTTCTAATATACACGTAACAATGATAATTATTATTTTTTATTATTATTTTATTATTATTATTATTTATTATTATTATTATTATTATTATTATTATTATTATTATTATTATTATTATCTTATTTATGGAGTACAGACCTAGCTTCGAGAAAAAACATGGTGCTTTAATTATAATTTGTATAACAATGATAACTAGTAATTATCAAATGTAATTGTAAATGTTCAAAAATAATAAAACCAATGCAAAATAATTCTTTGTTATGTCATATTTTACGTATATGGCAATTTGTCATATTAACGAATATTTTCAAATACAGGTATGTGTTTCCACTCAGATGAATTTTGGCTGCAGCACAACCTTGACTATCAGCTTATAAATCAAATTGAATTCTTCACCTAATTATATCCGATGATATCTTAATTGCGTGCTAGTTGTAATTGCTTGAGACATATTATGATTATACTTGAATGCTTTTGAATATTCTTATTTTGTTTGACCACAATGTCTGTTAAAAGATGATTTATTTATATGACCACTGCATCTGTATCAGGAGAAAGATGTGGTCGCACAGGGAGAAACCCTGCTCGTGAAAAGGAGAGCCCGGAAAGGAGATGGCAGATTGCAGGGGGAAGTTACAGACATCACATGAGCCAGGGACTTCACGGGTGGTTGCAGGCGGCAGACGCCTTAAGGGGCAAGAGTTGCAGAGGAAAGGAAGAGTGTGCAGAGGAAAGGAAGAGTGTGCAGAGGAAAGGAAGAGTGTGCAGAGGAAAGGAGGAGTGTGCCGAAGAAAGTAAGAGGTTGCAGAGGAAAGGGAGAGTGTGCAGGGGAAAGGGAGAGTGTGCAGGGGAAAGGGAGAGTGTGCAGGGGAAAGGGAGAGTGTGCAGAGGAAAGGAGGAGTGTGCAGAGGAAAGGAGGAGTGTGCAGAGGAAAGGGAGAGTGTGCAGAGGAAAAGAATAGGGTGCTGAGGAAAGTAAGAGGGTGCAGAGGAAAGGAAGAGGGTGCAGGGGAAAGGAAGAGGCTGCAAAGGAAACGGAGAGGGGGGAGAGAAAAGGAAGATAATTCAGAAGAAAGCAAGAGGGTACACGCAAAAGGAAAATGGTGCAGGGGAAAATAAAGGGGAAGCAGCGGAAAAGCAATTGGGTGCAGAGGAAAAGAAGAGGGTGCAGAGGAAAAGAAGAGGGTGCAGAGGAAAAGAACAGGAAGCAGAGGAAAGGAAGAGTGTGCAGAGGAAAAGAAGAGTGTGCAGGGGAAAGGGAGAGTGTGCAGGGGAAAGGGAGAGTGTGCAGAGGAAAGGAAGAGTGTGCCGAAGAAAGTAAGAGGTTGCAGAGGAAAGGGAGAGTGTGCAGGGGAAAGGGAGAGTGTGCAGGGGAAAGGGAGAGTGTGCAGGGGAAAGGGAGAGTGTGCAGGGGAAAGGGAGAGTGTGCAGAGGAAAGCAAGAGTGTGCAGAGGAAAGGGAGAGTGTGCAGAGGAAAAGAAGAGGGTGCTGAGGAAAGTAAGAGGGTGCAGAGGAAAGGAAGAGGGTGCAGGGGAAAGGAAGAGGGTGCAGTGGAAAGGAAGGGTGTGCAGTGGAAAGGAAGGGGGTGCAGAGGAAAGGAAGAGTGTGCAGTGGAAAGGAATAGGGTGCAGAGGAAAGGAGGAGTGTGCAGAGGAAAGTAAGAGGGTGCAGAGGAAAGTGAGAGTGTGCAGGGGAAAGGGAGAGTGTGCAGGGGGAAGGGAGAGTGTGCAGGGGAAAGGAAGAGTGTGCAGGGGAAAGGGAGAGTGTGCAGGGGGAAGGGAGAGTGTGCAGGGGAAAGGGAGAGTGTGCAGGGGAAAGGAAGAGTGTGCAGGGGAAAGGAAGAGTGTGCAGAGGAAAGTAAGAGGGTGCAGAGGAAAGTAAGAGTGTGCAGGGGAAAGGAAGAGTGTGCAGTGGAAAGGAAGGGGGTGTAGAGGAAAGGAAGAGCGTGCAGAGGAAAGGAGGAGGGTGCAGTGGAAAGGAAGAGGCTGCAAAGGAAACGGAGAGGGGGGAGAGAAAAGGAAGATAATTCAGAAGAAAGCAAGAGGGTACACGCAAAAGGAAAATGGTGCAGGGGAAAATAAAGGGGAAGCAGCGGAAAAGCAATTGGGTGCAGAGGAAAAGAAGAGGGTGCAGAGGAAAAGAAGAGGGTGCAGAGGAAAAGAAGAGGGTGCAGAGGAAAAGAAGAGTGTGCAGAGGAAAAGAAGAGTGTGCAGGGGAAAGGGAGAGTGTGCAGGGGAAAGGGAGAGTGTGCAGAGGAAAGGGAGAGTGTGCAGAGGAAAGGAAGAGGGTGCAGGGGAAAGGAAGAGTGTGCAGAGGAAAGGAAGAGGGTGCAGTGGAAAGGAAGAGGGTGGAGAGAAAAGGAAGAGGATTCAGAAGAAAGCAAGAGGGTACACGCAAAAGGAAAATGGTGCAGGGGAAAATAAAGGGGAAGCAGCGGAAAAGCAATTGGCTGCAGAGGAAAAGAAGAGGGTGCAGATGAAAAGAAGAGGGTGCAGAGGAAAAGAAGAGGAAGCAGAGGAAAGGGAGAGTGTGCAGTGGAAAGGAAGGGGGTGCAGTGGAAAAGAAGGGGGTGCAGTGGAAAGGTGGAGTGTGCAGTGGAAAGGAAGAGGGTGCAAAATAAACGGAGAGGGTGGAGAGAAAAGGAAGAGGATTTAGAAGAAAGCAACAGGGGGCACGCAAAAGGAAAATGGTGCAGGGGAAAATAAAAGGGAAGCAGCAGAAAAGCAATTGGGGGCAGAGGAAATGAAGAGGGTGCAGAGGAAATGAAGAGGGTGCAGAGGAAAAGCAAGAGGGTGCAGAAAAAATGAAGAGGGTGCAGAGGAAAAGAAGATGATGCAGAGGGAATGAAGAGGGTGCACGCAAAAGGAAAATAGGAAAGTAAAAGGAAGCACAGAAAAAGAAGAGGGTGCAGATACAAAGAAGAGAATGCAGGAGAAAATAAGAGGGTGCAGGGAAAAGGAAGAGGGTGCAGAGGAAAAGAAAAGGCAGTAGAGAAAAGGAAGAGGGTGCAGAGGAAAAGAAGAGGGTGCATAGGAAAAGAAGAAGCTTTAGTGGAACAGAAAAGACACTAGAGAAAAGGAAGAGGGTATAGAGGAAATGAACAGGGTGTAAAGGAAAGGCAGTGGGTGCAGAGGAAAATATGAGGCTGCAGAGAAAAGGCTGAGGGTGCAGAGGAAAAGAAAAGGCAGTAGAGAAAAGGAAGAGGGTGCAGAGGAAAAGAAGAGGGTGCATAGGAAAAGAAGAGGCTGTAGAGGAAAATAAAAGACAGTAGAGAAAAGGAAGAGGGCACAGATGAATATTAGAAGGTGCAGATGAAAGGAAGAGGGAGCAAAGAAACGGAAGAGAGTGCATAGGAAAGGAAGAGGGTGCAGAGTAAAGGAAGAGATTGCAGAGGAAAATAAAAGGCTGTAGACAAAATGAAGAGGGTGCATACGAAAAGAAGAGGGTGCAAAGAAAACGAAGTGGGTGCATAGGAAAATAAGGGGCTGTTCAGAAAAAGGAGAGGGTGCAAAGGAAAGGAAGAGGGTGCACGGACAATGGTATTACTGTCGGCGTGGCAGAATAAATACATTTGGCCAGGGAAAGAGAGGGCCGCAAGATTTCGACTTCGCTGGACAGACCGATTACAGGTGGATATTGCATGAAGGTGAAATAGAAGTCGTGGGAATAGTGTTTGTGGGCAAAGCAGAGACTAAAAGTAACAGCTGCAGGGAACTGAGACTTTGAGGGTAGTGGACAACCCATAGAGGAAATAGGAACAGACTGCAGGGCAATAACTGAAGGCGTTTGCCTATCTTGGAGTAGTGACATTCCATTTTCAAACAGTGCAATGGCCTTTGCCAACCTCTTGTTTTAGGTGTAAGTGGTGAGATTGATGTCAGGAACAGAAAATACGGGAGCTTTAAAAATGAGGATGGACTTGGTTACCCCCTTAGACTGCGAGCCACTCGAGAGTGGCTGTGAATGGGTGGTAGTGCCAGTGGGTTCCTCCCACCTGCTGCCAGAACCAGTTTGTGAGGTTGTTTTTGTGAAGGAGTGGGGTTCTGCAGGGATGTAGCCCATTGGGAGGAAAGCATTTATCACTAACAGGCACATTCTAATGCTTGAAAGTGTGGGGTCCTGCAGGGATGTAGCCCATTGGGAGGAAAGCATTCAGAACTATCAAGCACATTCTTAGGCTTGAAGGCTTGGGGTCCTGCTTGGCTGTAGCCCATTGGGAGGCAAGCACTCACCATTAACAGGTACATTCTAATGCTTGAAAGTGTGTGTTCCTGCAGGGATGTAGCACATTGAGTGGAAAGCATTCAGAACTATCAAGCACATTCTAAGGCTTGGAGGCTTGGGGTCCGGCTTGTCTGTAGCCCATTGTGAGGAAATCATTCATCACTAACAGGCACATTCTAATGCTTGAATGAGGAGGTTCCTGCAGAGATCTAGCCCATTAGGAGAAACGCACTCAGCACTAAAAGGCACATTCTGATACTTGAAGGTTTGAGGGCCTACTGGAATGTAGTCCATTGGGAGGAAAGCATCCAGCCCTAGCAGGCTGATTATTATGCTTGCAAAAGTGGGGTCTTGAAGGGATGTAGCCTCATTAGAAGGACATTATTCAGCTCTAGCAAGCCCATTCTGATGCTTGAAGGTGCAGGGTCTTCAGGGATGTAGCCTATTGGGAGAAAAGCATTCAGCACTAACACGCGCATTCTGATGCTTGAAGGTACAGGGTCTTCATGGGTGTAGCCCATTGGGAGAAAAGCATTCAGCACTAACAGGCACATTCTGATGCTTGAAGGCGCAGGGTCTTCAGGGATGTAGCGCATTGGGAGGAATGCATTCAGCACTAACAGGCACATTCTGCTGCTTGAAGGCACAGGGTCTTCAGGGATGTAGCCCATTGGGAGGAATTCATTCAGCACTAACAGGCACATTCTGATGCTTGAAGGTACAGGGTCTTCAGGGATGTAGCCCATTGGGAGGAATGCATTCAGCACTAACAGGCACATTCTGATGCTTAAAGGTATAGGGTCTTCAGGGATGTAGCCCATTGGGAGGAATGCATTCAGCACTAACAGGCACATTCTGATGCTTAAAGGTATAGGGTCTTCAGGGATGTAGCCCATTGGGAGGAATGCATTCAGCACTAAAAAACACATTCACTTGCCTGACGACTCTTGGGCAAGCTGCGAGAAACGTGTGTGTATGTGTGTGAAAATTCTTCGTCGGCATATAAACCCTTCACTGGAATCCACGGCTGTACTCCCACACAGACATCACTTTATCACTGCGGATGGTGTAATTTCGATTCTCTTGGCAATGCCACCAATTTGCCCAGATTTCCTGCTGGAAACTTGTGCAAGCCATGGTCATGAATATGCAATGACAATGCAATGATTTGCTATTACGGCCTTCTTCCCAGATCTAGCTCTGCTCTGCAAACCTGCCTCGTCCCGAATCCATTTCACGCGCACAGCCATAGGCCTGGAAATCCAGGACGATCATTGGTCGCAGCACTTTTAGCCTTATTTATTCATCAAATCCCTGCTCAATGTCTGCAATGAATGGAGATGGATCCGAATGCGAAGAAGGGCCCCCTTGCCCAGAAGCCGCGCTCTTCTCTGATCACAGTTTAGGCATGAGAACGAGGTTGTTTTAAATGGCTGGATTGCATTGCAGTGCAGACTTGTGACCTTGGGCAATCATTACATGTATATAGTCAGAGCTCTTGTGCTCTATTTTACTGAACGACTGTGCATTCTAAAAATATCACAGGCGTATATTTACTTAATATAACAAACTGCATTCTCTCATCTCAATGATCCAAACTGCAAGCAGTTGCTAGACCAGCTTTCAGGGGCGTTGCTAGGGGGGGCTAAGGGGGCTATAGCCCCTGATCTTTTGGTTGTAGCCCCGGATAGAATCTCAGGAGCTACAGCCAAAAGACTAGCTAGCCCCCAGTCCCGACAGTTCCAACATCAGCTTAGCCCCGGGTCTTTTCCAGACCTAGCAACTCCCCTGCCAGCTTTCTCTATTTTATTTTATCTGGACCCCAGCAATAATGATCAGGGCCACTGTCTTGTAACGGTGGCACCCATGGATGGATATGACAGAAGGCCTCATGGTCTGGTTATTCCCTGAGAGTAAAGCAGAGGCCGAGCAGCTGTGCCATGTGTACATCTAAAGGCTATTGCTTCTGCACTGGGACTTCTCCTTTGCCTGATCAAGATATCAAAATCACACAATGCAACAGCCCAACACAGACGAGGAAAGCTTCATTCGCTGGGAATCTGGCCGCCGAAACATGCATGCTTTTTAGTGTCGCAGATTGGCCCAGACAACTAACTCCAGGCGGAGTGATCCTATAGGAAGCTTGACTAAGTATGTCTTGCAGCTCCAGTGGAGTCCTTGGCCCTCATTACGATACCGGCGCTAAACCATGACGCTATTAGCACCATGGTTGGTGCCGGTACTGCATCCCAGACCAAAGCCGGTATCGTAACGTGTCCGCCATGGTGAAATGGGGAAATTCCAAGGTTGGCGGGGAGGTATTTCCCCATGGCTCTTCCCCATTCCCATTTTTGTCCCATAAGGCATAATGGGAATGTCGAAGGCGCTAAGTACGGTACCGCAAATTGCAGTACCATACTTACCGCGAAGGTCCCTTTGCGGGTCCCTACTTTAACGGCTGGTGTAGACCAGCCGTTAAGGTCGGGTCCCGCAAAGGGACCTCGTAATTAGGCGCTAATGGGTTAACGGCACCGCAGCCTTTTACGGCGCCGTTAACCCATTAGCGCCAGGGTCGTAATGAGGCCCCTTGTGGGGAAGGGAACTCTATTAAGCCAAGCAATGCAATGCGTCACCCATGGTGGTGGACGCCTGCCTTGGGCCATCCATCTTGTCTCGTCGATTCAGTGTGACTGAAGAAATGTAGCAAGAAGGGGAAGGGGGTCTGACATTCCATTACCTCCACGTCCACTCTTCCTCGTCCCTGTACTTACATCATGAGGCCACCACATTACCACCCTCCCACCCCCCATTGCCCTTGTACTCCGGAGACCTCCGGCCGGCCCATAGAGCCGAGGTTTGCCCTAAAGTAATTTAAGATGAGATAGCTGCACCCTTCAGATGGATTGCGGGGGGGCAGATTTATTACTCCAACACCAATCAATAAGGACAACTCAAGGGTTTGGCAAAGTGAGTCCGTTTAATGACATGTACAAAAAACGGGGAGTCATGGAAATCAGCAGTGATGCGATCGTCCTTCTCGCTTCAACTCCAACGAACTTCATACAAGTTGTAGCATTTATACTCAAAACTTGTCATAATTGACGTATAACACTCAAAAGTTAATATGCGATTCTATTGGTTAGGAAAAGGTAACTTTAATATAGGTACCATATCTGTATATGGTAACGGAGTGAGGGGATTGGGTAAACACTGTCAGGTGGGTGTCTAAGCCCTTGCTTTAAAAATGACTACTGTAGACGTCACTAAAATTACGACGTCCCATTGGTTCTACTAACTATAGGACCCTAGATTATTTGGTCCACTGTGATTGGGTTGGCAACAACCCCATGCATATTCTTCCACTTCGCTTAGCAGCATGCAGAATGGTCAGCCAGGTGCAGAGTGCCCCTCAGTTACCCGGCCTTTCTCCAATTAAGGTTACAATCAATCATTGCTTCAGCAACTATGTGTCGATTATTTTACTGTGGTTGGCCTCGAAACTGCATCTTCTGTCTGGAAAAGTTCTAATATCTCTGCCTGGGAGGATGCCAAGCGTAGGTATGAATCCGTGCTTCTTCTCGCTTGGCTGGTCAAGTGATTCCCACATCATGAATTTGTCTCGTTTTTCTCAATTTGTGCATTTGATTCTTATTTAGCTCTGCCACCTGCCTACACTTCCTTATCTTGACCTTTCAGAGACATAATATTCTGTTCTTAAGTTTCAATTATATGTGGCTACTGCTCGTTCCTTCTATTGGTATGACCTTGGCTCTCTTGGCACGAGTTACATATGCCGAGTTTCGATTCAGCCATCTCTTCTCGTTTTGCTAGAATATGAATCTCTGATCATTCGGCCTTTAGTAACCTGGGTTGATTCTGCTTCATTTGCAAAGTGGAATTGCACTTATAATACTGTGCTTCGTTTGAGGTAGATGTATGTATAATGGCGCTTGCCACACTATTCTTCTATTTAGCATAGCAAGCCATACCGTTTTCTTAGCTTTCTTGTGGTTCCATGCATATGTACAGGTGTAAACTGATCGACTGTATTCATTTGGTTTATAGCTTAACTCTCTTGTATTTTTGATAGCATTCTTTCACTTTAGGTTCACAATCTCTTTTCTCATGGCGTTACTCTCTTTGTGTCATTCTCAGGTTGTCATTTCTTCTATCTGTGAGACTGTCCGGGTCCTCGTGACGTCACCATTCGTCTTCCATTAATACCTTTTTGGTTTCTTCCGGGAGTGTACTTAGGCAATCTTCATTTCGTCTCATTTGCTGGTAGGATTTTCTTAATGAATACCTTACTGTCCATGGTTTTCTGGGTATCAGTACTTTAATAGGAGTTGTTCTACTGATAGGTACTGGGCAGAGCCCCTCTGCAGCTCTCTGCTGGTTTATTTGCTCATCATACTGCACATATTTTGGTGTGAACGTTCCTGGTACTTCAAAATGGGCAACTGGAGTGCAGGCTTTATTTGGGACATTCTCTACACTCCCCCCTCTGGGCGATTCATCGACCACTTTCACCTCTGTTTTTGGATTCATTTCACTCGATTCTTCTATATTTATCTTCACTCCATCGCCTGGGTTCATTCCTTCTTCATCTTCTGGGTCTATACATGATGGTTTGAAGAGGTGTCTCTTTGTAGTCCATATTTTTATTACTCCTTTCAGGCTTCCTGCTGCCCTTACATGTCCGTCTTTATTTCATGTCATTAGTTGACATTGTCCATTTGGGCTACAGTAAACCCATCTTCCCACATCATTTCTGTGCTTCCTGGGATAAAGAAACTTTGTTCCTTCTGGTGCGTGAATACTGGTCTTCACAAAGTCTCTTCTTTCTTCATCAGTCAGGTCTTTGGGCTTCCATTTTGGCTTGACATCAATCTATGGCTTTCTTCACAGTTGTCTGGCACTGAGAGATTATTGTCTTGATAACACACAATCCTAATAATATCATAACTAGCATGGCTCCCTAAAACTTGAATACATCTGCCATCCATTGTGGGACCCACGAGAATAGCGATCCAAACCAGCTATCATCATCAACTTCGTCAGTTTCGTTGATCATCTGGTTCTGCCGGTTTGTCAGCATACCTATGGCTTCTGTTAAGGTTCCATTCTCGTCATCGTGAGAAGTTATGAATGTGCAACATGATTCTCCAATTTTTGCACAAACTCCTCCATCCATGGCTTTGATCATGTCAAGGACATATCTGTTCTGGAGAGTCATCAGTCGGATGGCTCTTAACTCTTCCTTAATCGCATTGAATCCTTTCATGGTCGTGTTGATCGTCTGCAGTAACTCCCATCTGGTTATATGCAACCATTTAGTATTTACTCCAACTTGGATTCTTGGCATAAAGATCGCTGTGAACACTGATGAGGTGAGGCTGAACAGCCTATGTTCATATGGGATTCCATGAAAAGCTTCTTCTGATTTAGCGGAGAAATAACTTTCCCTCTTCATTCGCGTCAGCAGTTCCACAGATCTCTTCTTCCTCAGGTGAGCACCTGCTTTTGGAAAACTGTCAATATTCAGGTCACTTTTCGGGATCACTAATGCTGGAACATGAACGTTCACTATTGTACATATGCCTCCCAAGTATCTTGGCAGTCTGATGTATGCTTTGGATCCGCATGCCCAATAATGATCCATAATTAGTGCAGTTCCATGAACCATTCCTGGAGCATCAAAAACTCGTCCACAGTTCTGATTCTCTCCCATCTTTCTTGTGCCCTTGTTCCTGAAGCACAGTTTTGGATTCTCCAATGGTACTATCTGCAAGGGTCCCCCTCTGTATTCGACCCATGTCAATAGTTTTGCAAGCTTTGGCCATAATGGCTTGCATATCCTTTGTGAATTTTCAATTGCTTCCTTGCAGGCTCCAGAAACCATCCGTGCACTGTAGATCACTACTCCTTTCTCCCATTCGTCTGGTGAAAGCATTGTTCCCCAGATATGCATTTGGCCTCTGTTCTTCCAATTTCGAGTCTCTTCTGGAGTTTTTCCTTGGACATTTAGCTTTTGATTTGCTTCTCTTCTATTTTCTGCTCCTTTAACTCCAGGCTTCCTGTACCTGATCATGTGATTTCTAGTTTAAGCTCTATGTCTTGTCTTTATGTCTTGGACATAATCATCTTCATCGGGATAGGCTGTTTCAGTTGCCCATATTAGGGAAGCGTCACTTCCCATAAATTGGCCTCTAGTTTTGCACATGGCTACGTGTGAAAGCCAGTTTGCTGTCTGGACATCAACTTCTACAGCTACGAAGATCTTGGACTTCCCCATGCTGTATGGTAGGTGTGCACAAACAAAGCATTCCCCTTCTGAATTTCGTCTTCCAACTTCCTTCATGTGCTGGTACCAAATGTTGTTTCCCAGATGTGCTGTGCTGTCCAGGCAGTCGTTTAGTTCATTGTCATCTCCATGCATGCTTCTCTTGATTCTTATTGTTTTCCTGTAGTTCGCCATAACTACATCCCTTGTAGGTTCACTGCGGATGTAGTGCAGTCCTCCACTACGAAGGGACCGTTAAATTTTGGCTGGTCTCACTTTTTCCTTTTATGGTTTCTCACAAGTACGGTGTCTCCAGGGAAGACGGATGGAACATGTAAACCCTGAACTTGGCCTGTTGTAGCATCTCCTTCTTTGTTCTGTGCTGCCCTGCACCCTTTTTGTTGTCGCTGAAGCTGGTCTGAAATTATAGTACGGCAAGATGTCATGCAGTTCAAGTAATTTTGCATTTCAGACCCTAAAATTTCTCCTGGGCATCACATCTAGCTCTATCTCGGGTGTCAAGGGAGTTCTCATTCTTCTTCCTGTGGCTATCTCGTGTGGCGTAAGATGATGGTCAGAACCGGGTTGGTTCCGAAGTGCATACAGTTCCAAAGGAAGGCAGTGCAACCATCCCTTTCTTAGACTCAGCTTCAACTTGGCTATCCTTTCCTTTAACAAGCCGTTGAGCTTCTCACAGAAACCGTTACCTTGCGGATGATACACCAACGTGAACTTGTGCTTTATACCAAGCAGCAAGCTAATCTGTTCAAATGTCTCGTTTACAAAATTAGATCTGTTGTCTGATCTCATGACTTCACACACCCCCCACCTGGGGAACACCTCACTTACTAAAAATGTGGCCGCACAGGTAGAGTCTGGGTGTGTACATGGACCTGCCTCAATCCATCTAGAGAATGGACACACCACAACAATTAAGTATCTGTACCCGTTACATACTTGAATCATGTCGACTCCTCTCTTTTAATGTGTGCCTATCCGTGAATTGCTGGCAGATTATACAGTTCACTATAAAGAATGCAACGTGCTCGGTTAAATTCGGTATGAACCAGTCTTCTGCGAATGTTGCTGCTAGATTCTCTTTTGTCATATGTGCCGGATAATCTAACTGTTCCAGCACTATTTTTAATAGGGCTACAGGCATTACTGATTTACCAGTGCTGTCTTATCACCACAAGCTGTCAGAGGAGTTTAATGAACACCCTTGACGTTTCCAAATGTTCTTTTCTTCCTGTGGTGCCTCCCCTTGGAGTTCCATTAGCTGTGTTTGCCCCAAACTACTGTAACTTTCAGGTGCAGTTCGTGTAACCATCATTCGCTCGTTGGCATGGATATCTTCCACTTCCATGATCGTTTCATTTTTGGATGCCATACGCTTGGCTTCTGTGTCTGCTGCTTGGTTTCCGCGTGAGATACAATCTGTCCCCTTCCTGAGGGCGGCACATTTCACGACCGCTATGCCCTCTGGGAGCTGTAGTGCCTTAATGAGTCTGTCCAATAAGGCTGCATTCTGCACTGGCGTGCCATCCGCTTTGAGGTAGCACCTCCTTTTCCAGAACGCTAAGCCTGCATGCACTGTTTACATCACATAGGCGGTGTCACTGTACACCATTACTTCCTGGTCTGCGTGATTCTCAATGCGCGAGCGCGAGTATCAATGCCAATAATTCTGCAGCCTGTGCTAAGTAATGACATGGTATTCTCGCACTAATAAGTACTCGAAATTCTCCATTTGCTGTGTGCTTCACCACGGCAACGCCAGTATATCTTTGTCCGTCACTTTGATCGATCCTCGAAGACCCATCAATGAAGACAATCTCTCCTTCTGCCAAGGCATTTTCTTTCACCCTGGGGATTTCCTCATAGAATTCTTCATAATTTGCACAGTCATGTATTGACTCTCCTTCAGTGACTGGCTCGTCTATTAACATAGCTGGGTTCACTATCTTACATCGGACTACTTTAATCAATGGATTTGATATGGTCACTTCATAAGCAGAAGGTCTCTGAGATGTCAATGTGCCCTTTGGTTACTCTAGAATGGCAAATAGTGAGTGCTCGACGTACAACATCATGGAGCATCCCATCACAATGGTTGTAGCCTTCTCTATGGCGAACGCTGTGGCAGCCAAACTTTGTGCACAAGGAAAATGACCTCTCATTACTGGGTCCAAATTCCCAATGTAGTATGCCTGGGGCTTGTACCCCAACGTGCTTCTCTCTGTGACTACTGCCGTCATAATGCTGCCATTCGTGTGTGAAAACAGGTAAAATTCCTCTGCATAATTATGGATCCCTAGAACTGGTGCTGTGCATATAGCTCTTTTGAGTTCAGCAAATCCTTTCTCCATTGTCTCAGACCATTCAATCTTTTCTTTCGTCACTTGGGCCTTCTTTAGGGCCTGATGTAAAGGCTTAGTGTAAGAGCTATAGTCAAAGACCCATGCTCTAACATAGTTGCATAGGCCTAGAAAGATCTGCATCTGTTTTATCGTGTGTGGCTTAGCCGTGTTCAGTATGGCTTCAGCCCTTTCTGGGGTCACTCTCTCCTTCATGAGAGATCAGCTGGCCTATGTACAGCACTTCTTGTTGACAATATTGTAACTTTTCCTTGTCAACCTTATATCCTTTCTCAGCCAGTATAGTCAATAGCTGAACAGAATCGTACCTACATTGCTCTTCTGTTGTGCTGCAAATTAAGATGTCAACCACGTATTGCAGGATGACACTTTTTAGTGCAATATTGCTCAAGTCCATCTGCAAGACTTTGTTAAAACTAGATGGAGACTCACAATACCCCTGGGGTAGTCTCGTGCTTTTCAGACACATCTGTCTAAATGTAAATGACATCAGTTCTTGTGAGTCATGGTGCAACAGGATTGAGAAAAATGAATTTTTCAAGTCGATCACCGTGAAATATTTTGCCTCAATGGGTATATTACATAGGATTGTAGCCGGGTTAGGGACTAGAAGGAACTCGGCCTCAACAATATCATTTATTGGACTTAGATCTTGAATTAGCCTCCAAGACCCTCCCTTTGATTTTTTGATCGGATAAACCGCGGTATTGCATGACGACTCTGACGTCACCAAAATGCCCTGTTCCATCATTGCAGAAATTGTCTTAAAAATCCCCTCATCTGCCTCTTTGGACATTGGATATTGTTGGGCTTTTGGTAGAATTACTCCTGGTTTCAGTTTAATCTTCACTTCTCCAACCCACTTCAAGAGGCCTATGTCATAGGTTCCTGTCGTCCATACTGAGACCGGCACTTGGGCCATGTCGTCATCAAACTATCAGGACGGTTTTGTGCTAACATCATTCTCTGAGGTACTTCTCTTTTGATAATTTTTACCCAAAAGGTGAGACTTACTTCCACCATTGTCTCTCCCATCTTTGCTTGTTCTTTAAACAGATCGTCATCGGTGACGTCAGTCAATCGATATCCTTCTTCAATGGCAATTACTGCACACCATTGTCAGCCCTCGTCATCATAACTGTCATCATAACTGTCAATCAAGGCCACCCTCGTATTGCAGCTGTGTGTATCATCAAGGGAAATACTTGTCCCTTTTCCTCGTGCATCGTTATTCTTGGACTGAATAGGAATTCATCACGGGTTCTCATGATTCTGTCTGCAAGGCCTGGAAATCCTGCCATAAGCACACGCATACCATATGCAAATATTTCTGGCTCTAATTGTATAGCCCTCATGGCTGTGTGTCCTGCGTATGCTCTGATAATTTTGCATACATTTGAAAAGTGCATTCCTGGAGTTGAACATATTATGCCCTCCTCCATGAATGAGATTGACATGTTTAACTTTGTCATTAAATCTCGACCCATAATGTTTACTGGGGTCTGACGTGAATATAGTAAAGGCACATTCAATTCACATTCTCCTATGGAGACTGGAAGTGCATTTGTGAAGGGAACACAACTTGTAGGTCCTGTAAAACTCTGAGTATTCATGGCCTCGCCGGACAAGGAAACTTGCCTTCACGTATGCACGAGTGTGTTGCACACGTGTCAACTAGGAAGGAATATTCTTTATCCCCTATAACGACATCCACCCTAGGTTCCCTGTGAGGGTCTGGTGTCACTGATAGGATAGAACACATCAGGGTTGCTAGTGAGCTGTCCTAGTCCATATACAATTCTGGCCCACTGTGTGCTGGTGGATTTCCCCCATTCCCATTGTTATTTCCCATTCCAGGGTTCATGGTCTGCCATGTGCTCATCGTCTGTGATAGTTGCAACGGTGCCTGTTGGGATTGTCCTTGTGGAAAATTCCCCATGCTCTGAGGTTGCACGCCTTGTTGCGCTCCTGGCACTTGTTGTAGCACTGTGTGATTCTGTGCAATACCCTGCTGTAAAACTGCAGGTGGATTCGCCATGCCTGCTTCTGTCCCTTGGCCGTTCTGCATCATGCCTTGGTTTCTGCATGTGCAAGCTAAGTGCCCTGTCATTCCACACAACCAACATACTGGCGGTGGTCGGATCATTTGCCCATTTGACATATCTTGATTACCATTTTGCATATTTTGAAAACCTCTTCCCCTGGGGTAAAACCCTGTATTGCCCTGATTATTCTGCCGTGGATCAGTCAACTGTTGCATGATTGATTCAGCTGTGCTAGTTATCATGGCTCCCTCAAGAGCATATTTTGACAATTTCTTCTGCACCAATTTCGCTTCCTCACCCTTACATGCAGCTTCCTTCTTGCGATTCTTTTCTTGCAGCAGTCTGCAATAGTGTGCAATGGTTAACTGTGTTTCAGCTCAAGGCTTGGCCTCAATTTACACCAATTTCTTGAGCTGTTTCTGCACCGGCTCTGGCAACCCTTGGCACAATATATGGTAGAACACAGGTATAGATTTCGTCGAAGATTCATGAGTCTCGAGCACCGATGCGTCTTGAAAATTCTGTATGTAAATTAACGGATCCTCAGACTCCTTCATTTTTCATGTCATTATAGCTCCCATATCAGAAGTATCTGGGTATAGTACTCGTAGCGCTTTCCATACTGCGGCTCTACAATTCTTAAATGGAGCTCCGTCATGCAAGGTATTAATTGTGGTTACACCAGGGTAGCCTGCTCGTGCCCACACATCGTCTGCTCTTTCACCAAGTATGGCAATTAGGAGACCTCTGATGTCCCCTATGGCTAGCGTGTTTCCTCCTATAATTTTTTCGAACTCATGTATTCACTTTCCGGCTCCCGATGTCAGCATTGGAAGCTTGGTTTTCAAATTTTCTCGATCCATGTGTGGCTATGGAATATATTGTGGTCTTACTCCCCCTTTCTCAAGCAACAGAAATTGGGATGTATCGCTCTCTCTTCCCTCATTGTTCTTCTATCTATGGCAGGGGTAATATTCCTGCATCGTCGGCTGCCTGGTAGGGACCTAAGTCTGTCCACATAGGGCGGTGAAGACCCCCCCTCTCTGACCGTGTGATACTTTTTCATGCCGGTCTGACTGCGTAGCTGATTCTGATGCCCTTGGTACAGACTCACTAGTGTCTAACCATCTTATTCCTTTCTCTCTTGGGGGTTGTCTTTCGCTCCGTCTCCCTTCCTCATTTTCCTCACGCTCCTCCCTTTCCTGAGTCAGACATTGTCTGTACCTAATTCGTGCAACTTCTTGTATCTTCATTGTTTCTACTTATTTCTAATCTATCCAGGGATAGTTCCCTATTCCCACTACTTTGGGTGACATCATCAGTGTCGTAGAGCTGGATGCTCTCCAGGCGCTCTTCTTCCCCCTCCCCTTGGGGTGTTTGTTCCAGCTCCATTTCATCATATATTTTATCGATCGTTTCTCCGTTGCTTCTGCTGTCAAAGTCATCTTCCATATTTGCCCTAGACGTGCCTGGTATTGAATCATACGCAGGAAAGAATTCTTCTATGTCTTCCCAATCTACTACTGGAGCGGGTTTTTCTAACCTCTCTCCCCAGATATTCAAGATCGCATGCTCTCTGTCTCCGCTTACTTTCTATGTCATCATCGAATTTTCTGCGCTTCCTCGCCTCTTCTCCTACTCTTTCTTCTTCCTTTTTCTTTTCATTTCTACGTTCCTCTGCCCTTCGAATTTCCTCATCTCTTCGTCTCTTTATTCTTTTCTCTCGTTTTCTTTGTTCTTCCTCTAACCTCTGCTGCTGTCTGTCTTGATCATTGGCTCTTGGGTTGTGATCGAGCTGTCTTTCTTGCTCTTCGCGATATAGCTGTTCTTGCCTTTGTCTGTCTTTCTTTCTTATTCTTTCGTCTCTCAACTCCTTCTCTTTTCCCTTTCTCTGTACATCCTCTATCCTTTCCTTTTGTTTCACATCATCAATGCATTTGCCATCAAGTTTCAATAAAATGTGTACTCCAATCCACTCATTTTTTGCGAATGCTATCTCATCAGTTCTATCTTTGTTTTCCTTCCATCTCTTCCCTTCTCTCTCTTTGTCGAGAGATGCACTTGTCTGTGATTGATCCCTTCTTTCGTCATTGCGTCTCTCCTTGTCCCTCGTGACTGTGGAGGTGATATCCTTATCTTTATCTTTCCCTTGAGTTTTGTCATTACTATGCGTAGGTGACTCATATGCGGGAGCGCTATACCCCGTGGCTGCTTTAAGTTCTCTCAGCGGGTACAATCCTTCGTCTTTACTCTCTTCAACCTTCGTTTCGGATGGAGCGGATGGCGCGGTAGGCGTCTTACCCCTCTCTGTGCATACATTAAGTATCCAATCTATTGGCGGCTCCTCTCCCTTCTGTTGTTCATACATTTACCAAAGTTCTAAAATAGCTAGGCGTTTGTCTAGGTTTTTGCCTGTGTATGTGGCATGCAAATATGTCGTCATGTGTTGCAAGACGGCTTTAGATAAGGACCCACCTTGTGGTCATGGCATAAACCTTTTGTGGGCGGTTCCTTTAACCCACTCTGTACTGTATTTCTTCAGTTTGGGTGCGTGTTTCGGCAACTGTTTGCATAAGTGTGTCAATGGAGTTATGTCTTCCATGCTTAAATTTGTTCCCTTTCCTCTTATATAACACTTGTCAACACTTTCGTTTGACTTAAACTGTTCCAACAATATGACCGAGCACCAAACACTGCAAGTTCCAATCCCGATTTTTCACAAAATTTTATATCTTCTATTTTACTCAAAAAACATCAATTCGTATGCGATATTATCTCAGCTATTCAATCGCGTAAAATTTAAATCAGTTTTCTCCAAGAAATGTGTCGATGTATGACATCACAACAGAAAAACATGTAAGACAGACGCTTGACAGACTAGACTAACACCGGCTGGTCACAGGTATCTCTGCCTCTAGTCATTAACCCTTCATGGAGTTTAAACATACCCCTTTCACAATGTCTTTAATCGCCTTGGTAGTCTAATCGTTCCCCCTTTAGCTGGGACTCTGGGTACACGTTTATTCTAGCCGCTTGTATTAAAAGCGTATGAATAAGGCGAATCCACTCACTTCTCGGTTGTCTTCCCCGGTACCTTCTCACTTCTCGGGTGTCCTCCCCGGTAACCTTTAATTACTTAATTATTCTCAAGTTATTATCCCCTATATATATATATATATATATATATATATACATTCTTCTCTACTTCTAACTATATTTTGTTTTCCCACCTCCCTCCGTTACCTTTTCCCTTTACTTGTTCTAAGTCATGCACTTTTGCCAAAACATTGAATCTTTTTTACTCACCATTCTCATATTTCTTCTCTGGACCCTCGGGATCACTGCCTTTGTTACCGCCTCCTTCGGCTTTTCACCCGCTCAGCTGCACGTAGGAATGGGAAGGGATGGTGTGGGGAACACAGGTCTCTTCAGACCCTGGTCTGCAGTTTTTCTTACACTACCACTGTCTATGGGGCGCTTCACGGTCTACTCAGCCGAATAGCAAAGGACTCATGATACTGCCGAAGACCTAGAGTTACTTTATGTCAACGGTCAATGGGTGTCTTATTCTAATCGATAATCGATAATCGATAAACCATCAATCTCTTCTACCAAGTGTACTCCGGAGACCCCAGGTCGGCCCATAGATCCGAGGTTTGCTCCGAAGTACTTTAAGACGAGATAGCTGCACCCTTGAGATGGATGGGGGTGCAGATTTATTACTCCAACACCAATCAATATGGACAACTCAATGGTTTGGCAAAGGGAGTCCGTTTAATGACAAGTACAAAAAATGGGGAGTCATGGAAATCAGCAGTAATGCGACCATCCTTCTCGCTTCAACTCCAAAAAACTTTATATAAGTCGTAACATTCGTACTCAAAACTCGTCATAATTGACGTATAACACTCAAAAGTTAATATGCAATTCTATTGGTTAGGAAAAGGTAACTTTAATATAGGTACTATATCTGTATATGGTAACAGAGTGAGGGGATTGGGTAAACACTGCCAGGTTGGCATCTAAGCTCTTCCTTTAAAAATGACTACTGTAGACATCACTAAAAGTATGATGTACTATTGGTTCTACTAACTATAGGACCCTAGATTATTTGGTCCATTGTGATTGGGTTGGCACCAACCCCATGCATATTCTTCCACTTCGCTTAGCAGCATGCAGAATGGTCAGCCAGGTGCATGTTGCAACTCAGTTACCCGGCCTTTCTCCAATTAAGGTTAAAATCAATCATCGCTTCTGCAACTATGTGTCAATTATTTTACTGTGGTTGGCCTCGAAACTGCATCTTCTGTCTGGAAAAGTTCTGATATCTCTGCCTGGGCGGATGCCAAGCATAGGTGTGAACCCGTGCTTCTTCTCGCTCGGCTGGTCACGTGATTCCCACACTGTGAATTTGTCTTGTTTCTCTCAATTTGTGCATTTGATTCTTATTTAGCTCAGCCACCTGTCTACGCTTCCTTATCTTGGCCTTTCATAGACAGGATATTCTGTTCTTAAGTTTCAATTATATGTGCCTACTGTTCGTTCCTTCTATTGGTATGACCTTGGCTCCCTTGGCAGGACTTGCTTCTGCCGAGTTTCCATTCAGCCGTCTCTTCTCGTTTTGCTAAAATCTGAATCTCTGATCATTCGGCCTTTAGTAACCTGGATTGATTCTGCTTTGTTTGCAAAGTGGAATTACACTTATAATACTGTGCTTCGTTTGAGGTAGATGTATGTATAAGGGCACTTGCCGCACTATTCTTCTATTTAGCATAGCAAGCCGTATTGTTTTCTTAGCTTTCTTGCGGTTCCAAGCATATGTGCAGGTGTACACTGATCGACTGTATTCATTTTGCTTACAGCTTAACTCTCTTGTATTTTTGAGAGCATTCTTTCACTTACGGTTCACGATTTCTTTTCTCATGGCGTTTAGTTCTTTGTGTCATTCTCAGGTTGTCATTTCTTCTATCTGTGAGTCCGTCCGGGTCCTCGTGACGTCACCATTTGTCTTCCATTAAGACCTTTTTGGTTTCTTCTGGGACTGTACTTAGGCAATCTTCATTTCGTCTCATTTGCTGGTAGGGTTTTCTTAATGGATACGTTACTGTCCATGGTTTTCTGGGTATCGGTACTTCAATAGGCGTTGTTCTACTGATAGGTACTGGGCAGAGCCCCACTGCGGCTCTCTGCTAGTTTATTTGCTCATCATACGTCACATATTTTGGTGTGAACGTTCCTGGTACTTCAAAATGGGCGACTGGAGTGCAGGCTTTATTTGAGACCTTCTCTTCACCCTCATGGTTAATTTAAAAAGCACACCAGATAGCGTGCCTAATCCTCATTTTGAGACTCGCTTCACACTAAGGAGTGCATCCCAGGGCCTCAGTGTGAGCGATGGGCGGTTTGCTAATCTGCCGCCTATACTATTAATCACGCGTCAGTGGGAGCACACAGGGAGCCGTAGGCAGAGGTCTCAGCGTGACACTCCCTCTTTTCATAGGAATGCCCCTATTAGAGCGCATGGAGCCGCGGGTAGAGCTCTCAGTGCGGGGCTCCATCTCTTAATGTGAGCGGCCAAGGGCACGGAATGGGCTGGAACCAGGCGGAGCAGAGCTCTGGCAAAAATGATCTTGCTCCATACATCCCCTTGACCAAGGGGTCACCACATAACTGACTCGGGGCCACGAGCAGACTGCTTTGAGAAGAGATGAGAGTGGTGCCGTGTGAATTTGTTTGCTGGCATATATGCATGGGGATTTGACCCCTTAACTGACCTAAACTAACTAGCTACAGATTGCCCACATAATCCTAAAGTTTAACACCCATTGGAGGGAAACACTCTGACTGTTACACATAATAATCTGACATTACTTACTTGGATTCACGCCTTGAAAACGACCTGAAAGGTCAAAACACGTGTCGGCTGTATAATTATCAATAAACTGGGATTTAAAGCCAAATCTAGTTGTTTTATGGACTTGTAACAAGAATTTCTTGGGGATCTGCGCATTGAACTTATACTTCCATCACCACTCTCATATTTACTTGTACTGGTGTGTACTAGGGGACGCCAGTGGAAGTGTATCATTGCTGCAGGCCATACCACTTTCGTATACCTGTGGTACCAACTAGCGCACGGTCTTAATTATGACCCCCAGCCTCTGTATTTTTTGCTTTGAGAAGAGTCCACACCGAGTGGTACTTACACTACACGCACAAGTAACACATTTTCTATGAGCTTGGCACTGCAGGAAGAAACTGCCAAAGCCTTGCATGCAGTGTTGATGCTGTCCAGCCTAGTATATATCTCCTGCAATTAACAGAAATCTCTTTATTAGGGTGAATATTGTGACCAATCAAAACAGAAGAGTCCATTATTCACTTAAAAGAGCTTCTTACCGAATGACTATAAGATTTGTTTAACATTTAAAATTGTGGACATTATGATGTTGCCATAATGCTTTTTGCTTTTATGCAAATCGGTAGGATTGGATTCTATGAGTAGATACTGTGTTGCCCAACATGGTCGGGTGCCACGCCCCTGGCCCGCCTCCTCCTTTCCACAGCACTGCCCCTCCAAAGAGGTGACAGTTCCCCCAATAAACGTTTTCCATTTCCAGTGCTGGGGAGCACCACACCGACAGTAGTTCGATGCCTGAACTACTTGCCTGAGCGCACCCCTCGTCTCCGGTCTGCATCCCATAAAAACATCACAGGAAGTTAGTAATCCTGCCCTCAACAGCCACTGTCCTTACCTTGCAGGCATTAGTCCCACCCCAGCCACTGCAATCTTCACCTGGCTGCATCTGGCAGATGCGGCCTGGCCTCACTTCTTCACCGCCCCGGACCATTACTTTGCCGAGCAGCACCCAGCAGACGCAGCCCGGAAGCGTTGGAAGCCCACCCTCTCCTCGTCTCTCAGCACTTACATGCTCCTTTGCATGTGGCCCCTGCCTTTGTGACACAACACAATAAACAGCAATGAAGGGCTAAACAAAGTAACACCTTCACCTGCTGCTCAAAGCCTGAAAATGTTCAATTCGATTTTTTTTCATACGATCTAATTGAACATTTTCATGCTTTTGAGCAGCAGGTGGATACATTACTTTTCCCGCTTTGTTGTTTGAAGCGACAGGGATGCACTAATAGCCTGATAGTCAAGCCTTCTCGTCAATCTTTGTGCTCGAAAGTGCCTGCCATGCCCTCAGACCACACCAGGAATTATGAGCGCGTACACTTCGTTAAAAGCCCCAGCTGTGCTCGGGCCTTTAATACACTTATGAGGGCCCATAACTCTCACCTCATCATCAATGATTCTGGCTCGACCTTCGCTACCCGGCCTATCCCATTCGGACAACTGACACGGCCACCCTCCAACCCGTTCCACCTCCATCTAGCTACCGCTCTACCCAGAGCTCTAATCAGAGCCCCACCACTTCCCGCTTCTTCTTAACCTACTACCCTTCCCAGGGATTGCTGCCATCATGCTCAAACTTAGCCCTCTTCTCATTCCCTCTTTGTTCTAGATGAGCTATCAAGTTGCAACTCAGCACCCTACTTAGGGTGATCTGCCTTCCACTCCACTAGGAGCCCGCTCAACAACCTTCTTTGGTAAGAACCTGCTTACATGGCAATTCGCAATTGTTTTTCCAACCCTGCTCTAACTTCTTCCTTACCCTTCTTTTATTCCCTCTTTCCTTCCTTGGTACTGTGTCTGATCTGCTCAATCTTGTAATGACTAATGAACATTGGCTCTGATATGTATTTTTAATGATCCCTATGACTGTTCATTACCTCACTGTTCATTTCTACTCACCACAATTTACCCCTCACCAATCAGTTGGATACAATTGTCATGCTTATTAAACGTACTAAACAACCTATCATCACGCATGTAATTCTATGACCAACAATGAATGACCAACTTGATTGTGTTACAATGACTGATGTTGTTAATCCGGATAATACCACTGCGCTGTTTATTTGTTAACACCTCTCACCACACACCTCACTCTCCACAGCCTTGATAAAGACTACGGTCGAAGCGCGCGCCGGCTTTGTTGTTTCACCACTTTCGCCACCAGATGCCACATCTGTCATGTTGTACCTGATAATTAAAAACATCATGTTCAATACTAATCCAAGACTGAATTGTTGATAATTTTCAACAAGTACTAAGAGTTTCAGATATTGGACCAGCAATAACTGCCAGCGCCCACACCAAACAAGGTTTTGTCACCCCACTCTATTAAATAGTAGTTTAAGACCTAATGATGCAAAAATATCTATCGCCACAGAAACACACTCAGATGCTTAACATTCTGCATTAATAAAAGATCCAATAAAATCTCTTGATTTAAAATTTCCCTCTTATTTAATCATTTGCTTAAACACAGAGTTGGAGTGAGATATAACTTCTGGGACAACCAAATTATCAGTGTCTCTAAATAAAGGAGTTTTCTGGCTGTCTATGAGCTTGCCCCCAGAATAGTTCTTATGAAATTATGCTCCATCAGGTCTAGTGATGTAAAAAGGTTCCAACTCCACTGGCATAATGAGCCAAACCACAACATTTCGCTTTCTAGGCTCTACTGGCTGGAGAACTGCCCTCACCATATTTGGAGATGGAATGTGGAATGCAAGGGGGGAGGTCAGAGGGAGGTTGAGAGAGACCAAGGTGGATATGGGAGGTCATTATTATAAAGAACGCATAAAGGAAAAGTAACAAAAGATGATGTGACTACAGTGTTTTAATTACATGAGACTAGTGTCACTTACTTCTCATAACAACTGGTGACGAGCTTCTGTGGGAGAAATAACCTCCGGATTTGTGTGAGGTGGACCCTCAGTTGTTCTGGGCTGTTACAGTGATGAGTAGGGCAGCATGCCTTAGAAGGACAGGTGTTGGCCGGACCGGACCAACAAAATGTTAGGGAGCGGGTGCTGCGGGGTGCAAAGGAGTCTGGGGGAGTGGTTGCTGATGCTGACTTCCTGAGGACACTAGGTTCTCAGTGTGGCTCCTAGCAGGTGCGCAGCATTCGTTAAGGATGTTGGCAGTCATCTTTGAGTCAGGCACCCATAACGTGATGGCCATTTAAAGGTCATACGTGGTTGCGACAAGCTGATCCCGGTCCCCTGAGAAGCCATCTTTGGTTCAGGCTGATATTACAAATGGGGAAGTGAGTGGGACTGGGCAAGTGAGTGGGACTGGGCAATGTTGAGCGTTGAAACACTGTGACATTTGGTTTTGTAGAGACTATGTACAATTTATAAAGATACATTTAGGAATCATCACATTACTTTGGCAGGTGAAAGTTACATTTAGGAATTATCACATCACATTTGCAAAGTTTACCACTCCAGGCAACGTAGCCATGGCGAACATACGTGGTCCTTTTGCTGTTCCTACCTTCTCCCGGAGAGCTAAATGTTAAGTGGGCTGATTGGAGGGAAGGATTCATGAGCTATGTGTTGGCAGTTTTTGGTCCGAACTATCCAAATGAAAGTAAGGAGGCTTTGTTATTTCACTGTCTCTGCGCAGCCGGACAGGATGTGCTCAAAAGACTGCCGGAACCAGCAGGCATGGGAGATATGGGGCAATTTCATGTGGGCATAGTTAAGTTGGACAGACACTATGAAGCAAAAGAGAATACAATATTGGCTTGCTACCATTTTGCCATCAGGGCACAGAAAAAGGTGGAGAGTCCACTGAGGAATTTGTTACAGCCCTTAGAGGTCTGGCAATAAAATGTTGTTTTGATCATTGTCAAGAGGAGCACATAAGAGACCAGCTGATGATCAAATGTATCCACAATAAAGTACGAGAGGAACATTGGAGAGCAAGAGATCCGAATCTGGGCACAACCATTGAGACTGCAAAAAGTATTGAACATACCGTATCCTGTATCAGAGAACGTCATACAGATAAGGGTGGGGAAGTGCACAAGTCAGTGGTGAAGAAAGCGCTGCCAACAAAGTGGAAAGGTACACTGTAAACAAGCAGAGGACAATCAAAAGCATAAAAAGTGATCAAAACGTTAAAAGAAATTCCAAGGAAGGAGCAGGATTTAGTTGCAATTCCAAAGGGCAAACGCGAGTTGGGAGTGTGCCGCCAGGTTAGACATGAGGAATCCGGGTTGGAAGAGATGTTACCATTGCGGGAGCAGCAATCGTTTTGCAAATGACAGAGAGAGTGTGGCGATACACATTGTATGCTGAGAGTGTGGTAGAAAAAGACACTTGGCCAGGTGTGGCAGGAACTTCAGGATCACCACTGGAATGATACGGCAGGTTCATGATGACAGCTCTTACGATGCTGATGATGCAGGAAGGGAAGTGGTGAGTGAAATTGAAGAGGAAGAAACCACATGCTAAGGTGGGAGTGAATAACATGCAGATTTTGATGTTAATTGACAGTGGAGAAGACCACATTCTGATAAATCTACAAGTATGGAGAGACAAATGTCGGTGTTGTACACTGGAGGAACCTAGGATAAAAGCAAAGGCATATGGTGAAGTGTGCATTGACATTGTGGGACAATTTAAAGCAGAACTTCAATTCAAGGGGAGAAAGGCAAATGGAATTGTATACGTTGCAAGGAAAGGAGGTGAATTACTCTCAAGGGATGGCCAAGCTGAACTGGGCACCAGATGAGATCCACATCATCCAGTACACGTCTTGGTGGCACACGATGCATTTGATGAAGAGGAGGGAGAGTCTACCAAGAGTGATGATGTATCATCATGGTTTCCTGAGGTTTTTGACAAGAGGGTAGGCTGTTTGAGGGGTTTTGTTCTTTGGATAAAACTGAAGTCTGAGGCAGTGCACATGTCAGCCGAAGTGCAGACTGTTCCTTTGCACCTAAGAAAGGAATTAGAATTGGAGTTGAAGAAAATGGAAGATGAAGGAGCGATTGTGAGTATTGAGGCCTCAGAGTGGGTGAGCCCAATTGTGGCAGTATGAAAAATCAACAGGGCAGTGAGACTATCTGTTGATCTCAGGAATCTTAACAGGAATGTGGTGGCTGAATAATTCCTGCTTTCAAACATTGATGATTTATTAATGAGTACCTGTGGAGCACAAGTGTTTGCTTCTTGTTCTATCTATGTACCATCAGGTGGAAGTTCATCCAGACTCTATGAATCTAACGGCATTCATCACGCCGTTTGGTCTTTTCAGATGTAAAAGGATGCCATTTGGACTAGTGTCTGCAGCTAATGTTTTCCAAAAAGTAATGTATAAGTTGTTAGGGGGTGAGTCAGGTGTGATGTTCCATCAGAACGATGTGCTGATATGGGGGTAGACCATGTGTGAGCACGATGCAAGATTGAGGAGGGTGCTGGAAATTTTGAAAGAGGCAGGCCTTACCTTAGCTTTAGAGAAATGTGGATTCAGGAAAGACAAGGTTAACTACCTGGATCACGGAGATTACCAGAGATGGGATCAATCCAAAGCATGAAACGGTTGTGGCGATTAGGGAGATGCCTAATCCTAAGAATAAGGCAGAGGTGGCAGCTTTTCTGGGGTTTTTGGAGTTCTATAGCAAGTTTGTGAGAGGTTTAGCAGACAAGACCAGGAACATGTGGAAGCTCACAAGGAAGTGAGACATATTTGATTGGGATGAAGCATGCATGGGTATATTTAGGGAGGTGAAGCATTGTGTGCTGAAAGCCCTGTAGTTGTCAGGATTTCAAGAGGGCCAGAAGATGGTGGTGCATGCAGATGCTAGTGTTTCAGGTCTGGTGGTTGTATTAATGCCACAGGAGAGGTGTGAAATGTATATGATTGAGTTTGCCACCAGGACGAACAGGGATGAGGTATTCAGTGATTGAGTGCAAAGCGCTTGCATGTGTGTGGGTGGTATCCAAATTCAAAACCTAGCTGTGGGCAAGAGATTTTATGGTAAGATTGGATTATAAGCCTCTTGTGATCATTTTTAACAAGGGAGATCTGCAAGGTATGTCCAGGAGAATCATGAAGTGGGTGAGTAGTGTGCAGGGTTTGCAATTCCATGTAGAACATGTGCAAGGGAAAGACAATGTGATTGCTGATGCGTTGTCCAGAGTAGCAGTGACGATGGTGGTAGGAGCCTATGAGGTTGAAGGTCTTGAGGTGGAATGCATATTTCAAATTCAAGATAGTGTGAAGCGTGGTGAGTGGGATGAAGCATGCACAGAGAATTGTGTATACCAG
Source organism: Ambystoma mexicanum (assembly GCF_040938575.1). Lineage (NCBI taxonomy): Eukaryota > Metazoa > Chordata > Amphibia > Caudata > Ambystomatidae > Ambystoma > Ambystoma mexicanum. Next base: position 134,504,870 of record NC_090934.1, on the reverse strand, counting down.
GCAGTAATGGGGATAGTGCGGTCCAAGTGGTGTGAAGAAATGGTGAATAAGTGAGGCTTTTCAGCATAGTGCGTGATGAGTTGTGTGTGAGTAGAGGGTATTTGTGCAGAGGACACCCGTTAGTTGAAGGCATGAGGAGCAAAGTCATGAGTTTGGGACACAAACATTTGGGAATTGCCAGAACTAAAGCATTGATCAGGGCTGATTTCTGGTGGCAAGGATTTCATGGAGATGTGAAGAATAAAATCAAAGAGTGTAAAGAATGGGTGGAGAGTGACAAAATATTGCAGACATGCACCACACCTAAGAGGGTCTGTGAGGTTTCCAAACTGCCTTGGGATGAGATAGCTTTGGATTGATTAGGTCCTTTCATCATTGGGGGTCCAAAAAGATGCCGATGTGCTGGTGGTGATGGATTTGTTATTGAAATGGCCAGATGTTTGTGTGTTGAGGGATGTGAGCTATGTTAGCATTATCCAATTCCTCAAACCATTGTTTTGGAGAGTGCAAAGGCATCATGAAGCAAGACGCAGACAACAGATTCAAGGTTCAAACAGAAATACTTTATTAACTCAACTGTCAGGATGGTAGAAGGCCTAACTTGCCCTATGCTAAGGTGGGATTTCCCTACCTGAACAAAACTAAGGAAAGTTTGACTCAAAGAGTTCAACTCAAAAGTCTGTCTGTGTTGAAAACCTATCCTTGCCCTCACAACTAAAGCTAACCAATGTGTGGGATGTCAATAATAAAAGAAATGGTGATGAACACAAAGTTCCGAGGTTCTTCCAGCTCTTAGCTTCCTTTTCAGCTCTCTTTCCTCAAGTTCAAGAAAGTTTCACAAAAGTCTCAAGATTACCTTTCTCACGCTCAAGGCAATACTGTTCCACATAATCCTCTGGGTTCCCTTTCCCAAGTTTCAAGCATCACAATTCAAAAGAAAAGGGTCTTGAGGCTTTGTTCTCAAGACAACACTTGCAGTTCCTCTAGTTTCAGGGTTCCCTTCCCCAAGGCTTTAACTCAGCGACTTGTACTTGTTTTAGTCTTTTCAAAAGGTTCAACAGAACTCGAGGTCAACCCGACCTTCCTCCTGGATTGTGTCACCAGTTCACTTGCAGTGCTTCTCCTTGGTTTGTTTCACAATGTCTTTGGTTTTCACAATTCAGGTCTCACTGGTCTAGGTGCAGTTGTCAGACCACATGGTCTACCCACCACAGGTTGCACAACCAGGATCCTTAGGCTCTTCAGCCCACACAGGTTCTTCTGCACTTGCATTTGTGTACAGAGTCACATTCAATTAGTTTCTCTTTGTCAGCATCTTAGCTTTGTGTGCAGGTTTTACACTCCTCTGGCTTCTCATGGTTAACCTCTTGGCTCTGCCATATGTTTTACACACATCTTGCCAGTCTTTGGCCATCATGCACTGCATTCACTCACAAAGTTCACTTTATGGTGGTCTTGTTTATGCCCCACCCTTCTGTGGCACTCTTTCACACTTGTGCTCTTTTCCGTAGATTGCTTTTGCATGGGTACTTTGCCTTTGGCTGTCATCTGCTATTCGCCTTGCCCACATAAAGTTTTATTCATTTCCATATTCAACATGCTTAATTTCAAGGTTTCTTTCAGTTTGGCATTCAGAACATATTTAATATGCTTATTAATTTCAAGTTTCCATTCAGTTCGGTATCAATATGCATTCGATATGCCTAATTTCAAGTTTCCATTCAGTTTGTTATTCAATATGCATTCTGTATTCTTAATTTCAAGTTTCCATTCAGTTTGGTACTTCATTACCTATGCGCAACCCGCTAGGAGTGCCCTGGCTTTCGCGTGGTTTACGCTGACACCCACCGGTCCTCTGCATTCCTCCGCAGCGGCATCTGCTGCATTCTTTCTGCTTCTCAAGTTGGCGGGCCAGATTCTGCGAGCCCCACTCGCACACCAAGTGCTGTCTTGCACACGCCGGTTGGCTGGCTGCCTCTACACGGACGCGGACAATGTCCTCTTCTTTCCTGCTTGTTTGCAGCTCTAGCTGCTCGTTTATCGACATGGAGGTTCCCACACCTGTGAGAGCCTAACAGCCCAACTCGCCTTGAGCTTCACAGGTTCTCTGTAATGTCGGCTGGCGTCCTGGCTCCTCCTCAGGTGCCACCACGGCTGCCTCCTCATGAAAACGTCCCCTGTTGTTCTCTCCCACACAGGCCTCACTGTTGCTCTCTATGCAGTTCTCTGGCTTTCTCTATATACACCTGCAACCACTTAACTGGTTGCAGGTTTGGATCCTCAATTGGGCTTGCCTGACTATGATTAAAGGGGCATGCCTGACCCTCACGGTATTCTGCAGGCATCTTCCTCCTCCCAGTATTCGAGTGGTGAAATGGGTTTTTAGTGTTCACTCTCAGTCGCCTCTTCCTCGTCCCAGTACTGTTAGGTTTCAAATGTGGGGAAATGAGCAGAGCTGGCTTACAATTGCCTATAAAAGCTGGGGGAGGGGTAGATTGGTTTTCAATAGGGAAAGGGGGATACTATGTCTCTCCTGTGGGCACCCCACACCCAATTCCAAAGGATCCTCCACCCAGGTGATCCTCCCTCGTTTCTCCGCCCCCACCAGCAAGATCCAAAAGCAGTGGCCTTTCCCTCGCAACCTGAGAAGACGATCCAGGGGGAGTAGGAGTGAGAATACCCTCAAGTTTCTCACAAGAGACAGATTTCCATATAGAGTGTTGCCAGACAATAGGCCACAGCTTGTCTCCAGAGAGTTTACAATGTTTCTGGGAGGTTATGTTATTGAACAGGTGACCATGGAATTCTACCACCCCCAATGTTTTTGGCAGGTGTAGTGGATGCCATAATAATAGCGGTAATAGGGCAATAATAATGTGCGCTTCAAGCAAAGTTGCTTCTGGAAGTCGCTGTTACGCTGGTGAACCTCTGTTGGACCGTGTTAACATTTCTGGATCCCTTGGATATCTTGCTCGTGGTGCCTCTGCCCCTTTTCCCACAATTCTCTAAAAGGGCCGCCCACGCGCTTCAGCGCACGCGCTTCAAGCAAAGTCGCTTCTGCAAGTCGCTGTTACGCTGGAGAACCTCTGTTGGACTGTGTTAAACTTTCTGGATCTCTTGGATATCTTGCTCGTGGTATGCAGTATGTACATTAAAGGACTGTTGATCATTTAAAATATAATTTAAGAGACACTTTACGAATTATAGTCTCTGAATACTGTATTTTTGTATATTTTTTAAGGTGACTCCGCCCCTTTTCCCACAATTCTCTAAAAGGGCCACTCTCGTGCTTCAGCCTGCACGCTTCAAGCAAAGTCGCTTCTGCAAGTCGTTCTTACGCTGTTAAGCTGTTCAGAGTTTCACGACTGCAGAGACTCGGCTGCTTGAGTCCACTTGTTTTTGTCAATTCTATTTTATGCACAATGTTTTCTGCACTCTAAAGTCCAATATGCCCTCGCACGTGGTGGTCACTCGTGCCTCTCTTTTGCTAAAATCGAACCCCCCCCCCCAAGACCTTCACCGACCATTGCTCTCAAAAGGAAACTCAGCGGGCATCCAACTACTGCTCCTGAGAAGAAGATTGCTTCAGGCGATATTCGTGAGTTTTACCAGCCATGCTGTGAATTGAACTTAATGGATAGTTGTAATCTTGCTGGTTCTATGGCTTTGACTGAGGAGTCGAACAATGTAATGACATTGGCCCACGATCACGATCCCACCGTGAATGGTTCTAATACTGATTCCCAAATCGCGGCTGTTATTCAGAATATTGCACCATGTCCATCTCCTTCAATTGAAATCGTTGATTTACTCTCACAACCTGCACGAGCGAGATACCTAATCCCTCGGTAACAAACTCCAGCCTTAATGATGGGAGAGGCAGTAGCTCGCTGCCACAGGATGTTTTGTTGCTGCGCGATGCCGCGACTGGACCATTCATTAGTGACGCTGGTGGCACCTTTGTACAGGATGTAAACATGGCATTTCCATCGCCAATAGACAAAGACACAGGGCGGGTTGAATCTAGTCTTTATCAATCTCCTAGTTTTTTTGAGAGCCCCCTACATGCGTCTGCTTATCTGCTTGCCTCGTATTCACAACCTGCGCTTCGCAGACCACAGGCTTCGTTTACTTCACATGTGCCTGCAAAGTTAGTTACTTCACCGAAATTTGATAGCTCGTTATTGGAAACAACTTTAAATGCTATAAATATGACCATCAAATCGTTGACAAAATTGTTTGACACCCTGGATGGGAAAATTACTCATCAGTCTAAACACACAGTTTCTTGCTGCTCACACTTAAGTCCTTCCTCTCACTTGAAGTCTTGTAAATCTTTCATGCAACCTTTGAATGGAAGTGTTCCTCCCTCCTTTACGAATATTATACGACCTATTGAAAGTAATAAGGAGGAATTCATTCCAGGCATTGTATCTTCCTCGTTTACTCCTACTCTTTCTGAACACCCACAAAAGTCTAACGCAGTAACTCCTGTTATTTATAACATTTTTGGTGCAAGTACTAAGGTTTAAAAGAGGAAGGAAGCCCCCATCACCAAAAAAAAAACTAAAAACCAAGTAGGCACAACAACTCATATAAAATCTAATGCCAAACAGTTTGTAAAGCGTTTGCAACTTCCCCAAAGTATCTGGCCCTCATGTTGCAAGGCTATTCTCTCAAAATATAAGAACATAGCAAGAAAAAAGAAAGGAGATGTTAGTGAAACCTTGGTTATTCCGAAAGAGTACGAACCACTAAATGACTTAATTGCGGCTATTGATGCCGTCTCGAAAAATAAGGCCGCCAAGCCTGCGGCCACAGTATTCACCACTTTGGAGAAACCTGCAGGTTTTTAGACCCTTAGGCCCCAACAAACCAGCAGGGGCGAAGCCTTATCCACTGAATGTACATCTATAACAGAAATGGACACTTCAGTCAGAGCACTTAACACTTCAGTGGTAGACTTGAAAAAGACCTCTCAAACTGACAGCATATTACTAGACATCAGAGCGGAGATTCAAAGATCTACAGACGAATACTTAAAGCTCAAATGTTTGATTCCTAAACCAAGTCGGACTTCTTCTGCCTCCGCTCTTCTTCCGTCTATACTGGCAGAAAACGTATTCGCATCAAAAACATTCAGTAGGCAACATACAGTTAATTCTCAACATGTTAACAACCTGTCAGCTTGAAAAACTCCCAAACATGCCTTGGCACTGAATAACTACCATCCATTCATTCTAAAATGTCGGCCAGCTCCATTCCCCTATTATGATGTATCTAGAGTGAGTGGGCTGGCGATTTACAGTGACATGGGCAGTCTCCAAGACATCCCTTCACATGACATTACTCAGGCTGAGTTTTTGAATGATGAAGATTTATCGATAGTCAGGTTATGGTTGTCGTCGCATGTGATGCGGAACTTGTCATGGCAGGCTAGAATGGAACTTTTTTCCATGGGCTTTATTCTGGTGGTAGACCCCACATGTTACATGGAAACTAACAACCCAAACACAAATAATGATAATGGTATTGTGGCTCCAGTCAGACGGACAAAATGATATCAATCGAACAATTTTGTCCAAACTCACAATTTATGTCAGAATGAAACTCAAACGTCTAGTAATGACGTCCGTAGAACGAATACAGCCCAATAACCACCACCTGATTGTCGACCTGTAATATTCTCTTTAGCCAGTTGGAACATGTGAGGGTTTTCTCACTTATTAGCAGAAAGTGCTGCCTCTCTGGACTCCTTTAATGTAATAGCCTTACAGGAGACGTGGCTAACAGAACAAACTGTATGGAATGGCCTTGAAGTTATTTTACATCCGGCTACACTGGCTCTAAAGAACGACCCTCATCAGGCTTTTTGGTAGCTATTCAGAGTGGGCAGGGCTTTCAAATTCGACCGTGGGCAGCTCCCAATCCCTACCTCCAGATGGTGAAAATAGCTTATGCTGCGGGGGTCATTGCTCTCATTAATATATACCGTAATCCTGCGGCCACAACAGGCACCACATTTTTCAGTGATTTTGAATTTTTGCTTAACTTGGTAATGCAAGAGTCAGAAATAACCAACACTTTCATCGTTGGTGACTTAAATTTACGATGCTTGCCAAAATGTAACCTCAAAGGCAACCAAGCTTGTTCTAAGTAGATAGATATCATGAAAATTCGAAACCTGCTTATGCTAAATGGCGCATTTGCTGGTGACATTCCCCCATGTAATACCTGGCAAAGAGGTAACAGTAAATCAACTATGGATTACATAGCAGTAGCCACGAGAGGTGATTGGGTCAGAGCAGTGATGGAAAGGGTTTTTCAATGTAGACTGGCTCCACACTCGGTGACTGGGCTGTCACCTTTCGAATTGTTGAGGGGGAGGAAGCCAAATACGCATCTGTGTCCAGGGTGGATGGGTAAGTCAGGGCTTATAGATGCTGACGTGGATGGGGTAAGAAACAAAATTCACGAGAGCCAGTTGAGAGCAAAGGTGAATTATAATAAGAAGACATTTTGCATAGAAGTGACCGTGAAGCCTGGTGATGTGGTTAAGCTGAAGTTGCCGGGAAGAGCGAGAAAAGGAGAATCAAAGTTTTCAAGGAAATAGAAGTTGTCGGAGATATGGGGGTATCTGTAATGGACAAAGGGGGAGGAGTTAGGAACAAGGAAAGGGTGGCTGTTGTGAGGAAGAGAAATGGGAGTGTGTAGTGGAAGGAAGGGGGGTGTTAGGATTGATGGTTTGCAATTCCTGGCATTGTCGTGGATCCTTGAGAGAGCAAAATGGAGTGTTGACTGTAAGGGAGGGATGTGAGCGGGTGGTTGAGAGAGACCAAGGTGGGTGTGGGAGGTCGTTGTCCAAAAGAATCAATAAAGGAAAGAAGCAACGAAAAGATGACTACAGTGTCCTTATGATAATAATGTAATTACTTCTCATAACAGCGCCTGCCCACGCGGCTGGCGTAAAACCCCTCCAAGCTCCTGTGGAGCTGGAAAGTCACGCGCGCAGGAACACAGCAACATTTTTACCAACAATGTGAAATGCAAAATTGCCGACACTTGTTCCATAACAAATAGAAGCTGGTGAGCCATTTATCTCCGCTGCCAAGCTCAGATCTGAGAGTCTGCCAAGGGCTGCTGCTCGGGCATTCCCTCAGAGAGGCATTGCCTTACATTACAATATCAATGCCTCACGCGGGGTGTGTGCACTGAATTGCAAAACAGGCCCATGGGCAAAGAGCCCTGGATAAGGAATGTATTTGTGTTGTATACTGTGGATTGGAATGCCTTGTTTGATCAAATAAAGTGCTTCATCCGCTGAAAGAACAAGAAATTAAATGCATTTGGGTGATGTGTTATGGCCAGGCAAAATGAGACAGGTGCTGCTTGTTCGTATTATATACACACACAAAAATCCACACACACACCCACACACACTGTCTTAGTTTCCTTACCAGTTGAGATTAACCCCATTGCATTGCACTAAAATGGATCCCTTTTTTAAAAATCAAAGCGAAAGTGCTGTGCTACCAGAGGCAACCAGCAGGTGGTGTATATTGCAAGTGCACAAATTACCCTAATAATGGGTCGACTTGGGGCTCCTCATGGGGTACGGTGGAGGTCTGTGCAAGTGTGGTGCCCCTGCCCAGGTGCCCAAGCAGGAAGCATGATGATTAGCCCACTTCAGCCTCCACTTTAGGACGGGCCTAAAGACCCTACTCTTCCAAGAACATCTCACCAACCGCTGGTCGCTCCACTCAACCCTTAGTCTCTCCTTCCGGCCTCTCTGGCTCTCCTGCTGCCCATCTTCACAGCAGCTCCTCTGCACCCTAACTTGTAAAGTCGTAGGTGGGTCTCCAATGTACAGCACTCTGTGCTTCCTAGTTGACTACAATGGAACACATCTGGCTGAAGGGTATCAATGATTTGTAAAAGGAAAAACCATGACTTCAAAGGTGATGTCTAGGTGGAAGCAGGCAGCAAGGCCTTAGCTATCTTTGAACCCACACGTGGGGGTGTTGCCTGCTTTAATTCCAAAAATGTGAGTATACCACAGTGTTGCCAATAGCAGGTGTTCCCACTAACACCAGTGGTTCAGATTTCAGGGACCCCTTAAGGATGAAAACTTGGAGGGAACTAGCAGGAATTCACACTTGTGGCATTCAGGATGCTCAAAGGTCTTTGGCTCGAGTTAGTTACATTATTCCATTAAGCCACTAAGTCTGACAATGTGTAATTTCGAAACCAAGCTCCTGGCGACTGCTATACGCACAGGCATGCCCCTCTTCCTCGTCCCAGTAATTACATGTGAGGCAGGAAATTTTCTTCTCTTTCCATTATTTTGACTCTCCCTCCACATAGCTAGCCTTGGTCGGTCCTTTTCTACAGGGGTTCCCGGGGCCCCATCCAAGAGTGGGCCCACCAGTTGAATTACAGGCATGGGGCCGCACAGCTGCAAAGCTCTTGGTGTGCCTTCCCCAGATGTGTTACATTTGTGAAGCAAGGCGGGGCACTGGTGGGCAAAGTCAAAGTAGATTCTAAGACCAGTGATAGCGGGGAACATGATCTAATGAACAGGCTGCTGAAAGGATTTTCTGTCGTCTCTGGGCTGCCACCAGGGGATCCACTGCTAGTGCCCAAGGGACCTTCTGTCGGACCCCCTTTGAGCCACTGGAAGAGAAGGCTAGGAGAGTAGTGAACGTATGCGCTCTGATCTGCAAAGCACCATACCTGATTATTCAACAGGTGTGGTCCTTCTTCTTCCCTACAGTAGTCTCCAATTATTGTCCTTCTGACCTTTTTTGCTAACCCTTCTACCCAGAAGACGTTGGATGGAGAATGTAAGCTGGATGTGCATTGGGCAGTCCTGGTTTATCTGAGGTCAGTTTTTTTGTAACTTGCCATCCTGGTGGAAAGCCTACTTTTCCCACTATTAAATGCTGGCTTAAACAATCACGATTAGGTTCAAGATAGCTCGACAAGAGCTATGGTGCCCTTAGGGGTACAGATCTAAATCTGGGCGCCCTAACACCTTTATGATATGATATGGTTGATTATTTGCGCTTAATACCGAGATGTTTCTAAGCACGGACTCAGGGATCGAACCTGTGTTGCTCCGTGTCATCTTGCTTCCAAGGCGAGCACGTTGCCCCTGAGCTATCCTCCCGAGACAACTATATGAAACACTATCGACAATATAGACACTATAGACAACTTTATGAAACACTATCGACAGAATCTGCAAAAGAAAGCAGCAGTGGCCTTTGGGTTGAATGTTGGCCAGATAACTAAATACACCCCCAGACACCTGAAGCTGCTCAGACCAAGTTGGTCATCAGGTGTCTGGGTGTGTATTTTGCTCTAGGACAATTCACCATATGAAGTTTGTATTCATTACATGGAAGTCCAGGGACGAGGAATAGAGATCTACAGGGAATGCCTGGATTAATTACTGGTAATCTTCATTACTCTTCATCCTACATTTCTATTACACAGTACATTCGTGAAGCCTCTCCCACCAGTGTGTGATTGAATTGGCCCATGCCAGTGGGGTATCTAAACTGAGGATGAATGGGGAGAGGCAGGGATTATGCTAACCCGGGAGGTGGAGCACCCAGGGAGGAAAATAATGGACAGAAAGATCGGCTCTTGTCCAGGTGGAAGTCTACCTCACGAGTAAGTACTGCAACGAGGAACAGTATGAGTACGAGTAATGAAGATTATCAGCGTTCTCAATATATGTTTTTTGGTTTTAGTTGTCAGAATGAAATGTCAAGTGACAGTTTCTGCCCTTTTACCAATATATGACATGCTGCTGATGACAGCACGTCATTCGATCCCAGATCTGCTGTCTTGTTAAACCGTTCATCTCGGCAGTTGCATTGTGCCTTCGCGCACGGTGGCCCACTGAAATGCCTGCTATTTTGTAATTATTAATGTGCCTGTCGGCTTCAGAGTCAGATCCACGGGGCAATGCGCAACGCCGGGTAATGCGCCTGCAATTAGTCCATGTCTTGCTGGCATGAGCTCGGACACGTCATGCCATTGCTCCAGCTTCGGTTCAAGATACGGGCGTGTGATCGCCGTCCACCATAAAGAGGCTCACGGGTAAAATGGCGGAAGGCACAGTGCAGCCCTAATGACATGGTGTCAAATATAGCTGAAATGTTTTCAGATCAATGCACCAGGCACTTTAAAATAGCCGAATTAAACATCATGTCACAAAATACTCCCATTCAGGACCCCACATCACTCCCTAGAGACCCTCCCAATTAGTGCGTTCAGTGGAATAAGAAATCGAGGGGGATGGGGTGGATGCGTCCTGATGCAATATTTGGAGGGGGGGGGGGGGGGCTAAAAAAGGGTCTTGCACAGCCTCAAACCCCAAGTAGCTGATAAAGCTTTGAAAGAGGAGTGGCCCGTGTAATTAAAGGAGTGACCTAACAGAGCCAATCCAGTTTACATATGTGCAATGAAAGGGGAAACATTCTGGTTTAAAGCATGCATGGTTAATGTTTGTAAACATGTTGAACAAAATAAATAGAATCAAATATGAAGCAGAACATCAAATCAAAAGGGGTTAGTACACCATGCAATTCCACAGTTCTTCTGAAAGAAATCCATTATTCATACATACTAATTAAAGGCATTCTAATAATAATACTTGAATACAATGTGCAGCAGAAATCAAACAATGCATTCTCTTATAATTTCCTATTTCTTTAACTGATGTTGTGATTCTAAACATTACTGAAGGTGACATCTACTGGCAAAGCGCAGTATTGCCTTTCCTATTTTTAAAGAAATTTGGTGAGGGAGTTCAGTTCAGAGAGCCTTTTCTCAAGGGCAATATTTGGAGACTGCTAGGGCTAAGCCCTGGCTAGCCCTGGCCCACTTAAAAGTTGCCTTCCAATACGTCAAACTGCCCCCATTATAAGAGAGCCAACTTTGAACATTTCCAGTGTGTGCCTGGACCATTAGCTGACCATGTCGTGACTTGGGTCTGGAGATGGGGTGAACAAAAAACTGTAAGAGGGAGTAGGGAGTGGAGGTAGCTGTCCGGAGCTTGTAGGCCGGAGGGCCAACAAATGTGTATGAGGATGAACTTGTTGATTTATTTAGATTTTTTATTTTTTAAAAGAAACAATATCTCAGCGGTTTGAGCGCTCGCTGCTGCGATCTGCAGATTGCAGGTTCGAATCCCGGCAAGGCTAACTCAGCCTTTCATCCTTCCGAGGTCGATAAATGAGTACCAATTTCGGTTGGGTGTATGTAAATATGTGCTCTGTAAAGCGCTTTGGGTAAAGGCGCTATATAAATAACACATCATTCTCATTCTCATTAATGATGCTAATCGCACTACATTATGCTAAGTGCACCCTTTATTCCTACTTGGCTAAGCTGCCGCTGCAATTATTGGTATGCCTTCTAAACTGACCAGATACACTAAGTAAATACTCCTGTCTGCTAGCGGTGACCTGGCACCTATAGGATGTTTTCATGTGTAGCCCTGCCGCCGGAACGATTATAAATGGCATGGCTTTTTACTTCTTTTTTTAACGTGAGTTGTGTGCCACACGATGCCAGCTGGGGACCAGTGGTCTCAGGCATTAACGTCATGAAATGTAAGTTAAGAACCACGGAATGAAAAAGTGTAATTTATTGATATATTGTGCGTTGCAGAGATAAGTTGCAATTGGTTATTAACAACGTGCTTAATACCCAGCGGTTTTTAAGCGCGGACCCGGAAATCGAACCTGTGCTGTTCCATGTCGTCTTGCTGCCAAGACGAGCACGTTCACCCTGAGCAATCTTACCCGAGACCATTTGCTACTCGTTGATTTTAATACAAGTGCATTCCCCTTGGGCTCCACAATAGCCACCACAGCTTCCCCTAGAATAACGTAATAAAGCATGTAGACGGCCTGTCTCCTGTATGTTGTTCCCTTGTGTAAATGTGTGGGCCCTGATGCGAAGGGCTTCGGCGCAATATAAATGTATAAATAAATAAATAACCACCAACTCCACGAACAGCCTTCGATCAGGCTCTCTGGCCTCACTGAGTCTCTCGCTCACTCATTAATGGGACAACTCTTTAGAAAGGCCTGACTGACTGTCCTTTTTTTCTTTGATGGTAAACTCAATGAGAGCAGGACACTTTAGCTCAGTTCCGGGGTCAACAGTTTAAATCAAGCTTCAGCTATTCTTATCGTGAGCTGTAACAGGAATTATTAATGCACCACTATGCTGTTGTTGGTGTTATCCAATTCATAAAATATTTTTAATGTAATAGGTGTGGAGGGGACGTGGCCCTGAACTATTTTTTTTGGTAGGTGGCCATGCACCAAAACACTGGCATACCTGCCCCCCACACCCCTCAAAGTGCATAAAAGAGCTTCACATGGCTCTTAACAGAACCTTATTTCTCACTCACTGGGCCCCCAAATATTCCCCAGTCTCTCCTATTGGATCAAAGAGGCTCGGACAAGATCCATAAAGACTCCTGTGGCATGCAACCCTAGGATCGCCACAAAAGACCCTCATGTGCAACCCAGTTGGCAGCAACAGACACCCCATATGGCAGTCATATTGGCCAAAAGAGACACATACATTGTGGCATGAGCCCCAACCATATCGCCCAATAGACTGGTATATAGTGCCCAGCAGACCATCATTTAGATCCTATAGATCTTATTTATTTATTTTTGCACTTGTTGCAGCGCATTGAACCCTTAGGTATCTAGGCGCTAGCTACATTAGGTGAGGAGACATGTAAAGTACATTAGGGAGGGAAAACAAGGGCAGTCAGGTATCAAATGGTACCGGCAAACATGGGTACAAGTAAAGGTGGCGGTTTATCCATTTGGGAGAGGTGCAGCATCGAAGTGTCTTAGAGTAGGGTGCTTTAGGTGAAAAGCCAGGTTTTCAGGTTTTTCCTAAAGGAGCAGTAAGAAGGTTCTTTTCTCAGGGCGATGGGGGGATTGTTCCAGAGCTTTGCAGCGATGGCAGGAAAGCTCGATCCTCCTGCGGTCGATCGAGGGAAGTTAGGTACTCTGAGGAAGCAGCAGTTTGTGGATCTTAGATGGCGAGGTGGTATGTATTTTCCACACAGCATGAGAGGTAGGCCCGGGACAGTGTTGGTCAGGCACCTGTGTATGATGGACAGAGTCTTGAATTTTATCAACTTATGGATCGGAAGCCAGTGGGAATCTTTTGTGGATTCTGAGACGTCGCAGTGCTTGGACAAGCGTAGGGCGGGCCGAAGAGCATTGTTTTAATAGTTTGTAGCTTGCACAAGTTGTGCTCAGAAGTGCATGCAAAGTAGGGTGTAATAGTAGTCGAGTTTGGCTCCGGTGATGGCTCTGGATATGGTGAGGCAGTTGGTTGTGGTGAGGAAGGGCTTGCTGGCATTGAGTAGTTTGGCAGTGTCGGCAGCAGAGGAGACAATGGCATTTATTTAGCATGAGAGGCCGACTGTAGCGTCTAGTTAGATGCCAAGGGTTTTGGCGACAGGTGAAGTTTGGATTAGGTTTCCGTCAATGTTATAGGCTTTGTAAGCTGGATCTATGTTGGGGAGTGTGGTGTGCAAGCCTACGATGAGCATCTCAGTTTTGACATTGTTTCAACATGGTAGGTGGGTCTCCACCCAGCTCTGGATGATATGGTAGACTGAATTGTTGGCCACGACATCTTGGTGGTAGGTGCCTGACAGAAGGAGGAGGATTTGGGTGTCATCAGCATAATTCATGTAGGATATTTCAAGGCCATCCAAGTGGTCAAATAGGGGGTTCTTCATACAAAGTGGGGGAGATGCACAATCCTTGTGGGTCACTGCAGGTTACTGGCGTGATTGGGGAAACATGATCATCAGTGAGGACCTGAGAGGATCTGTCGGCCGATATGGATCTGATCCGGTCTGCGGCTGCAGGGGAGAAGTTGGCTGTTGTGGTGAGGTGGTTGCAGAGTGTCTGGTGGTCTGTCGACCACTACTGATAAGTCCAGTATGAGGAGCAGGGAAAATGTGCCAGTATCTTTGATGTCATCCAATTGATTTTTCAGGTCCAGCAAGGTGGTTTCAGTTCCATGCCTTGGGCAGAAGCCTGATTGACGGATGCCCAGGATGTGGTTGTCCTCGATGTATTGTTGGACCTGAATGTAGGCTGTGCGGTCAAGGATTGTTAGGATGAAGCGTACGATGGTAATCGGGCAGTAGTTTGTGGGGATGGTGCCGTCGAGAGATTTCTTTTACCAATCGGAGGATCCAGGCTCTTTTCAAGGAAGCTGGGACAGTTTTTGTGGAGAGTGACACATTGATTATAGCTGTGATGATGGGTGTGAGTGCCTTGGCACAGTCATTGATGATGGGTGCAGGACAGGCATCACCTTTGCAGTAGGAGGGTTTAAGGCTTTTGATAATGTTGGCTATTTCAATTTCTAATACAGCGCGGAAGTCGAACGGAGGGGTGGGTGGGCTAGGGGGGTGCCGTGCGAGGCATGAGGGGGATATGAGGTTGTTTGGCGCGAATGGCCAGTTGCTTGGCATGGATTATCTCAGAAGGGGAACATTTTTCACATGAGAGATTCTTGCACCTTGGTGCACCATGTGTCGTCTACAATGAAGTCTGTGGGAGGGGTGACTGGAGTCTCAAGTTCACATAGTATCATAAAGAGTTTGCAAGTGTTGGATATTGCATTGTCTATTCTAACAGTGTAGCTACTGGCTTTGGCGGTATGTATCGCTCTAATAGGCGAGGGAGGTGAACTGTGCTTTGGCGGCTAAAGAGGGGTCTTTTCGATAGGCCTTTTTTGCGGTGCGTTTCTTGGGGCGGGAAGGAAGGAGCTCAGGCGTGAACCAAGAGTTCTTCTTTAGAGCGGGTTTGGCTTTGCACTTTTTATGTGGGGCAAGTGTGTTGAAAGATTGTGCTATAGTATCGGTGTAAAGAGCGACAAGGGCCTCAGGGTTAGTTGCTATGTTGGTCAGATCCTTGAGGTCTGATTGGAGGGGTGTAAGGTATTTCTTGTTGAGGTTTTTGGAGCAGCGGGCTACGGTTCCTGGTTTCACTGGGTGACAGAGGCTGGGATGTTTGCTGATGAGGATTTCAAATGTGATGGTGTGATGGTCTGACCATGGGTAAGTTGTAGTGGTAGGACTGGCCAATTTGCAGTTGAGATCCACAATTCAGTTGAAGGTGCGACCCTGGATGTGGTTAGGTTCAGATGCCTTCTGATCGAGGGCTGTGGCTAGGCTTTTTGCACGTGTGTGTGCAGGGTCGTTGAGGCCTACGTTGAGGTCTCCTAGAATCAAGATTCTGTAGCTCAGCTTGATGGTGGGATGGATGATTTGCATGAGGTCCTCCTCAAAGGATAGAATGGGACCTGGGGGCTTCGGTAGAGGAGGTGGAGACTGAAAGTGTTGGTTGATGAAAGAGAGAGCTTGGTGGCGAGCATTTCACAGTTTGTGATAGGGCAAGTGTTAATGACCCTGGTAGCGAGCGTGTTTTTATAGATTAGTGTGACTCCGCTGCCTCTGTTGAGAGTTCTATCGTTGCACAGGATTGCATATTCTGGGGGGATGGGAAAAGATAATGTGGGGCCCGCAGCTGGATGGAGCCAAGAACTGATCGAGCATTGATAAGGGCACATTTGCGGGGGCTCATTAGAGGTGACCGTTGGAGAGGAGAGTGGAGAGGAGAAAGCATGATGTTTGTGGGGAGGGTTGGGTGGAGGACCAGGTACGCCGCGGAGGAGCTTGTTTCTGGCACGGAGTGGGGGTGGTGCTGTGGAAGGAGGAGTTGGTTGAATGGGTGTGAACGATCTCCTGGTGCGGTGCTGGATTGTTTCTGAGGAGTGGTGGGGCAGGTAGACAGGTAGTCTGCAGACAAAGGAGAGGCGAGTACTGTGGAGCAAGTTGCGCAGATGCGCTTGCCTGTTGCCAGGAGTTGGCGGTGTAGACGGGTGCCAGGAGGGGGAAGCAGCTCAGAGTTAGTTGTTGCAGAGTCCTATGGGGACCACATCATATCGCCTAACACCGGCGGTGATCAATACTGCGCCCCATTGCATGTGCAGGCTTCACTGCAGGGGGCTTTCGGTGCCTGGTCTTCATGCGATCATCGCCAGAGCTTTGCGTACATTGCGTCTGCGTGGTGGAAGTGAAGGCCCAACGGAACGCAGACCAGCACTTTGCGCACCTGCGGCGCTCAACACATCACCCTTTGCCCATGCGGGCTTCACTGCAGTGGGCTACACACAGTATTCGGTAGGCCGCAACCAAACTCTTTCATAGCACCCACACAGACGATCACATACCGCCCAACCCTCAAACGCTTGCCTTGGGAAGAAGACAGTGCAGTGTGCCATAGACCTGATACCCCATTGGGCTGACTCAGTCCTTCAACAGCCCCCTCAGGTTAATAAATTGAGAACCACGATTGTGTAATAGTAGTGGCATTGATTATTATAGTGCTTAGAAGCTGGAACAATCTGCCATGAAGTGCTATATGAATCACCAAAATGATTATGATTATTAACAGATGCTCCCATAACCCCTGTAGAACAAATAGCGTCAAACGAGCCATAAACAGCTCCCACCGAGATCATTCCATAGCCCCACCTACGCTCCTGTAGCTCCCTCAGACTTCTCCTGTTCCCCACTGCCAAATAATACAGCTAATAGACCCGACGGTAGATTCTGGACCCACCTACAGCCCCCCCACTAAGTCTTCTATAGCCAACCACAGACCCTCCCATCGGGGCCAGTTCTAGGATTTGCGAGGCCCAGAGCAGCAAACGATGTGCAAGCTTCCTAATATTGAAATGTTTTGACGTGACCAGAAGGGATATCACAGAAAAAGATGTGTCAGAGAGTGACATGGGTCTGATTCCTCCAGAGATTCTGGGAAGTTACATTACAAGAAGATGCCATGATTAAGCTGAGAGACACATATTCATTGGCATGTGCAATATAATAAACTCACTATTATCATCATCATCATCATCATCATCATCATCATCATCATCATCAATTGAGTAATTCAATAAGGAAGGCTTTTGTTGAATAGAGTACAGGGTGAACTGAATCACTACTAGGCAGGTCGGTTCTAGTATTTGCGGGACCCTGGGTGGCTAAAGACATGTGCTGTCCCCTGATTTTCATATTTAGTGACAATACAGAAGTGCAGAAGTGACAAAAAGTGACAAGACTACAGAAGAGACACAAAAAAGGCACAGGGAGTGAAATCAGCCTTTGATGCCCTAGTGCACCATGGAAAGTTATATTAAAAGGATCGGCCATGAGTAAGCCAAGAGACAAATAACATTGTGTTATGCATATGAATTGCCACTATTATTCGTATGAATGGAGCAACACTATAGTCCTTTAAACTATGATTGAAGCTTTTTTCGAGAAACATGGATTGTAAAGTGGAACAGATCACTTTTGTAGACTCACAATTTTGGCAGATAAGGCACAGTAAGAAATGAGGATTTACCCAAGGCCACAGCCTTTATTTAAATTGTGCAACTGGGATTTGAGCGCACTCTGCAATTTAGGTACATGGCCACACATCTTCTTAGCTCTGGTTAGTAAAAATATAAAATATACCAACCTGGCAAATATATAAATATATGCATCCTTATAGAAATAGGTTAATTAGCAAAAGAGTATGATTGTGCACAATGTAAAGAAAATATGAAGATCCTGAAGAGCAAACCGGCATCTTGGAAATAATCTCAACAGTTTCAAAAGGGGGCTAGGGAACCGTCAGATGCAAAGGTGCCAATAACGTCTTATCACCTAAACATTAACACTACATTAGGGTGACTTGTTGTCATTCACTAATAATAAAGAGCTCCCCATTCCACTGTGCAAGGATGTGTTGAAAAAGTATTTGGAAGGCCCCAAAAAAAAACCCAGGTGCAGTGATTAGAATTAGGGCCGGGGAAGTGGAGTCCAGGACACATCATCCCCATACTTAGCAAGTGGGGGCTGCAAAGCCACAAGCAACATGAGGCATTGTGCAGCTAAACAAGTTACTCAAACCTTGTGCTGTCCCTGCATCTAAGGATTTGTAATTATGGTAGGTAAGGCATAGTGAGATGTGCCCAGAATCACACATTTAAGCAGTGAAGCTGGGATTTCAAACTGGTGTGCAGCTTAGACAATTGACCACATATCTTTCCAGCACTAGTTGGTAAACATATGTGTTATTTGCCCAATCCTTGAAGAATGGAGAAACACATGTCAAGCAATAATATTGAATTTAGGTACATCAGAGAAGATGTTACTTGCCAGTGAGAGTTGTTTTGAAAGAGGGAGTCACATTGCCACGTATCCCACAGTATACATTTTCAGTGGAAGGTGAGAAAGCATTGAAATGCATTGTTTCTGATTTGGTTAAACGAAACGTGATCGAAGAAATTACTGGTAGCACTTGCAATAGTCCGATTCTTCCAGTTTATATGAAAGGAGGTAATAAAATAGCGTATTGTTTCATAATTGATTTGCGCACATTGAATAAATTAGTTGATCCCCAATTTCCATTGGTCCCAGATGTCACTACCATTTTGACAATGATCCCGGCCTCTGCTTCACATTTCAGTGTTGTGGATCTTAAGAATTCATTTTTTAGCATCCCAGTACATCCAGATAGCAGATATCTATTTGCTTTCACACTAGGAGGGCGTTCTTTCACATTCACACGAATTCCACAAGGTTACACTGAGAGCGCGAGTATTTATAGCAGAGCACTAAAAGAGCAGCTAGACATGTTAGAATTACCAACGGGTTGTGTACTATTGCAGTATATCGATGACCTGTTAATTGCTGCCGACAGAGAAGACATTTGCAAAAAGAGTACAGTTAAATTATTGACACATTTGGCAGCACATGGACATAAAGCATCATTAAAGAAATTCCAGTATTGTCGAAAGGAAGTGGCCTATTTGGCCATTAGGGCTACCTCCTTTCGAAAGAGGGAATGAGACTGATAACTAAAAGAGTAGAAAGTATCTCTGGTATGCCTATTCAAAAGACACAGAAAGAAGTCAGAGCCATAATAGGCATGGCTTCATATTGCAGGCAGTGGATAGCGAATTTCGCTATGATTGTGAAACCAATGGTGGCATTGACAAAGAAGGATATTGCTTTGCCTTTAACATGGAGTAAGGAATGTCAGAATGCATTTGATCTGCTCAAAGTTGCGTTGTGCTCAGCTCCAGTTTTGGGCACACCAGATTATGAAAAGGATTTAAAGTTATTTGTGCATGAAAATGATGGTTGTGCGCTGGCTGTTTTGACTCAGGAACAAGGAGGAAGAAATAGACCATGTGGTTATTTTTCTTCCATGCTGGATCCTGTTGCATGCGCTTTGCCGTGCTGTTTAAAGCTTTCGCTGCGTCAGTAAAACAAACCGAGGGAATGGTTTTGGGTCACGCCTTAACCTTAATGGTGCCTCACACAGTAGACATTCTTTTAAATAGAACGCAGACGCAACATCTTACATCAGCTAGACTGACTAGATACGAAATTGTCCTCTTTGCGCCACATATCCAAATTCAGAGATGTTGCGCTTTGAATCCTGCAGAGTTAATGCCCCCTCCAAATGAAGATACGGGTGAGAAGAAATCACCACCCCATGATTGTATAATGGTTACTGAACAAGAAACGAAAGGGAGAATTGATCTAACAGACACCCCACAGAAAGAGCCAGACGGAGAACTGTTTTGTGACGGTTCCTGTTTTAAATTACCCAATGGCACGTCAACTGCTGCCTATGCCATCACGACACTGAAGAGTATTATAGAGAGCAAAAGAATTCCATACAATTCAGCGCAGGCTGCAGAGATAATAGCATTGACAAGAGCATGTGAAATTTCTGAAAATTTGAATGTAAACATATATACTGACAGTCATTATGCATTTGGGGTGGTACACAATTTTGGTCGACTCTGGGCTGAGAGGGGTTTTCTAACATCACATGGAACAAAAATTCAACATGGCCCTTTGATAGCACGATTGTTGTCTGCACTCACGTGTCCAAAGCGACTGGCAATAATGAAATGCGAGGCGCATAAGAAAGTAACATGTAACGTTGGAAAAGGAAGCGCATTTGCAGACAAAATTGCGAAACAAACTGCCACTGATTTGCACACAAAAATGTTGATAGTTCAGTCAGAAGAAGTGCCCTGCATGATCGAGAATGGGATTGCCACATTCAAAGAGATGCATGGGGAAGCAACTGCCGATGAAATAAAAGGGTGGGCTAAGGGCTCTGCAGAGTTAGACGTAGAAAGTTGCTGGGTGGACAAAGAAAGTAGAAAGTGGATGCTGCCCAACTCCTATGTAACTGCAATGGTCATCATGGCCCACAGCCCCACACACATGTGCTAAAAAAATCATTCAGCATCTGGCTACAGTATGGCAGAACCCACACATTAGAAAAAATGTTGAGAGGCTAGTCCAGAATTGTATGACTTGTTTGCAACATAATATTGGAAAAGGAACAATTACTCCAACAGGTAGTTTTGCCCCCCCCTCTATGCCCTTTGAAGTCATCCATTCTGATTTCATAGAAATGGAAAGATGTCAGAACCTCAAATACATTTTGGTGGTAGCCTGTGCATTCAGTAAATGGGTGGAAGCATACCCGCTTATGGACTGCACAGCAATAAGTACAGCAAAAATTATGCTAAAAGAATATTTTTCTAGATTCGGCCTGCCACGGTTCATATGGTCAGACAACGGCCTGCATTATGTTGCCGGCGTGATATTGCAGATTTGTGCAGGCCTTCAGATTGATAAACGATTCCGTTCTGCCAGACACCCGATGAGTGCCAGTCTTGTTGAACATCAGAACGGCATCTTAAAGAACAAAATAAGTAAGATCTGTTCAGGGAGTCAATTAAAATGGACAGACGCTCTGCCCTTAGCTTTGTTATGTATGCGCACGTCTGTGCAAGCAAGGACTGGACTCTCCCCGTATGAGATTTTCATTGGGTGACCCGCAAATGTTTGGTGTGCACCATAGCCTAGGCGCCTGAGTGAAGTTGAATACCCTGTGATTAGTACATATTGTGACATTTTAACGCAGAAACTCTGTTTGATTCATCAGCAGGTGCAGGAGGCTCTTCCTGTCAGATATACAGGCCCGGGCATTGTCTGCAGCGGGGCGAGTGGGCCCTGGTGAAAAATGTTTTCGAGAGGAAGTCAGTCATCACTCACACCAAGGTGGCGGGGCCCTTACCAAATACTCTTGGCAACGCAGACTGCAGTCCGTGTGGATGGTCATAAGGCGTGGATCCATGCCACCCACACAAAAAGAATTCCATCGCCATTGAAAGAACTGCCTGATCCGGACGACCAGAAAGAAGCAGCTGCCCTCGACTCAAAAGACACCATTGCCAGTTCTCTGCCACAAATTCTGCTTGAGCCTGAGACCTGCAAGATGAGATGCTCTCTTGAATAGAAGCAACTCTGGGACCTAGGTAGTTACAGGTCCAATAAACTCCCACAACTCCCACATGTATTATACATGCAGCATGTTTTAAACTTCGAATCATTTGTGTATCTTTCCCTCTCGGGTCACGTTTAATATTCCCCATTCAGCAAGCACTAAAAAGCCCGAATGGGTATTTCTTTCATTTATTTACTTCACCAAGTTATTGCTGTCTAGATTATTGAAATTTGTCTTATGTATTATTGAAATTTGTCTTATGTATGTTGTTAAAAAATGTGTGTTTTTAATGTTCTTTGCTTCAATACAAACCATTGATGTTCACAACCTTTGACACGTGTGAGTTTCCTCCTTTTTCTACCTTTTTCTTTCTGGACAAATTCATGGGTTACTAACTTAGGGATTTAATCCATTAGTACAACTATACCAGGCTCCCCAATTCCTATTTCCTTTTTTGTTTCATTTACTGACAAAAATTGGGTATGAATCTGGAATGTAGCAGTTCTACTTCCTTTTGTTTTTGAGCCTGAGAGAAAGCCTGAGAAGATTGCTAAAAAGGAGAAAGGGCTAAATGTGCCCCAACTTTGCCCAGCTGAATCTGCACCATCACAGGCTGACATAAAGCCTGCATCATCACTTGCTGCATCACAGGCTGACACTGAGCCTCCATCTGCATCTGGAAGTGCATCTGCACTGTTCATTGATCACACAGTACCTGGAGTGATAAGGTACAACCTATGTTCTCAAAATCGAAAGTGATCTGATCTTCGTGTTTTGTTGTTGCCTCTATTCCCATCAAGGATGAATTGGGAATCAGAGGCCTAGGGAAGTGAAACGTGGGGGCTGCACCAATCTGCATCAATTTGGGAGCTCTGAAACGCGGCTTCCCGGTGCTATCTTTGGAAAAAAAAGAGAAAAATCCATTTGTTGATCACCCCGTGCGAACAAGCGGGGCGCTTATGGTACAAAGGCAGTTGATGTTTGCTCGGGAGTCTTTTGAGCAATGTGCAGAGGCACGATAATCTTGCCACACTTTTAGCAATCAAGGCTGCCGAGAACTGGCCTAAACACTTTGTTAACGTCTTAGAACATATTGATGTTTCAACGGGAGCTGCTGTAAGAAGTATTCACGACGAACATTGATGGAGAAGAAGAATCGCACACAATGCCCATACTTGCTTCTGTTCCAACCTGCACCAAAGCTGATGATGTAATAGATATAGAGACTATAAAACATTCTAGAAAGAGTTGCTGGAAGAAATTAATGCTGATGATTACAACATTTCTGTGTATTCTGTGTACCATTATCCCAGTATTATGGTATTTGGAGAGCGTGCATCCATTGAGTTCTCTTTTGCCTGCCACGAAAGCACCTGTCACAGACAGTCCCGTCCATGTACTCTCTTATACTCTCCCTCCAATAGAAGAAAGATACAGGGAAGGCTATGGTAATAACACGTTGCTTTTAATTATGAATATGACTCACTCAATCCTGAACAAAACTAACTGCTGGGTCTGCACCCATTTACCCCAGCATGGCAGAAAGGGAATGGGTTGGTATGTACAGCCATTACCCCTTAATACAGCATGCTATGCATCACTAAGTGCACTATTTTATGGAAAATGTAATAAGAGTGACACAGGTCAATTAGACAAGACAAACATAGATGAATTTGAGAAAGTGGTAATGGAACCTGTAGGTTGTTCCATATTGTCATGATGCCTACCCCCGGGGATCCAGACCAAGTCCAGCAACCCTGGAAGCAGGCATCAAGTTATTCCAAGCAAGCCCAACAACCCCTGCTGGAGGCTATTTTGGTGCAGTCCTGGCGTCTATGGCGCCAGGCTCATATGGAGAGTCAGTCCTGGCGCCATAGGCGCCAGGCTCATAGGTTAAAACTTACCTGATGCAGACCATGCTGCAAGAGCTCCAAGCCAAAAGAGGCTTGGAAGGGACTACTTTATCTAGGGACTATTTTTTACTCGGGTGGGGTTGGGGAGGAATACTTACCTGGGACTACTTTGGAGGCTATTTAAACCACGCCCGAAGAGCAGCACACGCTTCGCGTTATTCTGCATCCAGCAGCGTAACGCTCACCGTGCCTGCAAGTCTGCATCCAGTCTTCTGCCACGCCTGCCTCGAGTCTGGAGCTCCAATAAAAAGGGAGAAAGAAGGCGAAAAGGTTAGAACAAGAGCAATACCTTTGATCCTTACCTGAATTCCTGATCCAACGCGCCTTCGAGCTGGAAGAAAGAAGTTATTTTATGCGCGTCGCCTCGCCTGCTGCAGCGCCGCGCTGAACTCACCGGCCTTCGCAGCATCTTCACTATCCACCACATCCTTCTGCATGTTCCCGCCGCACTCCGGCACCTAAGGGGAACACAAGAACAGCAAGGTGAGCCAAGGGAATAAACAGAGGCAATATTAGTTACCCCCCATAGACTTACCTGATTTTACCGCCAGGGGTACTATTCCTCTTCACGGGTCGGCACAGCCTCCACCGCATCTTCGCCGCAACCCGGCCCCTAAGGGGAAAAAAAGGACAGCAAGGTGAAACAAAGAGACAAACAAGGGGAATCCTTCTCACCACAATAGACTTACCTAATTTTACCGCCGGAGGCATTATTCCCCGAAACTTCATAATTTCTCTCAGCACCTGAATAAGGGAGAAAGCAACAGGTTACATACTGACATTATTTTATCGAACTGTGTTGGATAATACAAATCCTTACCTGAATGTTACCGATTGCCACGAGGAACTCTTCGCTAGGGTCAAGCTGCAACCTGCAAGGAATCGGACAAGAGTGAAAGTCAGACATTTGAACTCTTACGAACTATATACTTACGGCGTCTCGCCGGAAATCTCAGAGTCAATATTGTTCTGGAACTCACCAATTCCTTCGAACCAGTGAAGCAACAGGTTATCTACACGCCCCTGCGCTCATTGCAGGATGGAGAGCTCATCTTTCCAAACCATCAGGTGAGACTAAAAGATGGGACATTAAAGGTGATCAGTGGGGAGAACAGCGGGGGTGGGGGTTAACACTCAACTCCACGGGTGGTTAATTCCCTTTCTCCATTTGCAGAAGGATACTCCTACGGGCCAAGCAAACGAAGCTAGGTGGGCCAGTCCAGTCTGTCATCTCGGCACTACGCGTCACATTGGTGGAGACCGCAGCTGTCAAGTTCAGATCGACGTCCCTGTGGGAGCCAGGTGAGCGTAACACATATTTAACAGAGCAAGGGTGATAAAGCCAGTGGTGGTAAGGCCAGTAGACAGACTGTATGTGCCTTATAAGTCATCTGTAATGACGTTTTACATCAACCCAGTAGGTAATAAGGATGTAGTGCCCCCCTCGTATACAGTAAATTACAATCCTTGCACTGTCCCATTTTGTCTACGAAAGAAAGGTTCCTATTCAGTAGGGACATTCGATAGATGCATGAATATTGCAGTACTTGAGAGAGAAGAAGAACCAATATATGTAGGCAATCCCGTCTATTTTGTATGTGGAGAAAAAGCTTATCCCTGGTTACCTAGAAATTGAGGTGGAACCTGTTACTTAGGGATCCTCTTCCCCGGGGTATTCCTTTCCCGAACATCAGATATATCGAAATGATCTAGATCAAGGCCACGGCGGGATGATGAAGCAGGATTTATTGCGGGAGACATAGCAAAATCATATATACCATATTGGGGCCAAGCAATAAACTCATGGAATATAAGAAAAAAACGATAAATGGAACGACCGATATATTGTATAATATGACCCTAGAAGAGAAGGCAATTTTGTGGGGTCATCGTGCTGCGTATTTTTAAGTGACTCCTCCCCTACGATTTCTGAGGCAATAAAGAAGTTACACATTCTGAGTTCTGACCTTCATCCCCCGACAGGTGGTTGGGAACTGAATATAAGTTCCTGGTTTTGGGAGTTACTACGCTCATGGGGATGGAAACTAGTTGCAATTTTAGCAACAGTACTCAGAATCTTCATGACATGTTGTTGTTGCATACACTGCCTGCCAATTATTTGCTCTGAAATAACTGATGAATGCATACGCATGGTAACCGAGAAAATAACTCCCAACGTGGATACGAATGCAAACAACGAAACAGAAACTATGAAAGTGTTTATGTCAATTAATATTGATGATGAAGATTACAGTAGTATGCATAGCTCAGAATTAGATACGTGGTAAGAGGAAGATGCGATGTATGGTTGATGCTCTTGATTTACGGAGGGTTTGTGAGTCTAGAAAATACTCTACCATAGCATAGATGTTATATTATGTTGACCGAAAACCAATCGCATCATATGCTCAGCATCGCCAATTACAGAATCGTCAGCATAACCATAGAGTGTCCATTTTGTTGCCGCAGGATCCGCCATTTGCTTTCACTTGCCTTTCTGTTCAAGCGCTTTGCAAAGATGTATTTAATTGCACAAAGCAAGGCCACAAGTTACATGTTGAGAGACCAGCCCAGACAGATATGCCAAAGCAGTACAGAAATACATTGTTTCCCTCCTTCACAAGTCCTTGAAGGTGAACAGAGAGGCATTTAATCACCAAGCCAGGTGCCAGCTAGTCTCACTGAAGCTGTAGAAACAGGCGTTAAAGGCATGAATTATACTCTCCTTATGGCCCCCCCTTTTGGGCCCTTTTAGATCAGGCTGACCCCTAGTTCACGAATAGAAACTAGAAGATAGCATGCTTTGGACTGTGTCTCTCCTACGAATACAGTTTGCTCACTGAACACGAGCATTATGTTCTCCATAACAAATAATCCTGTCTGTGTCTTGCAAACTGTTGCTAAATCAAGTAATATAGATTAACAAAGAAACATATTAGGAGGTGTCATATTCATCATAATTATCAATCACCAAACCCTAGCTCAAGAAGATACATTATGGGCGGTTTTGATGTGTCACAAACTGATTATATGATGGTCCTTTTGTATATATGTCACTGTTGTAGAATGCTCGCTCTCTTGCGTCTCACGAGGTCTGGATGACACACGTTGAGAGACGTGAGATGCAGTCGGCCGACTGAGACTATTTGCTTTGCAATAAACCCTAGATTTTGGGAATTGAACCTTGTGTCTGGCGTATCAGTTTGTGTATGGTGATTGTGCCTTGTTTCCATGTGCGAGGGTCTTCAGGGCCTAGCAATCCCACATTTATAAAAACGAAACTGTGGAAGAATAATTGGGCTAAAACCATTGATGAGAAAGTACTATTTAAGTTACACCAAAACCCTTTAGCGGAGCGTCGTTCATATAACATGTTGCAGAAATATTTGTTTAAATTTCCAAACCACAGTTATAGGCAACAGTTTATACGGATTTGCATATATTTTTTCCCCACAAAAGAAATCTTAATTGCAAGGAGGAAATGGAACGCCAATGATGACAACACTAGAGAGACCTTGTGTTACCTGGCATTAGACTGTACAGCATTAACTGATAAAAGAACTTTATATTTGGGCTGTTTTTTGGAGAAATGAAGACGGCCACTTGATTGTTTGAGGGTCCTAAAATGCGGTGAGAGAGTCTCTATGGTAATGATTTTGATTACGTTTTCACAGGTTGTTTTTAAAATGGAGGACTAGGAAGCCTCGAAATTGGGTTCTAGCATCGAGGCCTTGAGCTGTTTCTAAAGAATGAACTTTGCATTTTAAATGTAATGCTCTTGTTGCTTCTTTCAGAATTTTTTTTCTAATTGAATATTTGATGAAACCTTGTATTTTAATTTAACTGAAATTGTGTGTAAGATAAACATTTGTAATGTGTGGTGTACATTTCTTGGTGAAAGATCTTTTGTTGGGCCAATAGCGTCATATAAAATGAAATAACAAAAATAGTTATTTGGCTTTCAAAGTCTGTTGTTATAGTTGTGGATTGATAAGTACACGAATTATGAGAAACC
The DNA here is from genome assembly GCF_040938575.1 of Ambystoma mexicanum. Taxonomy (NCBI): domain Eukaryota; kingdom Metazoa; phylum Chordata; class Amphibia; order Caudata; family Ambystomatidae; genus Ambystoma; species Ambystoma mexicanum. The sequence goes on along the minus strand of NC_090934.1, from coordinate 134,477,490 downwards.
AACCTGATGAATTTATATATCCTCAAAGAAATATGTTAAGCAAAAACATTGTGGGGTTCAAAGGCAGCCCCCATAAAAAAGGAAACTGCATTTGACTACGTTGGACCTAAAAATGCAGAAATACTGTCTTGGAAATGTGAACACACAATTCTGACTGGCAAACTAAAAGGCCAGCAATTCATTTTCAAGCTGCAAAACAGGAAAAAGCCACCTCCTTTGATAAAACAGAGAGATTGTGGAAAATGTGTGCATTCTGCAGCTTGAAACCAGGAACATGGAAAATGAAACAACACTGCAGAAGTACAGTTAAAGATATAGCAGTGCGATGCGCGCGGGTGCTTACTTCAAAATACCCGCCCAGTAGCCTCAAGTGCTCAGAAATCACCAAATCCCTACCTGGCCCCGTCAATCGATACCATTGGCTTCTCCGTCCTACTTGAAGAGCCAATAGCACGCCGGCTGACGTGAGCCAGCCTCTCTCCAAGGCCGCCGATCTAAGGCTGACTTCCTGTCTCAGCCAGTCTATGCCTGTTCTCTGCCATCTGCCAGGAACTCTGTTCGTCGGACTACCGCTCCAGAAACACCTCAGGTACTAGAACGACCTAGCATAGTGCAAAAGACCAATTGTGTAATAATCTTTCAATGCACCAATATCACGTGATGCCACATGTTACACACCCTATACCTGCCTTTGTGTGAAGCCTTAGCGCTACGCATGTAGGTACCAGTGGTGGGCACCTATCTTTACAACCCGCACAGTCAGCCCGTATCCTTAATCATACTCGCTGATCTATATACTGTGAGGGGTTTGTGATCTGTACTCTGCTTTTGACTTTCTACCAACCCACGGACCAATTTGCACTTGCCTGATTAATCACCATGGCAAACTACTATGACCGTGCCCACTGATTATTCAACCACCTATTGATTATGTCTGTGTATGCAAACTATTTGCACTTTTGCCTATGATCATTCCTACCTACTGGGCATGTTTATGTGTGCTAACCGTACTACTGCATTTGATTTATCATCAGCCTTTTTGACTACACTATTGCCTGTGATACCGGTCTGACCACTAGTCCTGGTGATTTATAACTTCCTCAAGTTAACTCCCTCAAACACTGTCTCTTATTTTATATCTAAACGCACTGTAGTGCTCCCCGTTAAGAGCCCAATAGCGCTTTCCGCTCTTTTTCAAGACATACAACTCTCATAGGGCTATTTACCTTTATCGACGTCATTCCTGATTATGTACCATCTTGCATGTACCTTTTGAAGCAGCACATTACTTTAGGTGCTGAAATAGCCTATTACGGCTACTATGTTATTCTTATTTCCCTGCACATCTTATGTATTGCAACAGCTTACTGCTGCAATCGTAGCATTCCCAAATGCCCACATATCGTATGATCTGTATTAATCTACTGCTGCATTTCTTATGTTTTGAAGTAGCCTACTGCTGCACGCCTTATGTTTTGAAATAGCCTACTGCTGCATTTCTTATGTGTTGAAGTAACATACTGCTGCACGCCTATGTTTTGAAATAGCCTACTGCTGCATTTCTTATGTTTTGAAATAGCCTACTGCTGCAAAGATATTACTCCCAATTGCCAGCATATTTGACATCAGCCTACTATTGTGCATTCTATGTATAGTGAAATAGCCTATTGCTACAAATTGCATTACTTCCCATTGTCTGCCTTCATTTTAGCCGCCCTGCAAGGCTTTAGGCTAGACTTCGCACCCAATTTTCCTGATCACGTTCTCCAGGCTTATACCATCAGTAGCACACACAGCGGCCCAGCCACTTACTATGGCCTCTTTAAGAAGAGCGACATTCGCCATAGCTACCTTCCTTCCACTACTTCACAACATCTCACCTTTGAATTGTCTTTGAATTGTATTCCCTCCACAGGACATAAGACAACACCTTACACACATACCTATAGCTACCTCCCACCTAGAACTACCCCTGTCACCTGTAGAATGGATCACCAGATTCGCCACCCCCCTACACCTCTTATCCCATGTCCTATGCTTTCAAGAAACGCGAGACTAGGCTCTCGCCTTAACATATTCAATGACATTAGTGCCTATGTCTCCTGCCCAACACACCTGAGAAACGCTAGACTAAACTACTGCACCATCCTTAACCTTAAGCCTCCCAGGACACTTACCCAACAGACCAGGAACAACAAACTGCCGCTGACACACACTGACACCCTTATTAGCCATGCACTCATCACGTCTCAGGATATCCCACTAGATAACCTCACAACACCTACCACCACTACAATTAAGGGCGTCCTCATTAACGCTCGCTCCTTGGTAGCTCACTCTCCGGACATTACAGACTTGATCATCGCAAATCATTTACACTTCCTTGCAGTCACAGAAACATGGCTCCACCAAGCAGCTGGCCCCATACTCTCTATCGCCATTCCAGATAACTACAATATCATCCGTGCTGATAGAAAAACAGGGATTGGGAGTGGGGTGACCCTCATTGCAAAAACCGATCTGAACATTAGAGAAGTCACTAACATAGCTCTACCATCTGCTGAACTTATATCCCTCAAAATACCGCTATCTAACACCCGAACCACACTTCTACACCTCATATATAGACCACCCAGCGCCATCTTCACCTTCGAGGAGGACATCTCCCACTTATTGATATCTAACACTAAACCAGGCTCACAAATTATTCTTATGGGAGATTTTAACCTTGGCCTCAATGACCCAAATGGCACTAACGCCACCTCACTCAATGACACTATCATTCACTTAGGCCTTACACAACATATTAACAAGCCTACACATACAAAAGGGAGATCCTTGGATTGGCTGGCCGATGCCAACTGTGACTTATCTCTGATTGACATCACTCCTTGTGCATGGACAGACCACCATCTCATCACCTGCTCCATACCCAAAGACACGCCTATAATTACACCTACTATCAGGGCACCACAAACTGCAACTAGGAACAAATGCAATATTACTTTAGAGAACCTCAGACCTCTCCTAACTCCTATTACCAATGCTAACTATCATGTACTGAACGCAAATCCAACTGCCCTCGTAGAACTCTATAACAATACCCTGGAACAAGCCTTAATCAAATAGCCCCGCTAAAATTAAAAAAGGCCAAACCAACTGCCCACATGAATAAAAGGTTCTCAGCAGAATTAAAAGCTCTTCGCAATATTAAAAGAGCATCGGAAACTAACTGGAGAAAAGCTCTTTCTCTCACATCTAAAGATAAAGTCTCATCTGCAGCCACCAATTATAAAACTGCTATCATTGAGAGAATACACAACGCCAAATCTGGCATGAAAGAGTTATTCTTCATTCTAAGAGAACTGCAATCACCAGTGCCTCCCACAGATGACTGCATTAACGATAAAGCCTGGTGCAATAACATCCAACTAGCACTCTCGAACAAAATAGCCCTCCTGCAAGCTAAGATAGAGTCAAATAAAGCTAGCCGGGCCTCCAAAGACCACTCTAGTAGTAATAAGAGCTCTACCATTCCCAACTGCCCTCCTTCCATTTCTCCCCAGTCACCGAAGACGAAGTAGTAAACATAATTGCCAGCCTTAAACCTTCAAACTGCCAGGGTGACTTGTGCCCTGCCTCAGTCATTAAGGATGGTGCTAAAGACCTAGCCCCCTTCATCACCTCGCTGATCAACTCCTCTTTTAAAAACTCATCTGTACCAAACAACCTTAAAGAAGCATGGGTCCTTTCCTTCCTTAAAAAACCCAACTTAGACCCCAACATACCCACTAATTACAGGCCCTTCACAACCGTCCCCTTTCTCCTTAAAATACAAGACAGAGTGGCATACCTCCAAATACAATGACATTTGGAAGACAATAATCTCCTAGGCTTGCAACAATCCAGCTTTAGACCCAGGCACGGGACCAAAACTGCCGTCCTGGATATAAACATCCAAATGGATGAAGCCAAAGACAAGGGCAATTTGGCCATCTTGATCCTGTTGGATTTATCTGCAGCTTTCAACCTAGTTGACCACCAAATTCTCACTCAACACCTTTCCTTGGCTGCCGCATTCTCACAGAATGTCCCCAATTGGATTTGGTCCTTCCTGTCCGATAGGTCGACTAGGGTCTTCGCACCTTTGGCTGCAACTGACCCTGTCCCAATCCAATGTGGAGTACCGCAAGGTTCTTGTATTTCCCCTACGCTTTACAACATCTTTACCAAGATCCTCTTTGACCGACTGGGTGTCACATATACCAATTACGCGGACGACACCCAGTCCTCATCACACTCACTGGGAGCTACAAGAAGGATGCTGCAAAACATAATGAAATCTACCTTGAAATTCAAGCATGGATGGCCACCCACAGCCTCTGCTTGAATGATGACAAGACGGAACTGCTCATCGTAGGATCCCAGGTCCACCTTAACAAATTGGACACTAGGTACCAATCATTTACAATTGATGGCAATATCATAAAAGTCTCTAAAGAAGTCAAAACATTGGGCGTGCATCTCAACTCCACACTATCGCTCAAAAAACAAATAAACGCCACTATCTCATCTACGGCCTATACGAATAAACTCATTAATGCCTGTAGGCCATTTCTCTCAACCACCAGCTGCCTCACATTGTCTGGAGTGTTGATATTATCTAGACTAGACTACTGTAATACACTCTTCGTAGGCTCTACCAATCATAATCTGAACAGACTCCAGATCTTACAGAACAATGCCCTTAGATGTGCTCTTAACCTCCCTCGAAAGGCCCACATCTCTACCATCAGTAAGAAATCCACTGGCTCCCCATCCGGGACAGAATTAAACTAAGATCGCTCATCATTACAAACAAATGCCTTTCACTGACTTCCCCACTGTACTTATCAAATTCTCCAGACACAGCACTTCTAAACCCACCAGAACACCTTACAAGCACCAACTGAACATTCCCAAATTCAATCTGAAAACAGCAGGGGGATCTAGTTTCCCTGTGCTAGCAGCAAAATGCTGGAACACACTTCCCATGATAATCAGGTCCGAAGAGTCATTCTGGTCATTCAGAGCTAAGGTGAAAACTTGGCTAACTACTCAGTAAGAATATGATACCCACATGCAGGTTTGTACTGCAATCAGTAACCTAGCCAGCCTGTAACCGTGACACGGACTACGTTGTATCCCGGTCCTTATGCTACCGATTGTATTTTCCTTTTTGCATCTCGCATGTGCAACCTTTCTGTAACCTATGTTGCTCCCAGTTACCCGAGGGTTTGACCGCGCTATATAAATAAACTAAACTATATATTAGGAAAATTGAGGGCCTTATCACAACTGTTTGGAAAGAAACAGTGAGAAGGAAGATTGAAGGAAGATTGAAATTGAGTGTGCCATATGCGTGAATGACAAAGAACTAAAACCAGAGGCCTATCTTCCACTACAGTATGAAAAAAAGGAAGACACATTTCACAAAAAGAGAGCAGCATGGAAAAATAAAGATATTTCAATCTGGGACTGAAAGGAGCTGCTTACCAGTGAAACTCCAGTGCCTGTGCCAGTTTAATATGACATATTAAAGATGAACATTGATGGTGTGGTGCAGAAGAAATCTGCTTATGATTTGAGGGCAAGTATTAAAGGGACTCCTGTGTAAAAGAAATTGTAACCTGTAAAATCATCGGTGTCTGTTCAGGAGAATTGGCATCCGTTTCTATTTAGGAGAAATGGCTTCAGTTTCTGTTCAGCAGAAATTGCTTTGGTTTCTGTTCAGAACACTCAGTGACCTTCCCCCTATCTATCATGTCTAATATCTTTTGAAGCAACCGCAGTGACCAAGACGGAATTTATGATCAGTTGGGGCCTGCTCTCAAAGATAAGTAACACATTATACATTAGCCTTGGGAGGAAGAATGCTAATGAATTAATTGCAGACAAAGCCAACACTGAAAGTCAGATGTCAAGATCTCATGTTGAGTGGGGAAATTGAACTTAATATGCAATTGAAGTAAAAATATGCATACATATTTAGAGATTGACATTAGTTTAGATGCATGATCATACTTTGTTCATTGTCTCAGGAACCATAAGCCACAAAGCAATGGTTCAAGTATCATTAAGAAGCTGATGTACAGGCTGGTTGATTTAACGCTCATAGAAATTCGCTCTTGGGAACAAGAGTCACAACCTGAAACATAGATATGAATTCCCAGATAATGTCACAAAGTAGAGATTCTGGGAGATGATAGCTTATTAAATTAGATATCTGTATAGAAAATGTTGGGTTGATAAATGAAATAATTTTTGAATAAATCAAGAAAAATCCCTGTTCTGACCTGAAACATTGTGCAGTCACAAGACTTATTTAATTAGCTTTGGCATGGGCAGACAGCTTTAGGCATAATAATATATATTGTTATGCTTAGCTGTAAATTAAAAACATTTGCCATGTAGAGTTTTTAGTGCAAAATTGAAATGTGGAAAAATGTAAATTGAGTTGAGTGGCCTTATCCTTCCCAAAACGTGGGCTTGGCAACTGAACGGGCCAATCAAAGAAAAGAGGGTCACCATTGTGTCAGGGCATGGACAATAGTTGTCTATTCCCTGTCAAGAGCCAATAAACTGGCATCTCATAATTCAGAAATTTTTGGGGGTGTGGTTGAGGTGTTATCGGTACACACAATGGAGATCAGGGAGACTGTCTGAAATTACCTGGGTTGGAACTGCTGATAAGATTGCTGGAGGAAACCAGGGGAGGGGCAGAGGCTGGGATCTATGATCAAGGAGAGGCAACATAGAGGGATTGTGCCTGAAGAGTATCTATGACTAATGTGGGATTCTGATGGTCCCTGTCCTCAACCTGAACGATGACCTGAGCCTTGATGTCTTTTTTCCTAAGCGCCACTTCAGAGATATTTATATAACTTAACTTATCCAGCCAAACCAAGTCTTGTGGCGATCAGTGTGTTGTAATTTTCCCTTTATTGATTAGGTGGGCCGGTTAAAATAAATCCTTAGCATTTAATTGAACAATCATTTAATACATTTCTGCATAGTCAAATTACACAGTGATTTTGCTGAAATTCGAAATTAACAACATTGCTCCCAGTGTGGATATAAATATAGTCTGTAAAGTAATTGTGCTACTATTTAATTTTGCCAACCCCAAAAGTTCCTAAATATGAAATTCTCTGCTGCTTCCTATTCCCCGGAACCCTGCCTTAAAGCAGAGGGGTTCAAATGATCAACTGAATACCTGGGCTTTTGTGTTCTGGGACAGAACATGGTCTTCCCAAAGTTAAAGAAAGTGGAGCCACTGATTCAAAAGTACACCTTCTACTGAAAGTTAGAAAGTGATCATGAGAGAAGGGAGCATTTGCCTTGCATAGTGGTGAAAGTAAAATGATTTTAAATATAAATTAAAAGTGTTTGTTCTGAAAGGTTTGTTGTGCTGTAAGACTCCACTGCACTTCTGCCTCAGATCTGTTAAAAAAGTTTAATATTTCATCATTTTTTAAATAAAACAGCAACAACGAACATGAGTATCGTATCTTTGCCAAATTTCATGGATGCACCAAGACATATTTAAAAAAAACCTTTGTCACACTGTGGGGTTAGTGTACAAAGGTGACAGTATTACTTTATTTTTGTACCACAACAAAACAAAACAAAGAGGTTCTGGTAAATGTACAACCTACACAACCAAACACACATTCCACCTTTCATGGATTTATGAGGTTTCCTCAGATCAGTACATCAGTGTAGTAAAAATCCCTCTAGATGTTAATTAGTGTAGGTTTTTGTACAGAGAAGTGCCACGTTGTGGGGATGACCAAATCAAACAAAGAGGACACTACTTTCAGCTCTGTGGCGTTTTAAATAGCTAAGAATGGATTTAGCTGCAGAAAGGTAAGTAATCTCATATTTGTTTACAAATGTAACTGGTGGAATTATGTTGGGTATAACATGGACTGGTTTACACTCAAGTGGAAGTGTGGAAGAATACGTCTTTCAAAAGATAAACAAGGGGGCTTAAAACACTGGGATGCTTTGAGGGGGGACGCAGGGCCTCTTAAAATACCTTATGTTCTTGTCTTTGGGGCTCAACAGGGTTGAGCCAGGCTTCTAGGCACTTAACTGCAGTTGATTCATTGTCAAGATGGTTGAGTCATGCTTTCCCAGTGGCAAGTCAGCATAAAGACAGTTCCAGGTGAGGGCTCCAGGTAGATTGAGTTTGCTTTCAAGATGTATTGAGTCAATGTCTTCCAGCTGGATCAGTGTGCGATCAATTTGGTGGTGAGACGGTGCTCCTGCTTCGTTAGGCCGACATTCGAGACAAGTGAGTTATCTTCCAACAGGTGAAGTCAGTGCTTGAATTGGGTCGAGATGATGCTTCCATTTGATCGAGTTGATGTTCAAGACACACTGATTCAAATGCTTCCATAGAGTAGAACCAGCGATCGGGTTGAATCAAGGTGCTCTTCTTCAATGGATTGATCTTGAGTCTGGACTGCTAGAGCAGCAGGCAAGTCGGTTGGGGTACTTGGCATGCCAAAGGCAGCACCAGAGACCCTGTAGTGGCTCAAAGTGAGTCGAGCATGGTTGAGCTGGCTCGAATAGCATCTCAAGGCAGTAGGAATGTTTTTTCATCTTTGCAGTCCATGTGAGACCCATAACAGACTCTGAGGCATTGTGCGTCCTCTCCTCGACCATTCCCAGCTATGACGGTTTGTAGAGGACACTTGCAGGAGTACTGTCACCTCCAGTGCCAGGGTCTTGGGCATCAGTGGCTAAGTTGCATAGGCCTTATCCACACAGAGGTTTCACCCCAAATGTGCCTTTGAGTTTGGTAGGGAGAAGTGCTTTCCTCTTCCTTAGAGCACCTGACCTTCACCTCGCTAGCAGAGGACTTTGGAATAGACTGTACTCCCAATCTGGTTCCAGTGAAACCTTCTTCTGTCAGAGTTCAACGATGAATCCCTTGATGGGAGCATTCCCCCTACTATGTAGGCAAAATTCCACAGCATATTGCTAAAGAACAAGCCTGTTGTTAGGGATCCAATCCAGGCTTCTGTAACAAATGTTATTTGCCTTTTTTTATCATACCCAGAGTGCTTAGTCTACATGAAGTGGGGAGAGGGGACACACAGTTTGGGAGCCTTAGAAAAAACCAAGACAGGGAGAACACTCTGTGGTATGATCCTTTCTTCTGGAATACAGTAATTCTAACCCTTCCTCTGTCTGCCTACATGAAAAGGTATCCAGTAACGGTTGTTGGGAAGGGGGCAGCCTCCCCTAGGTGCTTTAAAGTAAGGCTAGATGGATTTGAGGCACTGTGATAAGCTAGGGGGAGAGGGAACATTGAGACATTGAGAGGGACACCTTTCCATCCAGCAGGACCCCATGTTAATATAACCAATTACAGTTGAACTACATGGTGTGGCCAAGGCATCGCTATTTTGCGTAGATATTAGTAATCCTAGGTAGAAGGGAAGGCCTGAACGGTAAATGCGGCATTGCATGCACTTGGCCCAAATACACATGGCTACAGAAATCTCCAGTCATGCCTGAGCTCCTGTGAGGACAGCTCACATCCCTACCCGCCCCACCGTTTATTCATTGTTCTAAAAGTGTTGCAAAGATGTGTTTTTCACCCAAGTGGAATGTGCCCTAGAAGGCCATGGTCAGAGACAGGCACCTGGTGTGCATGTTATCTCGCACTGGCCCAAGCATGACCCAGCCCATTCCCGCGGGACCATGAGTTATAGCCCATATAACTGACTAAACCCTAAGATTCCCGAATTCCATGTCACCAGGTGCCCTACGACCACCAACCCGAAAGTAACAAGTCCTGAAATGTTCAAAGTGGATGGACAGGGTATATCGCTGAAGCGACAATTGTGTGATTTGTATTACGAGGTGCTGCGAGGGATACATTTTAGTTCAAAACGAGAATGGATACCATGGAGCCGTATGGGAGTGAAATGTGTGTGTGAAGGTCAGAGTACCCCAGAACCTCCTGTGTGTCCGTCTGAAGTCCTGCAAAGTGCACAGTATGAGTGATAAAACAAGCTGTTTAGTAGGAGTATAATTAATTTGTTTTCTGATCTTCGATGAGAGAAAAAGATGAGCCCTGAAGCACCCACGTGATGGAAGACGGACGGACTTGGGCTGGGACCAATAAACTGCCATCCCTTATGGATAGAGGTAGTACATGTATGGGGTCCATCCAATCAGTTGTGCAGGTTTTTACTGTATGTATTGCTTCATTTATGGCAATGTTTTCCTTTATAAGATTCCGTTTGTACTACTTTTTTTGGCAGAACGGTTTTAGCAGCAGAGATTGTTGCTGTTGATTTCATCTGCGTGTGAAATTAAACTTGTTATCCTTACAAGATCGACTTGGCCCTTTCTTCCCTAATGGGTTGTATTCTCTCTGGTGTGAGCTTTCGTGGCCTGCTTTCCCCATCACACTGGTTTGAGGTGTCCATTGTCTCGACAGGACTGTCTTTGCAGCACAGATTCCCCAAGGGACCTCCCGGGGAGGGTTCCTGGTACATGAGGTAGGCGTTGACTCTCCTCAGAGGGATCAAAGAGAAGCCTCCTGGGCGGGATCAAACATGGTTGTTGTTGGTACATCCAGGCCAGAGGGCTGATACACCCAGGCCCTGTCATCATGCCAATGCTTGTGGCTATATAATTGATTAATGTCAGTAGCCACCATGTCCTATCCAGACATGGCTTAAACCTAGATTTTAACAACTGCCACCAGGATGTCTGGGTGACACAATTAAGATAATTAGAACCAGAGGGGAAGACCGTTAAAAACACTGCCTCTGCCTGTTGGAACTTGGAGTTCTAGCAGCTATGATCAGGAATGCACATGTGATCTTTGAAACTGCCCTGCTGCCACTTCAGGGCAGCTGCTGGGGATGTCAGGAGCTGATCACAAGAAGGTACACGTGCATTATGTTTTTTGGCATTGAGCATTGTGAAAGTGGGATCTGATTAGGTGATCTCACTTTCAGACACAGAATTGGCTGCATCCTCTAAGTATTAAAAACCTAAAATGGTAAAGGCTATGTAACCCTCGCAGATCGCATTCCATCGCAGCAGGTTCGTGAGAGGGGCAGCGGGCAAGTGATTAGGGCTTTGCAGGGATGAGGTGGTGGGAAACAGTCCTTCCAGACTCCTCTCTCAGGACGAGGGACTACGCCAGGGGCAGCTGCTACCTGGGGTCGATCCCACAGATGTCTCATGCCCAGCGCCAGACGTTCCTCCTCAGAGGCCAGCACCCCCACAGAACCCACCCCAAGAGCCCCCACAAAGTCCATTCAGCCTACACTGCTGTAGACTCCAACAGAGCTCCAAATAGGCCGAGCCCATGATTGAAACAGCACTTAAATGATTCTCCTATATCTATCCCAACCCAGCACACTCTTCCAAATTATCCAAAAGGCTATTCTATAACTGCAATGTAACATAGCTTACCATGTACCCCTTTGATATGATGGGTTATTTATAACACGCTTAACCCAGAGGTTTCAAAGTGCGACCCGGGGATCGAACCTATGTCGCTCCATGTCATCTTACGTCCAAGGCGAGCACGTTGTCCTTGATCTATCCTCCCTCCTTTCTCCCCCAATGCACTCTTTCTATTGCACCCAGCAGCCATTCCTAGGGATACGAATGATTATAGCTCCCCAGAAGATTTCCATTGCCAAAAATATCGCACAGCCACCCACAAGTACATATATCCCCCCAGAAGACACGTTCTGCGGTCCTTAAGATACCTGCAAAATAATATCCCATCAACCCCAACACACGTCCTTCCTGACCCACTCCCCCTACATCTCCAGAGTATGAGATATCATTCTTGACTGGTCATCCAGGGTTTGGTGAGTTATGCAACGAATAATATCCTCCCCTGTTATTCTTTGAATCGTGCATAGCTGTGAGCCCAGCAATGAATGTCTGTGGCACCTACTCCTCCTGGCATCCCCGATTCGGGATGCTCCACACCTACTTGCTTCTCACAACGCTGCTCGCCCACTCCTCCCTATGCACTCTTTCCTACCACATTCCTGCATGGCATACGCCGGACCCAACACATGGCTCCCGCACTCTTTTCCAGGCCGACTTTTTTCTTTTTTGGGCGTTTTTCTTGACTTTTCGCAACTGCGATCGGTACTGATGCCTAAAAACGTGATCAGGTAATACCCTCGTAATGCCCTCGATTTCCTGGGGCTCATTACCACACTGTATGGCCCGGAACCAACGCTATTATCTTTGGGCTTTGAGCGCTTTACAAATGAATAAATAAATAAAAGAAAGACATTATTGACCACCTATAAACCAATCAGAATGATCAGGAATACATTGAATAGTCTCTGTCATTGACGTCATTTCAAGCATTCTGACTTCAGTTACTTCAGCACCTTAGCAGTTTGCATTAAATACACTTTTTTTTTTTTTTTTTTACCACAGCGTCCTATTAGCTTTGTAATCCCTGGGATGGGGTAATTGTATCGCTTAGGATAATGCTCTTCCCCAAATTATGTATGACTTGGAGCGGGCATTATTCCACGTTAATGGCTCCTCTTTGGGTCTAATCAGGTGCTGTGAGGTGAACACACAATATGAGGGTTGTTTGTGGTGGTGGGGTTAGAGTTTGGTTGGGCTTGTTCTTCTGGCATCACTGTATCCCTATTTTCTTCTTGTTTTCAAGCTCTGCTACAGGATACCCACTGGAATACACGGAGCTGTTCTTTGCGGGTTAATGTGTATTTTTCATTTTCAAATATTTGAATGTCTTTGGAAGCTGGCGTTTGATTTTCGGTGGTGCTTCTTCGATCAGGTTGTTGTGATATGAGAACCTGCACTGTATTATTTCTACAGTTCTTCACTGTATATGTTGTCTATCAACTGAATTTTGTCTCTGTGAATGCAGACCTCTTTCCTGACCTTTTATTCACACATCCCAGCTTCTTCGCTCCAATCGTTATTCCATCGTGTCACAGAGCCTTCGATCCGTGTTTTTTGCAGGTCACACGATGGACACCTTTCATGTACAGAGCGGCCGAGGCCAGCCTAAATCATCTTACATTCGTTCTACAGAGAATACAAAATGGCCTCCACAGGAACCAATTTGCATTCATCCTCTGCTGCTTCTTGCCCGACCTCCGACCTCCCCTGCTGGGAAGATTGTTATACACTGTATCTGAAATCATCTGCTCAGCACAAAACCTGAGGGTTTCATTCACACTGCATCGTGACACATGTTGTCAGGGTCATAAGCTGCATTATAGGACATCTATTTTTTTCCAAGTCCTCCCGCGACCTGCTCAACAAAACCTTGTGGGATATGCTATTGCATGAGTTGATCAGAATTGGACACGTCGATATAATCTAGTCAGCTTCCCACATCACCTGTCAGCTGAGGCAGCATTATCGTTCTCGCTTCCCCAATGTCACGCATGTGAATATCGTCCTCGTATAGTAATCTAAATCTGAAACGAAGGAGACGAAGACCTAGGGGATATGAACGGATATCCTATAACCTAATTCCTTAAACCCAATTCCAATGCCACCTGTCGGGGCCTCGTTACATACATTTTCACAGGTGGAACGGCCATTTTGAACGGTATTAGCGCTAGGGAAAAATTACCCGAGTGAAAGTACATATTCGTTCTATGCATTTATGCAACAAGAACATTTTTACCCAGGTGGAAATACCGTTCCCAATTAGCTCTAGGGCTAACTATGCCCTGGTGTAACAACGCATCGAAAGAATAGGTTTCTTTGCACTCGTGCCAATACCATGCAAAATTGCACTTGAATTGGTGCAAAAATCTAGTAATGAGGCACCGGGTAGATATTTTAAGAACATGGTTGGAATTTTTAGAAAGAAGCCTGTGAATAATTGGAAATCAGTGGAAGGCTGCTTAAAACAGAACAAAAAGGAAGATAAGGTAACAGCCGATTAGGAAATGTCTCCAAGGGGCCACAGGAAGTGGAGTGATGGAATCGCCGTGACGTCCGGGAAAATAAAAATATCAGCATGTTTTTAGAGTACCTCAGACAGTCCACAACTAGAATTCGTCCTTTAAAAAGAGAACTATTTACAGAGGTTTGGGATTTCATGGCTCCTATTTTTGAAGGCTTTTTTAGCTTTTTGTGGACTTCCAAGTTCCCAAAATGGGCCTAACACAAACATTGAACGCAGAGATCAATTCAGGAGGCTCACTGGTTGAATCTGGATTGCGCCAATCAAAAATAAGAGCGGGTCCTGAGGGACGAGGGGGCTAGTGATCATCAATTCTGGATCACCAGATAAACCGGTTATCTAAAAAGGATGACCATTGCTGACCGATATTAGCTTTCACTTCCTGTTGAACACAGAACTAAACACGTCAAAATGCCATTTTGAGCCTTAACTTCTCCTTACTCCTTCTGAACTCTTTCTTGAGGTCCACGTCAAATCTTTTTTCCTGTCCCTCAGGCACCCCCACCCTCTCTCACTTGCCAACATATCTAATAGCATACCCAAGTTCGGTTTCTAAGCGCGGCTCCGAGATTCGAACCGCTGTTGCTCTTCCAAGACCAGCGCATTGACCCTGTGCTATCCTCCGTATGATCCATTTCAAACATTAGGTACTTGTCCAGTTCTCATTTTTTCTTCTCAGTCTGGGTCTTGTATTTCTGCATTTCCCATTCAATAATTAGACTACAATTCCCAGAATTCAAAGCAAAATCAGGAAATGGTTAAGCACCTACAGATTGGAATGGGTCATGTCCTCTGCCTGGCACACTAAGGGGAAATAGCCCCCGCACACACTCGTGTGCATGATCTGTCTCTCCTGTGTGCCCTCTCATCTACTGGCTGCCACACTCTCACTTGCCAAGCACATTACAGTGTGGACCACTAGTTAATCTCAACCACAGAAAGATCGAGAGCTGTTTTGCTCTAACACTTTGCAATGTCGATCAGTTGGGTGTCTCTAAGTAGAACCAACACCGTTTGTTGGCATTGTGGGTGTCAGCAAAGTTGCAATGAGCCGTGGTCGAAGTGAGCGGGAACGGTCGGGAGCAGTGTTTCACTACTTTTTTAATTTTTTTTTACTGTTAGCAGTTCCACCACTTTTGGCAACCATTTTCACCTTGCAGGACTGTTTTTTTTATGAAGTTAAAGCACTCTTTTACACTTAAACACCCATTAGCAGTTACAGCTAAACTGAAACCTGTTTCAACTCAATTGGCTGTTAACCAACATGCCTGCAGCCTTTGATATGATAAGATTTGATATGATGATATGATATATGATATGGCATTTATAACGCGCCTATACACAAGTGTATCAAGGCGCGACGAGGCAAGGGGGGGGACAGAGGGAGGACACACAACGATTCTTCTAGGCCAGGTGTCATCCAGATCGTGCAAGTGCATGGGATGGGGAAGGGGAAAGTGCTTGCATGTTTTGCATGTTGCTCCCTTCCTGCCTACTCTGTCCTCGGCCAGGGTCACAGTTCCACTACTTTTTTGGTACACTTAGACCACTGGCAATGAGTGAAGACAACCCATGACTATGTAACCCTCACAACTAAATACTATCCGGCGTCAGAAGTTAAGTACATACATTTTGTTAAGAGCCACATTTTCATGGTGGCATTAGAGAACTAAAACAGATATGGTCATATTTAGCTAACCACTCTTCACAATGGATATGATTCAGTTGTGAGGGTTACATAGCCATGGTCTGTATTCACTTTACTGGCAACCACAGCACCAACAGACCACATCAGAGGGCAGAAAAGAGCAGGGGCCCAGGCAATGCCATCTGTGCTGAAAGTCCCTATATTTACAATGGGAGGTCGGCAACAAAAGTTGCAATTTACTATCATGGAACACAAGAGATTTTCTGCATCTGTTCAATAATTTTCATTTTGCGCTAAAAAACAACTTTGCGCTTTGCTTGCAAGAAACTTGCCTCCGAGACGCCCCATCAAGAGACGGATATGCGATTCTGTCCACTGGCCCCCATCGGGAAAATCAAAAGTCTACTCCCTGGACAATAGTTTACAGGAGATCAGTGCTACAACACTTCCACAAGGGCAAAAGTAGGTGTGCTGCCTAGGTTACCTGCAGAACAAATATTTCTCTTTTCATTGTGATCTTGGTGGACTCTCAAAAAAGAACGCATGTACGTGCTCGGCCCACAAAGTTACCTTTCTTGAGCACACTTGATTTGAGCGGTCACCATGCACACAATGATATTGCACAAACAAGTGTGTGTGTGTGCGCGTGTGTGTGTGTGTTAGTTATAGTACAGCTACTAGGACACACCTGAGGCCTGCGCTTACATACATCTGCTTGGTTAAGGCTCCCCTCCTTCTGTCACACCTGAGCCTGTGTGTTCGGATGCACTGTGCTTTGGTGTGCAATGTTCTAGACTTCCAAAATGCTTGAACATGTACATCAGGAAACACACTTGTTGCACCCCAAATGGAGCTGTTTCTTATGTGGAAACAGATCGGGCCTGATTCATGGAAGTGTTTTATAATGGTGCAATGCCATTTGAAAACGTTCTGTGAATCAGGCCATAAGTCCGAAAAATAGCACTGGAAATGTTATAGCTACTTTTGAGTGCATTGGAGCTCCATTTGAGTGCATCAGAGCGACCTTCCTCTTTCTCTTACTTCTTTGTCTTCTTCTCCAGTGTTTTGTTCGGCTCACAAGATCTATCTTCTTCATTCTTAAATAATGGCTCTTTTGAGTCTGTGAAATTGTACTGATTTTAATTGTACCGTAAAGTGATAGTGTACGGCACTTTGGTGTAAAGCACTTAATCAATGCACAATAAAATAAATAAAAATATACAAAAATAAAATCGTTCTACCACGTGGACAAGTGTGGAGTGGTGGTCTTGTAAGGAGCCCTTTGTAAAGCCTGCCTCACAGAGTTTCATCCGGTGGTGTTCATCCCCCCAACTGGTGAGTAGCTCTCGAAGAGATGATAGTCAGAACACACTCATGGTGTCCAGTAAGCTTCTAGGGTGCTCATCATTTCTTCACAGGGATTAAGATGGTGAGGCTGCCTTTATTGGTTTGAGACTGTGAGCGTGCTGCAAACCACCTATCACAAGAGATGGTGGAGTCTGGGAATAAAGGGGCTTTAAGAGGTAAACTAAAGCTGAGCTGGCAAAAGACCCACACCTGGTGTCATGCTGCACCACCCAAGACTTAGCCCTGGCTTCCCATAGCTGCACCACCCAAGACCTACCTCTGGCTTCCCATAGCTGCAACACCCACGACTTATCCATGGCTTCCCATAGCTGCTCCATCCAAGACTTATCCCTGCTTTCCATAGCTGCACCACCCAAGACATATCCCTGGCTTCCCATATCTGCACCACCCAAGACTTCCCCCTAGCTTCCCATAACTGCACCACCCAAGACTTAACCCTGGCTTCCCATAGCTGCACCAACCAAGACTTATCCCTATCTTCCCATAGCTGCACCACCCAAGACTTATCCCTGGCTTCCCATAGCTGCACCACCCAAGACTTATCCCTGACTTCCCATAGCTGCACCACCCAAGACTTATCCCTGGCTTCCCACAGCAGTGGTTAAGAAGTTGCTTCTCTTTGCACTCCTTGTTGAACTCTGATCAGCGAGTGTCTTTTGATAGACCACAAAGTGGTCTACATGCCCTTTACTCAACCCCAGTTGCTCACCCTCCAACTTCTTGACCCCTATTATTTTCTATGATCACTTGCATATTGCTTGTCCCCAGGAGGGTGACATATGGAACTGCTCGCCCTTCCTCTCAAAAAAGTATCCGTGCACCTCTATTGCTACCCATTTATCTCTCCTCAATACCTTCCCTGTTCTCCTCCTTTCAGTTTGGCCCCCCACACCCTCCTTTACCACCCCCCATCACTCAATCTGGACTGCCCTACCCTCTTGTCCTGGTTTTGCACCATCTCCAGACCCCTCTCAGACCCCCATTCCTCATCAGCCTCCTAGTTACCCACCGCATATAACCTCAGTGTCCCCTTTTCCTTACCATCTCCCTGCCCGCCCTCACATCTTCTCTAGAGATAGGTGTTACCCCTTACCAGCATGTGACACCTTATCCCCTCTGCCTTGACTCCCTATGTATTACTGCCACCCATCCCAACTCTGCCCCCCTCACCACCTCACAAATACACCCCTATCATGCATTTACCCACCCCACCCTGCCCGTCACTAAGTGGTCCATCCCCTGGACAGGTCGATGCTTGTGAATGGTCTACCACACACACCAGCCTCTGCACCACTGAATGCCGACCAGTTCCTTTTACGCTCAGTTGAGGTTGAGATGGTTCACGGTGTGAGGTCCTGTTTGCTTTGTATGCTGTTTGCATCCTCCTATACCTTATTCTCTTGATTGCCCCACTTGGTTGGCAATGTGGCAGGTTCACTACTCATAGTTGGCTGTGAGTAGGGGCATTTTGAATGCGAGCATGTCGACCAAGGACTAATTCCAATAGATGCACATATCAATGCACAGACCTCACAGCACTGCGCTACTGTTAAAAGATGCCACTCCAAATGCCGGCTACCCACACTCTGTACAGCGCTCTGATGCTTTCGGGCTAGGTCCACGCTTTAAACAATAAAATAAAAATAACACAAAAATGACTGTGGATTGTGCGGTGGCTACCTGCTATTGATGTCTGATGCTCCTGGTCAACTTCAATAGGGAGTAGGTGGGGTTCACAGTCTGGTCACTGGTCTGTTGTGTGGTCGGAAAAAAGAGCAAGGTTTGTACCGATGCTTCCAGTGGCATAGACACAACTTCTCAACAGAATGGAGATGCACCATTGGCGGGCCTATGGCAGGGGTCCTCATAAACAGGCAGCTATACTTATTTTACAGATAAGTTTTCTTTGGCGCTCTCCTGCCAACCATGCCAACCTTTGAGTGCTTATAGGCCACATTCATTGCATCTAACAAATACCCCTATTTCCCAAATGAGTGCTTCCAATTTTATCGCCTGTGT